>NC_081410.1:514340141-514658442 GCF_030272615.1 Cryptomeria japonica
GATTTAGATAGTTCCAATGGAGCTAACCAAAATTTTAGAAGTGTGCAAATGAGAGCTTCTTCAATTTTTCTCTTTTCATCATTATTCCTGGTTTCATACTTAACATATCTAAATCCTCCAAATCCACCATATTCTTTCAGATTAGGACAAAAGTTTTCAACACTATGTACATTTACCTTCTTGCTCTTGACAATCTGAAATTTGTTTGCATCCTCAGATTTGGTATCACTAGACTCTTTTGCCAAAATGAGTCTTCGAGTAGATTTCTTGTATGTTTTTGTTACCTTGGGAATAGTAACACTCTTTATTTTCTTACTCGGTGAAGTTGCAGATGCTCTTATGTTAGGTTTCTTTACTGGAGGAGTCGGTGAGGCTTTTGATGAATCTAGTTTCTTTCTTTTCAACACTTTACCCTTAGGCAATTCAGTGCTTAGTGTTATAGCTACCTCTTGGGCTTCAGATTCCTCTTCGGTAATGGGTAAAGTGCCTTTGACAAGTGTGGAGGAAGAGTATTCTCTGAATTTCTCTGATAATGCATTTATCATCTTTGTTGCCTTTCTTGTAGCTTTGGGTACTACAATGCTCATCTTTACCTTTTCCTTCACTTCGTCATAGGTTCCATACCTCAGCTCGGTAGCATGCCTTAGTAATGTGAGAAATGCATCAATTTGTTATTGTGTGATGTCAAAATCAATCTCGTAACCCATAGGTGACAAAGATTGAGTTCTTGGTTCCATAGCATTCACATAACAGTAATCGGTGTCAACTTCAAAACATATATCATTTTTGTATTTCTCCACTAGCTGGGGTGGAATTTTTTATCTGTTATGCATTTTCTCTTGAAATTTACTGAAGTAATCATCCCTAATATCATTAAAATTATCACCTAACTTCTTGATGAAGTTATTGATCTGATGGGTTATTGGTCGGTGTAGTTCCCAAACAACTTTACCGAATGATGGAAAGAATTTTTCAAAATAGAAAAACATGCATACAAGTAATGATCCAAACTTTAGAGTATTAGGCGAGTTGTTCTTCTTCGGTTTCCTGATGGTGTTCATATTTTCAAAAAGGTTCTTTAACAACACCTCACATAGATCAATTTTCATTCCCTTTTTCACAATTTTGTATGCTAGGTCTACTACTGCATAGGGTACATTGTTTTCCCTTGCTGATTGGAAGAAATAGTAGCCTATTACTCTAATGGAAAATTTTAGTTCTTCATCAGTGACATTGTTCAATTTCATTCCTCTGCAATCAGATTCCACTCTGGTTAAACTGATCAATTCCTTCTATGATATCATCTTTTGGGCTCGGGCATGATCATAAATAGGGTAACCGGTAATCAAATGAATGATTTCCTTGGTAATCTTAAATGGTTGCTCTTCTAGCCACATGAAATCATCATGAACTCTACTCAGAACAAACTTGACCCACTGGGGTTTGAACACACGAGGATAGGTTAGAGCTTTAGTTAATTGCTTGATCTTAATGTGCTCATACTTGCTATTCAATTTACCATCGGTACACAGCTCATCATAGGTGTCTCTGATTTCAACATGACCGAGTTCTTCAACATGACATTTGGTGAAGAATCTCACATCCTCGACTAATAACACTCTATCCAGGATGAATGAAAATGTGGTTTTGTCATCCAGTTCAGAAGCAACTTTGGGAGTTAGAGTATTTTAGTGAGGGCTTTTCTACATTCTTGACAACAATGGGATCTTGGATCTTAGGCGCCATTGTAGATTTCAGATAAAAGCTAACAAAGGATCCTTAGGGTTTCAGGATTTCAAACAACAGACGCTTTATACTTAGTAGATAATAGCAACTTGATAAGATCGATAAACTAGCTTAACAATGCGTTGAGATTGATGTAAATACCTTGAATTTGCTTTGTAGGAGGTTTGATTGCCTTTGAATCGCTTTGCTCTGCTCTCTCAAAAACTTGGTAAGTAAAAATGACCACGAAAATGCTCTTAAGTACACAATATACCTTATCGGGCTCCGTGTGAGTTAGGTCAAAAACATTAAATGCACTTGGTTCCACTTAACTTTCTTTCCTTTTTCCACTTTAACCGAGTAACCAAACTTCCTTCATTCACCGACTAGACAGGTTTCCTGTATTCACCGAGTTGACAGGTTTCCTGTAAAGTGCTCCAATAGACTTTTGATAGAATTTCAAACTTACTAATACATCTTAATTATGCAGATTTTGAATTAAGTACATAATAGAATAGGTAATGTTGAGATTTAACCTTGAGAAAATGCAGTCCCTTCATACCTTTACCGAATAATTTGGAATAGGTGCACCTAACGTGGTAGGTAAGGTGCTTTGTTTATTTGACACAATTTCCTTCTTTTTCCAAATCATCTTTAATTTTTCTTTATTTCCTCAGTGTCTTTTCTAGGTTGATCTCTGCATTCTCTAGCAAAGTGTCAAACTTTGTGACAATGAAAACATGCCATACCAGGATTTCTCCATGATCTTCGGTTGTTCATCCCAAACCTTATAAAGCAGTTGGCACTTATATGTCCATATCTTCCACAACATTCACACCATATCCTTGTATTGTAATCCCATGGTACTACAGAATACTGTCGGTAAGGATTTTTGTGAGTCCAGTAACCTCTAGCATTATGCTCGGTGTGCAGACCACATATAGTTCTTTTGCTTAAACCAACACTTCTCGGTACTATGTCCATATCTATTGTAGTTTTTAAATAACCCTTTGAATTTTACCTTCTAATAATTGTTAATAGACTTTGTCCTACATTGATTAGATGTGTGACCATATTTATTGCAATTGTAACAATAACCATTGGACTTAGTGACATTTGGTTGCTTACCTTTTCTGATTTGGCACATGTTGGCATTGTGACCTTGATTTCCATAGTAGTTGCAAATAGGCTTCTTTCTTTTGATGTTCTTCTTGTTTCCAACTTGCTTTGATGATTCTCCTCTCTCGGTAGTATGAATTCCCTTCTCGATAGAGTCTTTTCCTTTGTAACCGAGTCCTACATCTTTGTTAGGTCTTCTTGTATTCAGTTGCTCATCCAACATCTTTGATGCTTCATAACTCTTCTTCAGTGTTTCTTTGGATTTCTTCTCTATTTCAAGTTCATTGGTCAACCATGATACTTCAAGTTTCAATGCTTGATTCTCATCATCTTTCAGATTTGCTCCATGATGTGCATAGCCTTGTTGATCTGATAGGTTTTATTGAATTCCAGTCAATCTTGTGATTTCATCATTCTTATCAAATACTAAGACTTCAAGTTGTTGTTTCTCTCTTTCTAGATCTCTTACTTTATCCTCGGTTGTTCTCAATGCATCAAGATTTTCAGTCATCTATGTGCTGAAATGTTCATGTTCTCTTTTCATTGCTTTTAGTTGATCAGCCAATGCTTTGTTCTTTTCTTTGAATACTCCAATCATTTCTTCAGTCTCTTCAGATACACTGTTCTCAGATGATGTCTCAATTTGTTCCACTAACTCTTAAGAGTCTTGCAAATCATCAGATAATCTTCTTCTCACTTTCAGAGATTTTTGCATTTGCCTTTGCATGTCTGCAATCACTTGATTAGCATGATCCAACTCTTCTTGCAGATACACAATCCTCCAAGATTTTTTATAGCCTTCCATTGATAAGATCTTTCTCTTTAGGCAGTTAAATCCTTTTCCAAGATTGAAGCTCTGATACCAATTGTTAGGCCCAATATGGAAAGCTAATGTACTGAGAGGGGAGGGGTGAATCAGTACTCCAAAACATTTCTTCAACAATAACTTTACTATTATGCATAAACTAAATAGTATAGTAACATAATATAAAGCTAAAACAAATAGATAACAATCATACATGATTCACTCCATAACACATATATTTTGGTTATGGAGAAACTCTTGGTTAGAGAGAAAAACTGTGGTGGGGATGGCACCCACAACTTCACTACTGCAATAATAAAGGGTGCTCAGTTAGAGCTACATGTTTAGCTATTTCTGATAGCTTACCCTGTTAGGAGTAACAAGATCTGTTAGATCTACCTTGCTAAAGGATTTTACAACACTTCATCTAAGTGTTGCACCTCGTTAGAGGCTTTATAATTTATAGACTTGATTAGAGTCTTTTACCCTGTTAAAGGTTTCTCTTACAACTTCAAAATATTACAATAAAATTATTACAAATATCTGCAACTTTACATCTGGAATGTTATAGCAGATTCTATGTGCTCAGAATAAGATTACCTTGCTTATAGCATACCTCGGTAACCCATATAGTAACTTGGTAAACTTTTCTATTTACTCTATTCTTTGACTATTCTCTCAAATCCTTCTCGGTGACCTCTGTGTCTCTGTAATAGTCATAACACTTAGTGCATTCACATGTCTTGCTTTGTATATTTCTATATCTTCCTTTCTGTCATGCTACATGTTTTTTTATCTGATCTAAATCCATGTTGTATAAATAGATCTCTTATGTCGGTGATCCATTCATTGCTTCGATCTTACAAACATGTTTTATCAAATGAATAACCATGCAAAATATTTCATTGGTTAGATGACCTCAAAATCATACACAATCTTTAACTGCAATTTCCAATGTGATAATGGTTCTATGTGCCTCGAACTTGTAACACGTTTTCATATGTATGTCTAGGTTCAATGAATCTAGTAACATGTTTCACTCGGTGTATATCAACTCAGTGTGTCATCTTTGTTGCTCGGTAGACATGGAATGATACTTGGTAAATAGCTCGGTGTATACTGCGCTCTGAGACTACTTTCTTCTGTAACCGACTTGACTGTTCATACCGACTGAATATTTCGGTAGTAGTAACCGACTAGAGTATATAGAATAACTTTGAACATAAAACTAATGGCAACTTGATAAGCAGTAACAAATTATATTGGTTTGGTTGTTTTCTACTTATATCTTGATAGGGCTATGGGTAGGAAACTCCAGGTTTTGGTATCTGCCTCTTCAAAGCAATCATATCATTGACTAGTCTTTTAACAACTAGATTGTTCAAAGAGGTGGAAGCTTGAGATTGACCTTGAGGAATCTGCACATCTTTTCTCCACTTCCCAGCCATTATTAAATCATCTTCAAGCTCTATAGCCTGATTTTGTGCAGTATCAAGATCAGCTGGCCTATTTCTTCTGAGATGGAAACCAACATCAGGAGGCATAGAGTTGATGAAGAAAAATTGTTGGTTATCAGTAGTTGGTCTTTTAGCCTTGCGAATTTTATGGATAATCTTATTATACCTAGCTACATAGTCTCTCATTGGCTCATGAATCTCCTTCTTCATTTGTGTGAGCTGAGCCAAAAGTGAGTGCTCATTGTCAGCACTCTTGAACCGTTTCTCAAAAGCAGTTTTCATTGTTTGCCAATCAATTATAGATCCAGCCCACAGATGACTGAACCAATTTGCTACTCCCTTGGTAAGAGTTTAGGCGAAAATCCTAACAGCCACATCTTCATGCTGTACTGCTAGTATCCTAGTAGCTACATTAAAAGAATTCAAATGTTCTTCAACCGAGATTTTCCCATCTCCATTAAACTTAGGTAAAACATCCTTAGCCCCTTTTGAAAGTGGATTATGGGCTACGAGAGCAAGAGGCCTAACTATGGCACCCCATGGTTGGGCCATAATGAAAATAGGGTAAATTGTTACAAGGGGAGGGGCTTGAATTCCAGAAAGTGTTAACGCTTGCCAATGGCTATAAGAGGAAGGTACCTTGGGAGTAGTTCTGGTAGGAGAAGAAGGTCTACTTTTCGCATTCCTCAAGGGCGTGAAATTTGTGGAAAATGATAACCCTTGTAATTCTTCAAAACAATCATCAGCAACTCCCTCTCTCCTTTCTGATCTACTATAAGGACAAGAATCCAGTGGTGTCCCCTCTAGGGTCCCTAAACAACTCTTTCTACCACAGCAATATTCTAGGTTATGGAAATTCTTCTCAACCGTTCACCCCTTATTTTTTTTAATCTCTTTCTAAACAAAGCGAACCTGTTTCTATTGTTGGTTATGAGTTCAATTCTAACATATATGTAACATACTGGTCTATTGAATGTTTGACGCTCCCCAACAGAGTCGCCAAAAATTTGTTAGTGAACAAATTTTTGCTTTTCTTCTAATTAAATTGTTTCAAATTATGTCACCTTCTTTGAAAGACAAAAGTTCAACTAAATAGTTCAGTAAGTGTGACATACACCACTTCCCTCTAAATTTTTGATAGGTACAACTCCCTCAATTAGTTATTCAGGTAATAATCTAATTAAATTAAATTGGTATGTTTTTAATCTGAAAGCACATAAGGCTTCCTACTTCATTCTTAGATGAGAGGCTACTAGTTTGCAAATATTTCAAGAAAACTATTCTTCAAAAATGCTTCAACATGAAGATCAGAAGTGATCAAAACAAAGTTCAAAAACACCAATTCAGCACTTCATAAAAAAAGGTAAGAGAAACAGAATCTCTTTTCAAACATTTATCTTTTAAAAACACATAGATAGGAGCCCCAGATTAATAACAACATCTACCATCAGAAAGGTAATCACAGTCATTTAATTGGATTAATATTTGCAAAGAAATACCACTCCACAGATTCAAAACTCAAATATTTTTCCTCTCCAAAATGCATATATGTATTTCATGCAACAAAGACACAACAATACACGTATAAGTTCTTTCCAATTTTAGATTCAAAAAATGGATGACTTCTTTTCCAACCCAGAAACAGAACTTCTAAAAAAAAAATCTAAGTAACTTATTCTAACCCCTTCTCTATCTATCTTAATCTAATTTATAGTAGCTTTAAATAATAGAGATCTCCCTCAAAACTGGATCTCCTCCGAAACAGTTATAAAAACCAACAGAGTATTTTAGGGACAGATGTCCTGAAGTCATTTACACGATTATGAAAAACACATAAAATAAAAATAGAGCATTATCATCATGCTACGCTTCTTCTCCATCATCATCCTCTCCTCTACTTTTCTAGGCATCGTGGGTGGTTGCAAGCTCTTGAATTATAGACTCACTTGGATTTTTCATGGCGTTGATCTTTGCTTTTGTGGCTTCTTTGTCCCACCTGTGCTTCACCATTTTCTCGGCATGCTTAGATAATTGATCGTTACTGATAAATTTCATGGATTCAATTCGGGTGACTTGTGTTATATCTTTGGGAGTGAAATTGCCTTTGGCTTTAACTTTCTCCATGTGCAACCTAAAAGCCTTTGTTGCATCCTACGTGTTCAACCCACAAAGTCCGAGTTGCCAATCATGGTCTAGATTAACCACTTTATTGTCATTAACCAAGCTAAAAATTTGGTGGCATGGGCAAGACATTTTCCCATTTATGCTCTTATTTTTCCCATGGCACAATCTGATTCTGAATCTCTGCAATGAGGCTTTGCATCTTGTTGCATAACTTTCTGGAGCTTGTGATATATTTTTCACCATCTTTAATCACTCCTTCAATCCATTTCTCCACAGCCCCTGCGATGCTTTTGGTCCACTGAACTTGACCCATCAGCTTCTTGTTCTCTCGCCTAGTAGGGTCAAAACTTTGTTAAGCATGTGATATGGGAAGTGCTCCAAAACAGCCTATACTATCAATGAATTAAGCAAGAATTTTGATATGCCGCTTCAACTCTCTTTTCTCCTACACATCTTTTTCTAACGTAGTGAGCATCTTCTTAGCCGATACTTAGAAAAGCTGATTATCCAAATCCCTACTCATGTTCCTGAGCTCCACTTTTGTAATCTCAAAGTCCTCTACATTTAGCTCCTTATTCCAATCTTTGGGTTTTTAAGAAGCAATTTTGGCAACCCACTTCCCAGTCTCTTCATCAGCATCCAATCTGGTAGTTGTTTTAAAATTCTTTTGTTTGGGACCCTTCTCAATGTATTTAACCACCATGTCTTGAATCAGGATGGTCACTGGAATGAAACTCCATTTCTTGCTTACAGAAGTGGTTAGCCATTTAGGAGTTGCACTTGAACTAGTTGTTCCTCCGATCACCTTAGGTGGCAACATCATGGCTACAGTGACCGCATGAGAATCCATGGTGTTGACAATGTCATTGTTAAGGTCCTCAACTTCAAAAATATGAGCATCAAGGATTTTTTCTTTTACCTCTGTGTCTTTGACCTGGTCCATTTTCTTTTGCGCAACACTATGTGACCTTGTATATCGAGGAGCAGAAAAGTCTAGAGCCGGATTGGGCTTGTGCTTGGTGTGAGATGACTTCTTATCTTTACCTGCATGAATAGGAATAGAATTGGGGTTAGAAAAACATTTTGGGGAATGTAGAGGAACCTCACTATCTCTTGCAGGACCAACCTTGATGCCTATTTTCATTGCTATTCTCTTGTTAACCCATCTCGCGGTTCTTTCCAAGACCCTTTTTGTTTTAAGTACTATGTCATCCTCTTCTTCCACATCCCAATTAATGCAGGATGTTTTGGGTTCAGCTTGGTCTTGATATCCAGGTTCAAAGAGCTCTAGATAATCCTCTTGGATTCCCCTTATATCAAGTTTCACCTATAGTGAAACTACCTATTCCAAAACCATTCTCATGTTTTCTCTTTTGAACACTTCAAGCTCATTATTGCAATTTTCCCAGAAGTCCTCCATGTGTGGGATTGGAAGGTGCCGCATCAAACCAAGACTCTGTGAGAAACCTTTATTGTCAAATCCCTTTCTTTCATGATACAGTGGAAAATTGAAGTTCTTCAAGTTGGCTCCAATGCTTTTAAAGCATCTAACATTGAACTAGAAGATAAAATACCCAATTGAATAGGAAAATGATCCTCCCATTTATCTCTGGGTTGAGCCTTCTTAATTACAATAGCCAACTGCCTATAGATTTCAGCAAGAACAAAACAATCCGAACAAAAACAAGGAAGTCTGAAAGGCTCTTCCTCAAAACCACAAAAATGAGGAAGCTGAACAAAGAAACTACCATATCTCTTCACTAATGTCTGTGCATCTTCAGACATCCTCTTGGTTTTCATGTTCTTTAACTCTTAACACAAATCTCCCAGGAAAGCATTGTGTACTCTCCTAAAATTTTGCAATGTATTATCTTTTTGTAACATGGGGTAAAATTCATACAAAAAAACCTCTCCCTTAGCAAGTTGCCTAGGTATTCCCACTATCTCTTTAACACATGCCAAGCAATATATCAGATACGAGGACATAAAGAAATTTTTCTTGAACTTCTTCGCCATGCTCAGTTGTTCCCTCATGGAGTCGACAATAAGCTCTACCCAGTCAAGATATTGCTTTCCTTCCAGCACCAGCTATACATAATGGTAAATCCAATCATCGAAACTGTAGGCCTCAACTAAACCTCTAACTTGATTTACCAGTAACAGGACTTCATGGATGTGGGGAAGCATGTGATTCTTTTTGGGATACTCAGGTAATCTGGAGCCACCCCTCTAAGGAACCTTCAACCAATAATTTGCAATATTATTCCGGTGCCCAGTTTTATCTGCATTGAACTTGGTGAATGATTGGGCAGGAGAAAAATTTGAGAACAGATAATTAGGTAATTTGAAAATGGAGGAAATAACTTCTTTGTTAATTGCAAGGAGGGTTTCACCATTATCCCTTTTGATAGTTTTGAAGATAGGATCATATCTCGCAATACACTCCCTAACTAGTTCTGGGCAAGGGACAGTAAGAGGAAAAGTTGTCATTTCTATGAGACCACTACTTAGAATTTCTAAACCAAATGAACCTTCAATTCCTTTAAACACTGTTTGCTTTAAAAATTCCAAATTTTCTCCCTTCAAGTCTGTATCACTGACTATGGGCTCTGTGCATGCAAGACTAAAAATATTCCCAAAAAGGTGCAGTGTGGACTTCATAATTCATAAACAACAACCCTTATTTTCCCCAACAAATTTATTACGAGAGAGAAAAGCAGGTAAAAATCATTGGAGAAGAAAGAAAACAAACTCACCTTAATAGTTGAGACCAATCGAACGACTACCAACAAACAAACCTACTATCAAAAACTCTGCAGCAATGAAGAACAAGTTTCAGAAATTAATCACTTCATACCTTATAGCAAAAAGAAGTGATACAAACTTATTTAGTACATTAATTCCGATCGTCAACTCAAATGTGTTGAGCATTGGGATTGGACATCACATGCATGCATTGAACGCATGGCAACATTTTTGGAGTAACCGCCAATTTCCAAAAATGATTACTTGCCTTGAAAACTCAACTAGTTTACATCATCCGAGATATGATTCAATCTTCATCATACTTAGCAATACATCATGTCCTTTAGTCCATGGGACCCACTTGATTTGAACATGCATGAACAATTTGAATTGACTTCATGAGAGTTCAGGTAGTTCAAGGTGTACACTACACCAAGAAAATTCTCTTTGAAAGGATTAACTCTATTAAGTGTCGTTGATCTTTTGAACTTCATTGAACATGTTGAACACCACTAAACTGTTTGAACAAGGTTCAAAGGGTTCACGACCTAGAGAAAGAGGATATAACACATCATACATGACTATGAAAAAGAACTATTGCAAATCACTTGAGTGAACGTTAGCATGAAAAACCTTTTAGACACCTTAGAACCTGTGGAACCTAAATGAACATTATGAACTCCCTTCAAAATGGTTCAATAAGTTCATGGGGTTCAAACAGATCATTAAACTTGGCGTTACGGATTAAGAGACAATTTACAAATGGATTGAAGATTGAACCAAGGAATTTTTAGAAAGATAAGGACTCGAATAAAATTTTGTACGGTGACTTACTCTTGTTACGAAGGACTAATGACAAGATAAAAAATTTGTATGCAACTTTATTGGGTAAGCTTTCCCCCACGATCAAATCAATATGATGACTTATGCTTCTCATAGGTGTTAGTCCTTCTGGTAACTCTTTGGACATAATATCTTTATATTCGTCCAATGGGTCCTTTAATTTTACAAGCATGCCACTGCTATCATTTGTTGCACCCATCTACAACACCTTTGGAACTATTGGAAGACATAATTTCTCATATTTAATCTCCTTCAAAAATTGTTTTCCTATTACAAATAGTGTCCTTGGACAATTTTCCACCTCTTCCTCTTTAGTTACCAATGGCATAAGGGTATGTTTCCTTCCATTTTTCTCCAGTGTATAAGTGTTTTATCTCCTATTATGATGTATGAATCATAATAGAAAATGACATGCATCCATTGGAATGATATCACCTCCCTAAGAGAAAATGACATGCATCCATTGGAATGATGTCACACCACACCTCATCTTCATAACACCCTATTCAAAAAGATCAGTAGGCATTGTTGATCAACTGGAACCTGGTGCCCCTTTTGTAGCCATGACACCTTGTAAGGTGTAGGATGAGTTTTCCTCTTTAGCCCAAACTTATCTACCATTTTAATTGATACCAAATTATCAATGCTCTGACTATCTATTATTAGCTTGTAGCATTTTCCACCCGCTTTACATAATGTTCTAAAAAAACTCTTTCTTTAAATAGGTTCGTCTTCTCTTTTTGTTGGCTTCAATAGTGTCCTCTTTATCATAAGGGCTTCTCCCCTCTCAGGTTCATCAGGTTGGATAAATGACCACATGGATTCACTTTCTCATTTGGCTATATGCGCACTTGCAATTGCTGCTCTATTTGATCCATATTTCCTACGTCAAGGGCATTCATAAAATCTATGGCCTAACTACCCACATGTGAAATATGTGCCTTGGAAACCTCTATCTTTGCCTTTTCCATATCCACCTCTACCTATCATTGGATATGGTCTTGATCTTGTTTCATCCTTCTCTTTTTGAACCTTTGAAGGACTGCCCTACTTGGCACAAAACTGGGTCACATTTTAGGCCAACTTATTAGAACAAGTGAATTTAAGTAATTCTAACTAAAAAAATAATTTTAGTTAAAAATATGGCCTATAG
This sequence comes from Cryptomeria japonica, assembly GCF_030272615.1. Lineage (NCBI taxonomy): Eukaryota > Viridiplantae > Streptophyta > Pinopsida > Cupressales > Cupressaceae > Cryptomeria > Cryptomeria japonica. Next base: position 514,352,113 of record NC_081410.1, read on the forward strand.
AGATTCATTTTAGCTATATTATATATGGGCCACAACTTTTCTACTTGGAATTGTCTACTAAATGCCTGTTTTATGCCACTTTGGGTCTAATTACTAATCATTTTTTGGGTTTTTGAAAAACTCTATGTTTCAATAATTCCTACTCTTATAAATAATATATTTTTTGAAATGTAAAATTACCCTTTTATAGATCTGTAAGTGAATTTTCCAAATATATCTTTTTAAATTTTAATTAATTTCTATATTTTATATTTTATTTTTATTGAAAGTACGTCATCAAGACAAATATATGGTTGATTATGTTGTAAAGTAAAAATACCAAAATTTATTTAATAAATGCATTAGAGAAAAGAGTTTATGTCAAGATGATATAATTTTTTTCTAATTTGGATAAATAATTAAGAATAACAGTGATGCCAAATGAAAAGAGTTATATTTTAGTACATGCAAATTTTTGAATTTATTGAAAAATATATATACATAAAAAATAGTTAAAAATATATTTTTGCACTAAAGTTACAAGTTATCAATATACAAAAAAAAAAAAGGAAAAAAGGTAAAATTTACCATATAAAGTGTGACATCTTGTGTGACTTCAATTCCAAAATTTTATCACCAACTAAATTATAGTGTTTACTTTACAAGAAAGTATATTCAAATAATTTTTAAAACTTTTTAAAAAATTATAAACATAAAATATACAAAAGGATATACATTTTATTAGTTTACATCATTTCAAAATTCAAAAGATATATTTCCCTTTCTATTTATTCAATTTAAAAAGTTGAATCAACATTGGCCATTTCCTTTATAAAAGTGTGACATGGCTTTGTGCTTTTACCTCCCCTTCCTTTACTAATTCCACCTCTGCCTTTGGTTGTCCCTTTCTTTCTTGTCAATTTCTCCTCTGCCTTGAGTGCATATATTAGTATGCTTCATCCATAGTTTGTAGCCTCATCATGCTTAGCTCATCTTGAATATTCATCCTCTATCCATTAATATATCTAGCAACCTTTTCATGGTCTACTTAATTATGCCCTAATCTTGTAGAGATTTTATAAAATTCTTTAGTATAATCCCTTGCATTCAACTCTCTTTGTCTTAAACTCTACAATTTGTTGAGGAGATCAAGCTGACAATTACCTGGTAAAAACTTAACCTTCATTTTTCTCACCATTCTGTCCTACTAAGTGATCTTATCTTTACCATCTCTTTCTCTCTCAACCTACACCTCCTTCTACCAAAGTGCAACATGTCCCTTCATTTTGGTTTGCGCAATATTCACCCTCTTGGGATCCCCTACTTCTTCAAAATCAAAATATTCCTCTAATTTTTTTATCCAATCAATTAGTTCATCTGGTTCTAAACTTCTTAAGAATCTTGGCAAATCCATTTTTGTTCCTTACCAATATTAGAGGTAGATCTTATTATCCTTCTCTCTCCAGCATCTATTTCTCCATCTACATTCACACCTTCTTGTCCTGGAATCGCTACTCCTTTATCTTCATTGTAAATATCTTCATTTGCTTAGCCCCTCCTCATTCCACCTTCTAGTGCATCCATCCTTGCTTGCACACCTCTAAGTGCCTCCAATACTTCATCCATCCTCTTTGTTGCTGCTACCTCTACCATTCTCCTCCTTGGTGGCATCTTTCTTTCACTACACCCACAATTACTACACACAATGGTTTCACTACACCTCAATAGCACTCAAATCTCCCTTCCTAGAGTTGTAGTTGGGATTTGTTACGAGGGTGATGACACCCACCCAGCATAGGTGCCCCACAAACTAACCAAAATGGAGCAATATTTGTTGTCGGTTATAAACTTTTGATACAAGGGCCTAATTTATACACTAGTTAAAAAAGATCCCACATTGTCAAGCACATGCACACATTTTTTCTGTTGAGAGCCAAAAACTAAGATAATAACCATGCATAAAACATACACAACTCAAGATTACAAACATATACTTTTTTTTAGAGAGAGATTATATTACTTTGAATAAAAAATGTAGTTATTTTACATACATTCTCAATACATCCCCAAATTTCAATGACAAAGTCTACAGTGTTGGCAATTGACACTTAATTAATTGGTTTCACTATGTTGTCATTGATGGAAACATGGTATCTTGTTCCGGCTTCATGTTTTAATTCACTTGTGTACCAACAGGCACTTCACAGATACTACACCGACACCGGCACCAGCAGGATAGAAGGATTTCTTTCGTTACTGGCAAGAAGGCCGACATGGTTTATAATAAGGTTATTGGTATTGGAGGCCAACATCTCTTGGATCCAGCATCGGCAATTGTTTTTGATATTCATGTATTTATGTTATCTAGCTGACATGTATACTGATATTGTAATTATCTTTGTAAGCCTATATAAGACATGATAAGTTGTGTAGGGTATATAGGTCAAATGGATTAGATCATTTCGATATCGATATGGTAATGGTAATGGAAATGTAATGGAGATGTGGATGTGATATGATGTGAAATATATCAAAGAGATTATGTATGTGAGGATATTTATGTGAAGGTTATTCCAACAAAGGGTTTAGCATTTTAGACTGGAACAAACAGAGCTTAACTGGAACTGTACTTAGGCATAGAAGATGTTATCTTTTGTAGTCCAATACTTCTCCGGATTGTAGTATGGATTTATATGTAGTCAGTGAGGCTCCTTTTGTGATTGACAAATGTCCTCTACGCTGCAAGCCTTCCTGCAAATGCAAGCCCCTTATATTTTGTAATATCTCTTCGTATGGCCAGTGGATTGATATTGTGGGTCACAAATCCCACCGTGGTTTTTACTCTTTGAGATTTTCTATGTATAATTTATTGGTTACTTTACTTCTTTCAATTTTGTATGTAGTATACTGGTTGGTATATGCATGTTTTAATAAGGCTAAAATTGAACTTCCGCTATAATATTGATTCACCCCCCTCACAGTGTTAGTGGATTCCAACAATTGGTATCAGAGCCTTGTGCCTCGGAGGAAGTGTAATAGCTTGAGTAAGATCCTGAATCCAGAATCCATGGACATGGGCTTGGAGAAGCAACTTGAGATGGCAATTGAAGATTATGATGCTAAAAGGTTGAAGAACTTAAAGCTACAAGATGAATTGAATTCTGCTAAGGAATTCACTCTTGTCCTACAGGAAATGCTATCATCTATCTAAGATAGGAGGAAAGAACTTTTGCAAAATCGGGATGATGAAGAGAAAGATGCACTTAAGGAACAATGTCAAAAATTGAGTCAGGAGAACATGGTTATGAGAAATGAAATGCAAGCTATAACTATGAGAATGTCTAAGGAGATTGAGGACTAGAAGAAAAGAAATAAAATCTTGTTGTATCCCTAAAGAACAAATTTGAAGAATGTGGTAGGTTGGCTCATTAGAATGATATGTTGAGAAATGATTTAGTACAATCCCATAGTAATGATCTAACTACCGCAAGTGAGTATAAAGAAAAATTCAAGATTAGTTCAGCAGAACTAGATGAGTTGTTGAAGAGACAAAGGCAAATTGGAGATTCCAGTGGACTTGGATTTGAGCGAGGACAGTGTTGCGGTAATGCTAATGAAGATAAAAACCATAAGGCACTGATAAAGAAATTTAATGCTTATAATTTAATGGTAGATGTTTTGTTTGCAATAGATTTGGTCACATGGCTAAGCAATGTAGAAACAGAGCAAATCAAAACCCTAATTCTGCTCCCAGTGAATGTTTTAAATGTAATAAGTATGGACATAAGATGAAAGATTGCATAATGAATGTAAAATGCTATGCATGTGGAAAATTTGGACATATGGCTAATCAGTGCAGGTCAAGCAGTTCTATCAGTTTTAGCAAAGCAATTCAAAAGAACACTGTTACATGTTATGCATGTAATGAGGTTGGACATATTTCTAAATTCTGTAGAAGCAGAAATCCACCGATTTGTAATGGAGGATCAAATGAGAAAGGGAAAGAAAAGGTTAGTGAAAAATGGAAAGATCATACTCAAAGATGGGTTAGGAAGACTGAAGAACAATCAGCAGATGGGAATGCACTGGTTACTTATCTGGAAGAGGAGGTTGTTCATGCACCTACAGGTACCTCATCTGATAAATGAGGCAGATTCCTTAGGGGTAGGAAAAATTCATGAAGATATTGCATATGCCCCGAGAAGAGGTTCTGGAAGATGTTCAAAACATTGGAGATCCCTATCTATCATGGATATGTTTTGTTTGAGATCTGGTATCTTTCACCAGTAGTCATTGATGTCAATGAAAGATTAGGGTTTTTCTTGGAAGATATAAGGTTTAATTCACTTCATTTTTTATCACTTTGCATTTAGAGCGATTCAGTGTGATTAAGAGTGATTCAGACCGATCAAAGGCTATTTAGTGTGATCAAATATCTTCTTGAGCAATTTCAATGCCGACTGGAAGAACTTATTAAGGGTTTTCACTGGAAGCAATCAACAAGTATTTTTCTTTAATCATGGAAGCGGGATCATCATCTATTCCTATCTTTGTTGTCAATCTGATTGTTGTAGAGGTCAAGAACCGTCCCAGGCCAATTTTCAAGTAGTATCCACATGTGGCTACCCTGGAAGATTTGGTTGGAGCATTTCCAATGTTCCAGAGGGAGTTGTTTATGTCAAATATGTTAGGGAATACATACATTGTCACATTGAGGATTTGGGGACATCTGATATAAAGAGCATATACATGAGTGAGCTTATGGGAGATTCTAGAAAGATCAAACTGGCATACAAGAACATTGAAGACTTAAGGTTTACCATCATTTTGGACATTCTGGAATTCGAAGATGAAATCATTAGGTATGTTTTTAGCAGAGTACATGGAGAGTTTATTTGGTTGGATAGACCTTACAAGATCACCAAGGAAGCCATCAGGGAAATCACTGGTTTATCACAGGTTGGGCAATGTCCAGATAAGAAGGTATCTACTGATTATGTCAAGAAAATTACTAGCGCAATATCTGACAAGAGATCCATGAGAATAAGCACTATTACCAACATAGACATCAAATTCAGTAGCATGGTCATCGGTTATAAGGTAACTCAGTCAAACTGAATGAATTCTATTTCTAGTTCCTGCATCTTTGTAGCTTGCAAAATGATGAGAGAAAATGAGAAATTGGATCTATGTGGTTGGATGTTAGATGAGTTATTAATAAACCTAGGGAACATTAAAGGTGAAAAGAAAGGGACTTTTTGGTATGGAAAGTTAATTGTTTGCTTAATGTTATTTTTCATGAATGACACTCCCAGTTTTGGTAAGAGGCAATGGGCATTTGATATCCTAGTAGGGAGACAATTGAAATAGTCAATTGCTACCCTAGGTAGTCAGGGAGATGATAAAGTATGGGGATATTTTAAGGGATTCCATAAGTCTATGAAATCTAGGGAAAGGGTTCCTAAGAAAATTGTTGAGAAATATTCAACTGACATATGTTTCATAGTGAAGAAAGATGAAACACTTATGGAAGAAGTTAAGCCCCAAAAGATTTGGATTCAGGAAATGGGCTATGAAGTTGATGCACAGATCCTTGAGGCTTATGCAAAAATGTTGATTGATGCACCTATTGATGAGGCTGAGAAGCCCTGTGGTACTGCTAAACAAAAAACACAAGAGGTTGAAACAGAGTTCAACTCGAACAAGAGAGAGAAACACAAAGGAAAGACAAGCAAGTTTGTTGAGAAGATTTCACAAGACATCAAAGCATCGATTGATGTTGTCCTGGAGAATGTCAGGAAGAGGAAAGAACTAGAAGTGTTCATTGGGACTATCACAACATAGTTTGAATCTTAGGATGACATGCCCCTGGCATTCAAAAGGGTTGTAAGGAAGAGAACAGAGGAAACCAGGGTAGATGCTAAAAAGAAACCGGTTAGGAAAGTTACATTCAAAATATCGGCAAAGAAGCAAGCACCAAAAGCAACATCTTCTGGTCGATCTGGTACAACAAAAGGGAAGAAGAAGAATGACATTGATATGACTATTCAATCTGGTAATGTTCCACCAAAAACTTGTGCATAATTAGTTGATGAAATAACTAAGGATGGCATGTTAAAGAATGTACATTTTTACTATGATCGTTTAGAGCATGATGAGCAAAGAGAGGTAGAGGAAGAAGTTTTGTTATATTTGGATATTTATAAGAAAGCCTTAATAGAAATTGAAGATCAAATACCGGTAGAATTGTATGATATGTTAGATGCTAGGAGACTATCAACAATACAAGAAGACAAACACATAAAAATTCAAGAGTTTTTATCTATTTGTGTTTCTATTACTCCAGAGGAAATGGATAGGACACTAAAATTATTTAACAACAAACATAGAATAACCATTCTAATACTAGGAAGGGTAAATGAGATAATAAAGGAGGCCAACAAGACATGGGTCAAGTTCTTTAGAGAAAATCAATGTTTTTTTACTTCACTGGAATCAAAGACAGACACTGCAAACACCCCGGTTGAAGGAAAAGGAAAGGGTAATATGGTTACTTCACCCTCAATTTTGAAAAACATTAAGATAGTGGAAGTTGGGCCCCCGTTAGATACAAGTGTACAAACAAATGTTGAGATACTGACAAATACAGAGAGTGAAAAGGTTGATAATATACAAGACACTAATGTTGAGGATAACAGTCCTTCAGATATAAATGTACAGGTTGAGGTTACAGTTCCTATAGGGGAACTGACAGTTACAGAGACTGCACCAAGTGGCAAAGCCACCAGTGCAAGTGAGGAAGCTATAAAGGATAAATCATCAAAGGAGATGAAAGGGGAATCCAACAGGGAAGCAGTAGTGGGTCCATCATTGTTGTCAATTGACACCTCATAGGATGTAAAGAAAAACATAACCAAGATGAGTCAACTGAACTCATGATGATGGCTGCACAAAAATTAATGAAGGAGGGATCTATGGATAAAGGAATTATTGATCAATCAATAATTGTTTTACATAGACTAGTCCCGGAGTGAAAGATTAATAGGGAAGCGAGCCCATATGGCAAGCTTAAGACAATTACTGAGCACATTTCAAAGGATTTTCAATCCTTGCAGCAAATTTCAAATAGGCAAGCACTGGAGAGGTTCACACAAGCTAAAAGAGCTACATTTGATTAGGTGATTAAGTCTGAGAAGGAGAAGATTGATGAAAAATTGAAACTGATAGATAATTCTTTGAAACAATGTACAAATATTTATAGGTTATATTGTAACACAAATATACTTACAATTAATGTGGATAAGAAGATAACGGAATTTCAAGAGAAAATTGCAAGTATAGATAACTTTTTTGATATATTGACTTCATTGACTACATCCATTGATGGTCAAATTTTAATTTTGGAAGCCCAAATTTATGTTCTTGAGAAGGAAAAAGAAAAAATCATAAGAAGAGCCAGAAGTCTAAGAGGCTTGGTGAGTCCTTGGTTGGATTCACTCAGTGTACATAAGGAGGAGTGTATGGATATGGCTAGAAAGCCCACACCGATAGAGATAAGTGAGAAAGAGTCATTTGCACATATACGAAATGGACTTCTATCTATTTTTGGCACTTTCAAATCTAGTTGGGATACCTATCTTGAGCTATTGGAGAAGGCTTATTTGAAAATTTTCAAATCTGTTAAGCTTCAGTAAGATATTTTGGGGATATTCATTGTACAATTTTTGGATCTTTGACATTTCTTTTACAACTTTTGATGGCATTGATGTCAAAGGGGGAGTGATATAAATGTGAAAAAGAAAAAGAGGAGTTGGATACATTAGGGGGAGAAATGGAGTATGGAGTATTTTGCATTGATGAATATTCAGCTCAGTGGGAGCAGGCATGATGAAACTGGTAGATGAAACCATGACCATTTTTCACATGAGTGTTGCCATCAATACCAAAGGGGGAGATTGTTGCCAATTGACACTCAATTGGTTGGTTTCACTATGTTGTCATTGATGACAACATGGTATCTTGTCCCAACTTCATGTTTTGGTTCACTTGTGTACTGGTAGGCACTTCACAGACACTACATCGACACTAGCACTGACAGGATAGAAGGATTTCTTTGGTTACCAGCAATGAAGGCCGACATGGTTTATAATAAGGTTATCGATATTGGAGGCCGACATCGCTTGGATCCGGCATTGGCAATTGTTTTTGATATTCATGTATTTATGTTATCTAGCTGACATGTACATTGATCTTGTAATTATCTTTGTAAGCTGACATAAGGCATGATAAGTTTTATAGGGTATATAGGTCAGATGGATTAGATCATTTTGATATCAATATGGTAATGGTAATGATAATGGAAATGTAATGGAGATGTGGATGTGATATAATGTGAAATATATCAAAGAGATTATGTATGTGAGGATATTTATGTAAGGGTTATTCCGACAAAGGGTTTAGGGTTTCAAACTGGAACAAACAGAGATTAACCGAAACTGTACTCAGGCATAGAAGATGTTGTGTTTTACAGTTCAACACTTCTTTGGATTGTAATATGGATTTATATGTAGTTAGTGAGGCTCCTTTTGTGATTGAGTAGTGTGCTCTAAGTTGTAAGCCATCATGCAAGTGCAAGCCGCTTATATTTTGTAATATCTCTTCATATGGCCAGTGGATTGATATTGTGGGTCACAAATCCCACCATTATTTTTCCTCTTTGAGGTTTTCCACATATAATTATGTGTGTTATGGTTCTCATTTATGTGATTGGCTTATTGGTTGCTTTACTTCTTTCAATTTTGTATGTATGAGTATACCAGTTGGTATATGCATGTTTTAATAAGGCTAAAATTGAACTTTCTGGTATAACACGGATTCACTCCCCCCTCTTAGTTTTATTGGATTCCAATATACACTTCTTTGTTCTCTCTGTGTGCTCGTCTATTCTCCCTACTCCTTGCTTTGTATCCTAGTGATCTTTAGTTTCTCCTTCATTCTTGTTTGATGGGGTCTTTCTGGCTACTACTGCTTTGAGTCAGCTATGATCTATTCTTCCTTATTCTCCGCTCTAATTATTTTTATTCTCTGTCTTCACAAAACCAAAATCCCCAAAAATTCTGGAAAATTCCCAAAAATGTTGTCCAAAACTGCTGCAACCTCACCAAAATCCCTCATAAATGCTTTCCATTTTATTTTATGGCTAAAACTACTACAATTTCACCAAAACCCCTCATGAATGCTTTCTATTTTATTTTCCAGGCTTAAAACTCCCACTCAGGCTCATTTCTTTAGCATTTCTCCTAACTGCAACTTATTTATGAGCCTGTATAGGTGTGTTTGCAACTTAATTAAAAAACCCAAAATAAATTAGATGTTTAAATAAAACTCCTATCGTATGGTTGCAGGTGAGGATTCAACCAAAAGATCTATGTTATGATGCCCTTGCATCACTATTTGACATCAAATGTCACATACTAGACATTACAAAGTTACAAACCCTTGCCCATGAATAATACAAAACCCTTTTTACAAACCCTCAAAAAAAAATTGACCTATATCTACCATTGTTCAAGCAGATTGTTCGCCCAACTTACAAAACCCACTTTCATAATCCAAAAAATCCTCTTTCACAATCTGAAACAAGAATGGAAATCATGCATACACATACCTCAAAAATGATATGAGACTGCCATGGGTAAAATCCTCACCGCCCATGAATACCTACAAATTCTCTAAAAAAACCAACCCACCCATGAACATTGCAAACTACAATTACACAAAACAATCTCACATTAGCCCCTCACATTATAGAAAGTTTGCAAAGAATAGTCCCATTGCATGAAACAATGACCCAAAAAAGAGGTTTTTATAAAAAAACACTTACATTGAACAAGGTTTCTCTACAAAAGGCCACCCAATTTCATATCTCGACCTTTTATGACACTCATGACCATTGTATATATTCTTCCACATCCACGAGCTCAGAGCTCAGCCTTGGACAACGTAAAGAACATGCAAGAAGCATTGGGTTTTACAAACCACAAAAGGCTATAGGTGTCATGTTTTTCTTTTGGTCACCAAAATGGTGACACTTCAAATAATTTTGCTATTTTAAAATTATCATTACCATCCACCCCTACACAAAGAAATAACTCCATTGTCTATTGCTTTTAAAATTTCGTTGGCATTCCCTGGCCGGCTCCAATGGTGTCTATGTCCCCCATGTTTTCTCATAATAAATACTCGTCTTGCCCCATCTTGTCATCTGCTGGCCTCCACATAAGATAGTATTCCATGTTATGATAGGTATTATCATGCCATGATCATGTTGTTTTGTGTGGAAAATAACAAAAACCAATTAAAAATAAAGGCCCATTTTTAAAACAATGATTATTTCCTAAACTCTTTAATTGCAAACAATCATTTAATTTAGAAACAAAGACCCATTTAAAAGCAATTGTTAGTTTCGTAAACTCTTTAATTATCAACAATCACTTAAATTACAAACAAACCTTAACACAGTATAGATTCATTAGAATATACCTCTCACGAGCTCTTAATCGCAACCCTTGGATAAGGAGAAAGTATGGTCGTAGGATTTACGGTGATTTGGTGACAGGGTATCATATTTCTATTCTCCCTTTGAATTTAATGATAGTAGTTTTGTGGACTTTCATTCAATTTTTGTTGAAATAACTTACACATCCAATGCATAGTTGAACGATATTTTGGATTGTTGGAACCAGGAAGACTGGAGAAAAATCAATAGATGGGAATGCACTGGTTACTTATCCGGTAGAGGAGGTTGCCCCTGCACCTACAGGTAGCTCATCCGATAAATGAGGCAAATTCCTTAGGGCTAGGAAAAATTCATGAAGATACTGCATATGCCCCGAGAAGAGGTTCTGGAAGATGTTCTTGACATTGGAGATCCCTATTTGTCATGGATGTGTTTTGTTTGAGACCCAATATCTTTCACCGGCAGTCATTGATTTCAATGAAATATTAGGGTTTTTCTTGGAGGATATAAGGTTGAATTCACTTTATTTTTTATCACCTTGCATTCAAAGCGATTCAGTGTGATTAAGAGTGATTCAGAGTGATCAAAGGCTATTTAGTGCGATCAAATATCTTCTTGATTGATTTCACCACCAACTAGAAGAACTTGTTAAGGATTTTCACTAGAACCGATCAACAGGTATTTTTCTTTAATCATGGAAGCGGGATCATCATCTATTCCTATCTTTGTTGCCAATCCGACTTTTGTAGAGGTCAAGAACCATCTCAAGCCAATTTTCAAGTGGTATCCACATGTGGCTACCCTGGAAGATTCGGTTGGAGCAGTTTCCAGTGCTCCAGAGGGAGTTGTTTATGTCGAACATGTTAGGGAATACATACATTGTCACATTGAGGATTTGGGGATATCTAATATAAAAAGCATATACATGAGCAAGCTAATGGGAGATTCTAGAAAGATCAAACTAGCATACAAGAACATTGAAGACTTAAGGTTAACCATCATTCTGGACATTCTGGAATTTGAAGATGAAATCATTAGGTATATTTTGAGTATAGTACATGGAAATTTTATTTGCTTGGATAGACCTTACAAGATCACCAAGGAAGCCATCGGGGAAATCACTGGTTTACCATAGGTTGGGCAACGTCTAGACAAGAAGCTATCTAATGATTATGTCAACAAAATTACTAGCGCAACATCTGACAGGAGATCCATGAGAATAAGCACTATTACTGACACAGACATTAGATTCAGTAGCATGATCATCGGTTATAAGGTAACTCAGTCAAACCGACTTAATTCTATTTCTAGCTCCTGCCTTTTTGTAGCTTACAAAATGATGAGAGAAAATGAGAAATTAGATCTATGTGGTTGGATGTTAAATGAGTTATTAATAAACCAAGGAAAGATTAAAGGTGAAAAGAAAGGGACTTTCCAATATGGAAACTTAATTGTCTACTTAATATTATTTTTCATGAATGACACTCCCGGTTTTGGGAAGAGGCAATGGGCATTTGATATCCTGGTAGGGAGACAATTGAAATAGTCAATTGCTACCCTAGGCAGTCAAGGAGATGATAAAGTATGGGGATATTTTAAGGGATTCCATAAGTCTATGAAATCTAGGGAAAGGGTTCCTAAGCATATTGTTGAGAAATATTCAACTAACATATGTTTCATAGTGAAGAAAGATGAAACACTTATGGAAGCGGTTAAGCCCTAGAAGATTTGGATAGAGGAAATGGGCTATGAAGTTGATGCATAGATCCTTGAGGCTTATGCTAAAATGTTGATTGATGCACCTATTGATGAGGCTGAGAAGCCCTGTGGTACTGCTAAACAAAAAACACAAGAGGTTGAAATAGAGTTCAACTAGAGCAAGAGAGAGAAACACGAAGGAAAGGAAAGCAAGTTTGTTGAGAAGATTTCACAAGACATCAAAGCATCAATTGATTTTGTCCTAGAGAATGGCATGAAGAGGAAAGAACTAGAAGTGTTCATTGGGACTATCACAACAGAGTGTGAATCTGAGGATAACACACCCCTGGCATTCAAAAGGGTTGCAAGGAAGAAAACAGAGGAAACCAAGGTAGATGCTAAAAACAAACCAGTTAGGAAAGCTACATTCAAAATATCGGCACAGAAGAAAGCACCAAAAGCAACACCTTCAGCTCCATCCGGTACTGCAAAAAGGAAGAAGAAGAATGACATTGATATGGCTATTCAATCTGGTAATGTTCCACCAAAAACTTGTGCAGAATTAGTTGATGAAATAGCTAAGGATGGCACGTTAAAAAATGTACATTTTTACTATGATCACTTAGAGAATGATGAACAAAGAGAGGTAGAGTAAGAAGTATTGTTATATTTGGGTATTTACAAGAAAGCGTTAATAGAAATTGAATATCAAATACCGGTAGAATTGTATGATATGTTAGATGCTAGGAGACTATCAGCAATGCAAGAAAACAAACAGATAAAAATTCAAGAGTTTTTATCTATTTGTGTTTCTATTACTCCAGAGGAAATGGATAGGACACTTGAGGTGGCAGATAGAAAATTCTTTAACAACAAACATAGAATAACCAATCTGATGCTAGGAAGGGCAAATGAGATAATAAAGGAGGCCAACAAGGCATGGGTTAAGTTCTTTGGAGAGAACCGAGGTTTCTTTACTTCACCGGAATCAAAGACAAACACTGCAGACACCCCGGTTGAAGGAAAAGGAAAGGGTATTATGGTTACTTCACCCTCAATTTTGAAAAACATTAAGATAGTGGAAGTTGAGCCCCTGGTAGATATAAGTGTATAGACAAATGTCAAGATACTAACAAACACAGAGAGTGAAAAGGTTGATAATGTACAAGACACTAATATTGAGGATAACAGTCCTCCGGATATAAATGTACAAGTTGAGGTTACAGTTCCTACAGGGGAACCGACAATTACAAACACTGCACCAAATGGCGAAGCCACCAGAGCAAGTGAGGAATCTTTAAAGGATAAATCATTAGAGGAGAAGAAAGGGGAATCCAATAGGGAAGCAGTAGTAGGTCCATCATTGTTGTCAATTGACACCTTGTGTGATGTAAAGAAAAACATAACCAAGATGACTCATACTAAACTCATGATGATGGCTGCACAAAAATTAATGAAGGAGGGATCTATGGATAAAGGGATTATTGATCAGTCAATAACCATTTTACATAGACTAGTCCCAGAGTGCAAGATTAATAGGGACGCGAGCCCATACGGCAAGCTTAAGACAATTACTGAGCACATTCCAAAGGATTTTCAATCATTGCAGCAAATTTCAAATAGGCAAGCATTGGAGAGGTTCACACAAGCTAAAAGAGCTGCATTTGATTAGGTGATTGTGTCTGAGAAGGAGAAGATTGATGAAAAACTGAAACTGATAGATAATTCTTTGAAATAGTGTACAAATATTTATAGGGTATGTTGTAACACAGATATACTTACAATTAATGTGGATAAGAAGATAACGGAATTTTAGGAGAAAATTGCAAGTATAGATAATTCTTTTGATAGATTGACTTCATTGACTACATCCTTTGATGGTCAAATTTTAATTTTGGAAACCCCAATTTTTGTTCTTCAGAAGGAAAAAGAAAAAATCATAAGAAGATCCAGAACTCTGAGAGGCTTGGTGAGTCCCTAGTTGGATTCACTCAATGTACATAAGAAGGAGTGTATGGATATGGTTGGAAAGCCCACGCCGACAGAGATAAGTGAGAAAGAGTCATTTGCACGTATACTAAATGGACTTGTATCTATTTCTGGCACTTTCAAATCTTGTTGAGATACCTATCTTGAGCTATTGGAGAAGGCTTATCTGAAAATTTTCAAATTTGTTAAGCTCCGGTAAGATATTTTGGGGATATTCATTGTACAGTTTTTGGATCTTTGACATTCTTTTTAGAACTTTTGATGGCATTGATGTCAAAGGGGGAGTGATATAAATGTGAAAAAAGATATAGAGGAGTTGTATACATTAGGGGGAGAAATGGAGTATGGAGTATTTTGCATTGATGAATATTCAGCTCAAGAGGAGCAGGGAGGATGAAACTGGCAGATGAAATCCTGACCATTTTTCACATGAGTGTTGCCATCAATGCCAAAGGGGGAGATTGTTGCCAATTGATAGTCAATTGGTTGGTTTCACTATGTTTTCATTGATGGAAACATGGTATCTTGTTCCGACTTCATGTTTTGGTTCACTTGTGTACTGGTAGGCACTTCACAAACACTACACCGACACTGGCACCGGTAGGATAGAAGGATTTATTTGGTTACCAGCAATGAAGGCTGACATGATTTATAATAAGGTTATCGATATTGCAGGCCGACATCTCTTGGATCCGGCATTGGCAATTGTTTTTGATATTCATGTATTTATGTTATCTAGCTGACATGTACATTGATATTGTAATTATCTTTGTAAGCCAACATAAGGCATGATAAGTTGTATAGGGTATATAGGTCAGATGGATTAGATCATTTTGATATTGATATGGTAATGGTAATGGTAATGGAAATGTCATGGAGATGTGGATGTACTATGATGTGAAATGTATTAGAGAGATTATGTATGTGAGGATATTTATGTAAGGGTCATTTCGGCAAAGGGTTTAGGGTTTCAAACTGGAACAGACAAAGCTTAACCAAAACTATACTCAGGCATAGAAGATGTTATGTTTTGCAGTTCAACACTTCTTCGGATTGTAATATGGATTTATATGTAGTCAGTGAGGCTCCTTCTGTGATTCAGCAGTGTGTTGTAAGTTGTAAGCCTTCTTGCAAGTGCAGGCCCCATATATTTTGTAATATCTCTTCATATGGCCAGTGGATTGATATTGTGGGTCATAAATCCCACCGTAATTTTTCAGACATTGAACGAGGCCATGTCCTGTGACACTCGTGCTGTCATGTCTAGTGTTGTCAAGATTTATGAGGAGGGATTTAAGAAGATAAATTCTTTGGTTGATGTTGGGGGAGGTCTCGGCTCTGCCTTGTCCATTATTGTCGACAATCACAAACACATTAGAGGAATTAATTTCGACTTGCCTTATGTCATTGCTTCTGCACTTCCTCTCGCTGGTAAGCTTGGTCTTGGTCCATTAATTTTGTAAGAGTTGATGTGTTATTTTCAGGAACCTCCTAACTCTACACGCTTAACTAGTCTTTAAGTCCTTTTAGTTTCGTTTAAAAGAAAAAGATTGGGTCCACAATAATGCCATCAATTTACTGAATAGAACATATAATTATGAATAATAATTGTTTAGTAATACAATATTCTGTGCATCTAAGCTAATATGGGTTGGTTCTTCATATTGTAGGAGTACAACATGTGAGTGGCAATATGTTTGAACACATTCCATCAGCTGATGCAATCTTTATCAAGGTATATAATCTTAGATTATATTTGTATCAAATTTATAAATTTTAAAGAGTAACTTAAATTAAATTGAAAATGTTGTTGCAGTGGGTTTTGCATGATTGGAGCGATGATGATTGTGTAAGAGTGTTGAGACGGTGCTATGAGGCTATACCAGAAAATGGAAAAGTTATAATTGTTGATGCTCTTATTGTTGAAGGAAAAAGAGATGAAGATAACAAAGAAAATCTTCAAAGGGGAGTGGGCCTGGCATTTGATATGGAAATGATGCTATTCAGTACTGGTGGAAAGGAGCGAACAGAGATGGAATTTAAACAAATTCTTATCAAAGCGGGTTTCAAAAGCTACACCATCTTCAAATTGCCATCTATTCAAAACATTATTGAGGCTTCCAAGTTCTAAACCAATAGAGTGTTTGTTCTATAGCCACATTATTGTTTTTTATGGTGGCCAGCAGAGTAATACTTTTTATCAGTTTTCTATAAGGTTCGGGGTCCTTTCAAAACCTACCTTTTATCTTCTATAAAAAATGGCTTTTAGTTGTACGCATATATAGTCCCATGTGTTATTATAGTCATGCTCAATTTTTTAAATTCTTTTTATGGAAAAGTCATCATGATAATTTTTATCGGACAAAGAGCAATAGCACAATAGTGTGTTTTACTTTGTTTCACAATAGTGTGCTTTGCTTTGTTGCTTAAATGAAGTATTCTACTTACCATTTTAAACTAAATTTTTATTTTCTTCACTCATAACAAGTGAATTGATAAAATTTTGAAGATGATATGGACTAACAAATTTTAAGGTATATATATATATATATATATATATATATATATGTATATATATATATATGTATATATATATATATGTATATATATATATATGTATATATATATATATGTATATATATATATATGTATATATATATATATATGTATATATATATATATATGTATATATATATATATGTATATATATATATATATGTATATATATATATATATGTATATATATATATGTATATATATATATATATATATAAATATATATACATATATATATTTATACATATATATCTATATATATACATATATATCTATATTTATACATATATGTATATATATACATATATATGTATATATATACATATATCTGTATATATACATATATGTATACATATATATATATATATATATATAGAGAGAGAGAGAGAGAGTCCACTTTGATTGATCGAGGCGAAAGAAAAAGCAAATCTATAAATTGAAAATCTTAGCCATTCTATACAATATTAAAGATATATATATATATATATATATATATATATATATACCAGAATTGCAAGAGGACAGCACTCCTTATCTTAAAACAAAAAGTAGTTGTAAATCTACAACTAAGACCAAATCAAGAGTCCTACAACTACATAAGATAGATCATGATAGAGGAAAATTTGTACATCTATTGAACCTGAATGGGAGAAAAAAAATTCCCATAATGTCCTCTAAAGTTACCATAAGTTCCCAAGAACTTTCGGTCAAGCCCTTCCATGCACAACATCAACGTCTGAGATGACATAGACATCCTCTTAGCAACCACAACATCAATGATCATTGCAATGAGTTTGAAATTTGGGAAAAACCTCCATTTCATCAATCTCCTCCATAATTGGTTGTTTCACCTTGTTAGGAACATAGTTTGCCAAAACCTCCTTGAATGAACAACACCCCATAATCTCAATGACATTAGTGGAAGAAGTCTAATACAATATAATCATGGATGTAGACATCACTCCATAATGCCTTCCCAATCACGTGTGCAAATGCAAATTATAAAAGATAGCCCTTATGTTACAAGGTGATTCCTACCAAACAATGGTGTCCTTAACCATTAAAATTTTATTTCTTGTTTTTTTATGAAAAAACAAAATTATGTGGTTTTCATTTTTTGTCTGCTTTAATATCCATTATAACTCAATATAATATGAAAACTTATTAAACATGTTATAAATTCATTCTCTTTCTGGCATCATTTTCTATTGCTACAAGACTCTCGTCACAC
Organism: Cryptomeria japonica; assembly: GCF_030272615.1. Lineage (NCBI taxonomy): Eukaryota > Viridiplantae > Streptophyta > Pinopsida > Cupressales > Cupressaceae > Cryptomeria > Cryptomeria japonica. The sequence continues at coordinate 514,370,085 of NC_081410.1, forward strand.
AACAATAGATTTATAATGTTGCTCAGTATGTGAAGTGACATTCTTCCACTTCATTATATATTTGAATTTTATTCTCTTTTGTCTTGGGTCTAGACATCGCCAGCATGTAGGTTAAATGCATCACGAAACTAAACTTATGATAGATGATAAGGATGATGTATCACATTAATTATTATATAAGCACAAAATTTTATTTTATTTCATTAATATTGTATCTTTGTTATTTATTATTTTTGTTGTTGGCTGCTTCGAAAGTACTCTACCCCAGCTCCCAATTTTCCTATCCTTTCTCACTGCACATGGAAAGCTTGACGAAGTGTTTGATTATTGGATTGATTGCTCACGTGGGAGGGTTTTCAAGCCAACAAGCCAGATCTGCACTGAGAGAGACACTGAGGGTGATGTTACTCAAGTGCATGCCAGTTTTGCCTCAAGGTTCTAGGGGACTATCCCCAATCCTATATGTTGTAACGTCCAGACATACTATGATTCTTTGGGCATGCTTCAATTCATAGTGAAGGCAAAACTAATATTTTTATAGACCTAAGCATTATTGATTTGACCAAGGATTCACATAGAGGCTGAATTCATAGTGAAGACAAAACTAAATAACTTATATGCACCCTCTTACTGAGGATGGAGAGGGCATAGTCAATGCCAGGATATCATAGATATATTCAGTTAAATTATTATTGAACTGCCATAATGAGAAATATTATTGCGAATATCCAGCATTGATCATCATTGTTCTTTTTGCAACCCTCATCACTGTTATATTTTTAAAATCATGACAGAATAAAAATATGGATGTGGTTGTGAGTCAAAAAGCATGATATAGGGGAGAGGATTGAGTAGTTGAACACATTTCAATTGTTGTGATAGTAGTTATTGATTTAATACCAGTACTTGTTGATTTAATATCCATACTTGTTGATTTAATGTCCAATTTTTTGGAAAACATTGCACCAATAGTACTGATTTTAAAGTCGTTATTGCTTCCATAATTGAACTTAGAAGGACATGTTAGGGTATGCGGCTCATGAAAATCAATTTAGAAGGACGTGTTGTGCTAGTTTTGGGTCCCCTCCTTCTCCTAGAGTGGACCACAATCGATATTATTGGTCTAGATGACCTAGGTTATGTAATATTATATACTTTACTTTCGACCATCCTAGTTGAGACTTCTAATGAATACCCTTGTATATAAGGATGATCTTAAAAGTATGCGTTAAGGTACTAAAGTATGGATGTGTTTGAAAAGATGTGATGTAGATGCAAATGATATGTAGACAGATTTGTTGGAAGAGATGTGCAAAAGCTAGTTGAGAACTTTGATAGTGTTTGATAGTGTTTGAGACTAAATATGGCCTTACAGGCCTTTCTAAATTACTTGTTAAGGAAACAAGAAAAGGAGGTGTGTCAGTGCAAAACTATGTTCCATATTTGTTGGCATTCAACAATGATAGTACCCTCAAGGGATGGCTTCATCTGCATGAGTCTGTGTTAGAAGGCCGCGGTGCCTTTGATAAGGCTTTTGGTATGAGTTTTTGGGACTACGTTGCAAAGAATCCTGAAACAAGCAAGACATTCAACGAGGCCATGTCTTGTGACAGTCGTGTTGTCATGTCTAGTGTTGTGAAGATTTATGAGGAGGGATTTAAGAAGATAAATTCTTTAGTCGATGTTGGGGGAGGTTTGGGCTCTGCCTTGTCCAATATTGTGGAGAATTACAAACACATCAGAGGAATTAATTTTGACTTGCCTCATGTCATTGCTTCTGCACCTCCGGTTGCTGGTAAGGTTGATCTTGCTTAGTTTAAGTTGTTTAAATGGATGAACAGTTTTATAAGAGTAGATGTGCTATTCTCAAGAACCTCCTAACTCTGTACGCTTAACTAGTCTTAGGTCGTTTTAGTTTTGTTTTAATTACAAATTTAATAATATTTTTTATATAAATTTGTGAATTTTAAAAATTTGTAATAAATTGTTCTTTTCTCATGTGTATTAAAACATATAATTATGAAAATTTATCGTTCATTAATATAATATTTTGTTTATCAAAATGATAGTAAGCTGATATGGTCTAGTTTTTAACATTATATGAGTACAATAAGCTAATGTGGGTTGGTGTTTAACATTGAAGGAGTACAACATGTGAGTGGCAATATGTTTAAACATATTCCGTGAGCTGATGCAATCTTGATGAAGGTATATAATCTTAGGTTATATTTGTGTCAAATATATAATTTTTAAAGGGCAATTTAAATTCAATTGAAAATGTTATTGCAGTGGGTTTTGCATGATTGGAATGATGATGACTGTGTCAGAGTGTTGAAAAGGTGTTATGAGGCTATACCAAAAAATGGAAAGTCATAATCATTGATGCCCTTATTGTTGAAGGGAAAAGAGAGGAAGATAACAAAGAAGAACTTCAAAGGGGTATGGGACTAGAATTTGATATGGGAATGATGCTATTTTGTACTAGTGGAAAGGAGCGATCAAAGATGGAATTTAAACAAATTATTAGCAAAGCTGGTTTCAAAAGCTACACCATCTTCAAATTGCCATCTATTCAAACCATTATTGAAGTTTCCAAAATCTAAATCAGTATAGTTCAATATTTAAGGTTTTGATCAAAACTATATTATTATTATATAAATAAATTACCATCATCATTTCAAGGAATCGTAAATTCATCACTTTTTAAGGGGAGAGACAATTAGTAGTTCTTAGAACTCTTTGGATTGGTTTAGTTTCAAACTACCTTGAGTCACTTGATCTTTCGTTGTTGTTTCTCTTCTTCAATTGTTATGTGAGTGTTCTTGGTTGCTTCTAGCCCATGGGTTATTTGTTATATGATGGTCATTATAGTTATACTTTTTATTAGTTTTGTATAAGGTTTGGGGTCTTTCAAAACCTCTTTTTATTTTTTATAAAAAAAATCTTTTTAGTTGTGCATATATATATTCCCATATGTTTAGTATAGTCATACTCAACTTTTCAAACTTTTATTGAAAATTCATCATATGATATTTTTTTGTTAAAAAAAGGTAATACCACAATAGTATGTTTTACTTTGTTGTTTAAATGAAGTGTTCTACTTAATATTTTAAACTATATTTTTACTTTCATAGAATTGATAATAATTTTAAGATAATGTCCACTAATAAATTTGGAGATTTATTTGTTTGTGTATATATATCTATAGGTCAGTCGTGGCCAAAGGTGTGATTCCTGTTATCTTAAAATCAAAATAAAAAATAATTACAAAACTAAGATTGAACTCAAATCATGCAGTTAATCAGACACGACATGCTAGAGGAAAATTCATACATCTGTTCAACCTTGACGTGAGAAAACAAATCACCATATTATCCTATAAACCAACCAAAAGTTCCCTACAAATTTAGGTCTAGCGCTTCACCAACACCTATTTCACAGACATCCTCTTAGCAGACGCTACATCAAAGATCCTTGCAATGAGGGTGAAATCAAGGAAAACCTCCATTTCATTTATCTCTTCCATGATTGGGTGTTTCACCCTGTCAGGAAACTTCTCTGATGAGGTCTGCCCCATAGTCTGAATGGGATTATTAAGCCAATAGGCTTTTAGTGGGCGAAAGCAGCCGAAAATTTGCAAGACATTCCAGCTTGGCAGGCGGCGTTCGTCCTCTGGTGCGTGCGTGTATCCTCTTTCCTCCGGTGTGTGCGTGTATCCTCTTTCCTCCGATGCGTGTGTGTATTCTCTCCGTGCGTGCGTGTATCCTCTCCTTGCGTGCGGTCTATTTCCCAAGGGACGCTGTCTTTAATGATATCTTTAATGATTTTGTCCTCAAGGCTGTGCACGAATGTCGACATTCTTTATGCATGTTTGCAACCCTAAAATATTGTTTGTTTTGTTGTTGCCGCCAATATTTCGCTCTAGAAATGTTCGCATAGATTGTTGGGTTTTGTTCGAATATTTCGCTCTACAATTTTCACTTTGGAAATGTTCGCATAGATTGTTGGCCTTTGTTCGAATATTTTGCTCTGCAATTTTCCCTCTGCAAATGTTCGCATAGATTGTTGGGTTTTGTTCTCGTTTTGACTATTTTGTGACTATTTTACTGGGCTTCCTTCTAAGCTTGACACCGTTAATGGTTTGAAGTTGCAAGGTAAGGTTCCATTTTTTTTAAATATGTTTTTATTTTGTATTCCATTTTTTTTATAGCCTATTTATTTTGTGCTTTCGTGTGTTGTCGGCAATATTTCGCTTTGCAATTTTCGCTCTGGAAATGTTCGCATAGATTGTTGCGTTTTTTTTTAATATCTCACTCTGCAATTTCCGCTCTGGAAATGTTCACATAGATTGTTGGGTTTTGTTCAAATATTTCGCTCTACAAATGTTCGCATAGATTGTTGGGTTTTGTTCTCATTTTTACTGTTTTGTTGGTTACATTTGGTTCTTGTTGTGACTATTTTATTGGGCTTCCTTTTGAGCTTGACACTGTAAATGGTTTGAAATTGTAAGGTAAGGTTTCATTTTTTTTAAATATGTTTTTCTTTTGTATTCCATTTTGTTTATAGCCTGTTTATTTTGTGCTTCCGTGTGCTTGCAGGGTTTCTCCTTTATTTCTGTTGCTTAACTATTTGTGGGTGTCGCTTCTTCTAGTTTGCAAGAAATTTTTGAGGTTGTTCTGTGAGTTCGAAGCCGTGAAAGGTTTGAATTTGCAAGGTAGATTTTTGCATTATTTGTTTTCTTTTTCCTTTTGTAATGCATTTTACTTATTTTTTCCTTTTGTGTGCTTACAGGATTGTCGGTTTGTTTATGTTCATTAATTGTTTGTGGGCGTGGCTACTTGTACTTTGGAAGCCATTTTCAAGGCTTGTTTGTGACTTTCACGGCATGCATGCTTTGAATTTGCAACATAAGTTTTGCCGCTTGCATTGTTTTATTGTTGTAAACCTTATTTCACTCTACAATTTTTTCGCATGGGTTTGTATATAGTTGCGCAGTTAGGTTTTGTTCTGGTTGTGTCTATTTTATTTGGCTCCTTTATGAGCTTTATGCCTTGAATGCTTTGATGTACTTGAAGGGTTGTTTGTTTGTTTATGTTATTTAACTGTTTGTGGCCGTGACTATTAAAATTTCAAGGTAAGTTCCTGTTTTATTTAGATTCTTTATGCGCCCTTGGAACCCTAAAATATAATTGGTTTTGTTGTTGTTGGCAATGTTTCGGTCTACAAATGTTCGCATAAGGTTGCATATAGGCGTCGGCCATGAATGGTTTGAATTCTTAAGGTAAGCATTGATTTTATTAAAAAAAATTTGGGTTTTGTATTGCTTTTTTATTATAGTCTGCTTATTTCCTCATTGGCTCTACTTGCAGGGGTGTTACTTTGTCTATGTTATTTAACTATTTGTGGGCATGACTACTTCTAGTTTGCTAGGCAATTTCACATTGCTTTGGATATAGTTGTTGACTTAGGTTTTGTTGTCACTCTGAGTGAATGATTTGAATTTGCAAGGTAAGTTCTAGTTTTGGTTAGATTCTTTTTTGTTTTGTAATGCATTTTTCTATACTCTAGTTATTTCTCGGTTTGGTGTAGTTGCAAGGTTGCTACTTTGTGCCTTTTGTTGTAGGTTAAAAGGGTTTTAGTTTGGTTTTACTATTTGCAGATATTTATTCATTTAAGTTTATTACTTTGTTTTAATCTTTTCGTGCCCGGTTATGTGCACCAATGCGGACTGTTTTATTGGGCTTGTTTCTGAGGTTGTCGGCGTTAATGGTTTTACAATGCCAGGTACTTGTTTATTTTGTTTTTAAAGTTTTCAAAATTTGTAATGCATTATTTGATACTGTCCTTATTTTTGGGTATGTTGTGCTTGCAGGATTGTTACTTTGGTTATTTTATTTAAGTGTTTGTGGATGTGATTACTTTCAGTCTGCATCGTCTCTGTTTACTTTGACAGGTATTTAAGTTTTGACCATTCTGTTACTAATGAAATTCTGGCTTATGTTAGAAGTGTTTTAGTTTGCTGGTTAGATACCTAAAATCTAATTTCTTTTGCTGTTGTCAAGAATATTTTCCTGTGGTCGTCTCCATGCATGTGCTCCGTTTCTCAAACAATGTTATCTTTAATGATTTTGTTCCCAAGGCTGTGCATGATTGTCGACATTCTTTATGTGTGCAAAGATTAAGAAATTGTTAGAGTACCAATATATGTATGTGTGTGTGTGTGTGTGTGTGTGTGTGTGTGTGCATATACACATGTACATATATATACATGTGTATATAGGGTTTTATTAAATCTCTGTTTTAATAGCTCCATTGTAAAGTGTGTAAGATTTGTCGATACAAGACTACACTGTAGTCTGAATGTAGTCACGTCCACAAGCAGTTAAAAAATATAAACAAATTGTATATATATATATATATATATATATATATATATATATATATATATATATATATATATATATATGTACATACACATGTACATATATATAGATACATGTATATGTAGGCATCTATACATGTATATCAATACACACATGTACATACACACACACACACACACACACACACACACACACACACACACACACACACACACACACACACACACACACACACATATATATATATATGCATGTATGTACATATAGACATGTGTGTATGTATATGTACATAGAGTACTCTATGTTGTAGTCTAAAAGTAGTCATGTCCACAAATAGTTAAATAGCATAAACAAAGTAGCAAGCCTGCAAGCATAAAGGAATAAACAAATAGTCTAAAATTCTGGCTTATGTTAGAAGTGTTTTAGTTTGCTGGTTAGATCCCTAAAATCTAATTTCTTTTTCTATTGTCAAGAATATTTTCCTGTGGTCATCTCCGTGCATGTGCTCTATTTCTCAAATAACATTGTCTTTAATGATTTTGTTCCCAAGGCTGTGCATGATTGTCAACGTTCGTTATGTGTGCAAAGATTAAGAAATTGTTAGAGTACCTATATATATATATATATATATATATGTGTGTGTGTGTGTGTGTGCGCGTGTGTGTGTGTGTGTGTGTGTGTGTGTGTGTGTGTGTGTGTGTGTGTGTGTGTGTGTGTATAGGGTTTTATTAAATCCCTATTTTAATAGCTCCATTATAAAGTGTGTAAGATTTGTCAATACAAGACTACACTGTAGTCTGAATGTAGTCACGTCCACAAACAGTTAAAAAACATAAACAAACTGTATATATATATATATATATATATTAGAACACATTGAAGTATTGATATATGTATATGTGCATACACATATGCACATATATATACATACATGTATGTGTAGGCATCTATACATGTATATCAATACACACATGTACGCATATATATATATGCATGTATGTACATATAGACATGTGCGTATGTATATGTACATAGAGTACTCTATGTTGTAGTTTGAAAGTAGTCACGTCCACAAATAGTTAAATAACATAAACAAAGTAGCAAGCCTGCAGGAATAAAGGAATTTTTATAGTGTGAATACTTCTATATAAATCTATATATATATACACATGTATGTATGTCTATACAAATGCAATTATATATATACATGTTCATATATATACACATGATGCGCACATATATATATCAATTTATCTTACTGAATAAAATTCTTCATATGCACAGAGTAGTAAATACTCATAGCTAAAAGAAAACCTAAGTTGACAACTAAATAAAAAATTACAAAAAATTGTACAGAGCAAAATACTTACAACGAGACAACCTTGCAAGCAGATGAAAGGAGAAAATAAGCACACCATCCTTATTTAAATAAAATGGAACCTTACCTTGCAACTTCAAACCATTAACGATGTCAAGCTCACAAGGAAGCCCAGTAAAATAGTGACAATGAGAACCAAACGTAACCAGCAAAACAGTCACAACGAGAACAAAACCCAACAATCTATGCGTGTTAGGTCCCGGAGACAACTAAGAGGAGGGGGGCTTAATCAGTTGTCTAATAAATTCAAACCAAAAACTAATTAACCAACTTAATGCTTAATACCGGTAAACTAGTTAAGTATGCTAGTAGACAATGTTAATAGTAAATTGCTATACTGGTAAGGATTAATGCATGAAACATAAACATAAAGTCATCCACAACACATGACACCAATATCTGTACGTGGAAACCCTGTAAGGGGAAAAACCATGGTGGGAAGCCTTACCCACAATCAGATGATACTACTGCAGATAGTAAGTGTACAAAAAGGGGTCTGCACATGCAGAAAGGCCAACAGCCTAGAGCTCACTGCTCAATCACAAATGGGAGTCACACTAACTGCATTTGGATGGTTAAATCCAATAAGAATGTACTACACAAAATAGCATCTTCATATGCTGGATTCAGTACCAGTGTAATGCTGATATGCTTCTACAAAAACCTAAGTTCACCTTCAAATGATGTCTTCGTGTATACCTCTGCTTGATCTCGCATATACCTTCACACAATTTTTTTTTCGCATTCCACAGTTGATCTTACAAATAAAATCTTACATTTATACCATACCCTAAGACCAATTTTAGTAGGTTGGATCTACAAGATATTACAATAAAGACATTTTACAAATAATATAATATTTGATGCAATAACCGATTAAACATGTCAGCTTAATGCATTTACAACAATAATAAATCATCTCCATAGCATGCCATGCTGATCTGGAAAAGATAAACCTGCCGGTGTAACCCTAGATAACCTGGACCTATTTGCCGATAAAAGCAAATATGCAAATATGAATATACCAATGATTATTTCTTCAAAATAAAGTGGCCACATGATGTCTTCGATATTACCATGTGCCTTCCATATCATTCCACGTACCGGTGAACAATATATCCTGTCGGTGAACCATATACCTGCAACTGTTGCACAATTTATTGCTTGTCGGTGAATGTTGCTGGATCTCCAAAGTAAGTGTATTTAGTAGGTGTTGACATCAATGACAAAACCATACCAGAATACCAATAATGCGAACATTTCAAGAGTGAAAATTGCAGAGCGAAATATTGGCAACAACAACAAAACAAATTCTATTTTAAGGTTGCAAACACCCATAAAGAATGTCAACATTCATGCACAGCCTCGAGGACAAAATAATTACAGACATCATTAAAGACAGCATCCCTTGGGAAATAGAGCATAAAATAGTCACAACGAGAACAAAAGCTAATAACCTTATGTGGAAATTTCCAGAGCAAAAAATGCAGAGCAAAATATTGTTGACAACAACAAAACAAATTAGATTTTAAGGTTGCAACCAGTCATAGAGAACGTCGACTTTCATGCACAACCTTGAGATGAGATCATTAAAGATAGCATTGCTTTGCCAATAGAGCCCATGCACGAAGATGATCGCAAGACAATGTTAGTTGACAAAATATTTGGTCAAGGTAACATGAATCAGATAACTGACTTTGTGCACATGAAGGCTTTTAATCTCCAAGATAAATAACCACTAAGAAATGTTCCATATTTAGAACATTAATATATTGTAATTGATGTCTATAATTCTGATTTTGTGACAACTATAAAATTGAATACTCATGTTGCACACTAAAAGCATTCATGCCCATACTTAAATATGTATCCATGTATACATATAGATATATATGTATATCAAGGACAAAATCATTAAAGCCATCATTAAAGACAACATCCATTGGGAAACAGAGTATAAAACAGTCACAATGAGAACAAAAGCTAATAACCTTATGTGGAAATTTGCAGAGAAAAATATTGTTGACAACAACAAAACAAATTAGATTTTAAGGTTGCAACCAGCCATAGAGAATGTCGACTTTCATGCACAGCCTTGAGATGAAATCATTAAAGATAGCATTGCTTTGCCAACAGATCCCACGCATGGAGATGACCGCAAAACAATGTTGGTTGACAAAATATTTGGTCAGGGTAACACAAATCAGATAATTGACTTTGTGCAAATGAAGGCTTTTAATCTCCAAGATAAATAACCACTAAGAAATGTTCCATATTTAGAACATTAATATATTGTAATTGATGTCTATAATTCTGATATTGTGACAACTGTAAAATTGAATACTTACATTGCACATTGAAAGCATTCATGCCCATACTTAAATATGTATCCATGTATACATATAGATATATATGTATATCAAGGACAAAATCATTAAAGCCATCATTAAAGACAACATCCCTTGGGAAACAGAGCATAAAACAATCACAATGAGAACAAAAGCTAATAACCTTATGTGGAAATTTGCAGAGCAAAAAATGCAGAGAAAAATATTGTTGACAACAACAAAACAAATTAGATTTTAAGGTTGCAACCAGCCATAGAGAACGTCGACTTTCATGCACAGCCTTGAGATGAAATCATTAAAGATAGCATTGCTTTGCTAATAGAGCCCACGCATGGAGATGACCGCAAAACAACGTTGGTTGACAAAATATTTGGTCACGGTAACACAAATCAGATAACTGACTTTGTGCACATGAAGGCTTTTAATCTCCAAGATAAATAACCACTAAGAAATGTTCCATATTTAGAACATTAATATATTGTAATTGATGTCTATAACTGATTTTGTGACAACTATAAAGTTGAATACTTATGTTGCACACTGAAAGCATTCATGCCCATACTTAAATATGTATCCATGTATACATATAGATATATATGTATATATATCAAATGTATATGTATACATCTATGTACACTAATATACACATGTATACCTGTATATATACACATATTCTAAAATAAATGCAACTAAGCTCTTCTCTTCCAGAGTGAAAGCTTTGTAAGTTGACTCATTAGACAATTTACAAAACTTAATGTGTTGCCCTAATTATTACAAGTTTTTAGAGTTAGTTAATAGTAAATTCATTTTGATTCACAAAAAAAAAGGTGATCTACTTAAAGATTTTATGTATTATTCTTGTATGTTCACTTTTTCTAGTAATGCGTTTCCACTCTGTCATTCAAATAGAAAATAGCCATAGTAACACTATCAAATTTCAACAATGGAAACAAGTTTGAAAGCAATAGAGGACATCAACACTGTAATTGAAAGCATGTTGCAAGAAAGAAACAAGTTAAAGAGTAACCTCACAAAGATCATTGCCCACTATGAACATAAATCGCCAAAGCAAACAACAGTCAATCTCTCTACATCTTCTGTTGCTATAACAACCATACATAGTATTGAAGTAGCACCTTTGCCAATACCAAGTACTGAACAATTAGTTGATCCAATGGTTATTTTCACATTGGGAGACAAAGTATTTAAATGGAGTGATAACGAGCTTGGATGGGTTGCTTGGGTTGATCCTATGTTGTTGTAATTATTCAATCTTTGAAAAGTTACATTCATATTTTGGTTAACATTCGGAACAGATAGAGGCATCCCATATTTTCAAAGATCTTTGATCAGATAAACTCATATTTTGTTAATATGCTCTCAAATATATAAATCATTATGTCATATTTAATGTTTTTTGAGCTTATCAACATATGACCAATTATCGCTTTCAATGCATGTTTCAATCACATTATGATCAATTCATTAGCATTTGAAACAAAAAATAAACTATAACAACGTTACTCTATGCTCAATTAATTTTACTCTGCTTGTGCTTATATACCTTTGATAAGCTTACATCATGTTGTGATTGTATTCTGATATAAGAACTACAATTCATCATGCTTATAATTTACTTTTAATTCTCAAAAGGTATATATGCACAATGGCATCTTCAGCAGCTACCTCTGAATCCATAGAGTACTCCACTATTGATAATTTGGTAAGCTAAATTATCAAAACTTTTGAATATAGAAAGTTTTTTTGCTATTTTTTTGGACAGAACATCACTCTTTTCCATACCATCCTTTTCATTACCACATGCATTCCTTTTTCATAGCATAGTACAATAGGAGATGCATACTCTATACATAACATAGCTTGACTACATAGTTTACTAAAACAATCTTTACATTAACAAGTAAGGAAATATATGAGCTAGTTGCCATTAAAATTAAATCCTCTATATTCATATTATTTTTTGTAGGCAAAAAAACCAAGAGTATGTCCCTACCCCTTTTGCAATTCAATCTATCAATGCTGGGATGACCTTCCTTCAACATTGCTACAAGTTTTTGTTGGCATATGAACACTCCAATGAGACATTGTGTGTGATTGAAGGTTTTGTCATTGATGGCAACCTTGCAATCCTATGGCACCGGCAAGACATCATACTGGCAAAGCATTACACAAGCATCAACAAGATCACTCTACACTGGCACCGGTATCAGCACAGAAGAAAAGATGTATATCGGCATAAAGGCCGACAAGGATTTTGATATGTAATATTTTGTTTATTATTGTAAGCTGACTTGGCGAATTGTAAAATGACTCTTGTATATAAAGGAGATCATTGTAGACATTTAGAGAGGTAAGGTAGCGAGCATAAAAGAAAATTATTAGGCAGACCTAATGTGCAAATTATAGGTCAAGGGTATATGTCAAGAAAAGAGTTAGAACTAGTACTAAATCTCGCATTGGAGATGCTATTGTAAAGCAGTACAGATCTTTGGATTAGTATAATCCTCATTGTAAGTCAGTGTGACTTCTCATTGAGCAGTGAGCTCTAGGTAGTTGGCCTTCCTGCATGTGCAGGCCCCTACTATAAGTAATATTCTCTTATTGGCCAGTGAGTGAATATTGTGGGTCACAAATCCCACCAAGGTTTTTCCCACACCGGGTTTCCTCGTTAAACATCTTGTGTTATGGTGTTTTTTTCATGTGGATGTTTCTGATTCTATTTATTGTATTAATTCTTGCATACCAGTATACTGCTATTTTATGTTCTACATGTTTTAACTTAAGAAATTATTATCACCGGTTAGATACTATTTCACCCCCCCCTCTCCAGTATCTGTGGGAATCCTAACAGTTTTGTCGTTTCAAAAAATCCAGAACAGCACACATGATACTAACTGACATAAATTAGTATTATCTAATGGCACATACATGCAGTCGGCAATCTTGCCTTCTAAATATGCTACTATGATAGATTCAGATATTCTAAAAATAGGCACAATAGTCCAGTTATTGAGTTATACATGTCGATACATATGGAATACAAGGTAGGAAATCAACTATGATTATTAAATACAATATGTTTGCATTTTTTAAAAATTCGTTTATGTATAATTAATAGTAATTTAAGAAGAAGTCTTTTGTTTTCAAAGGACTATTGAAATACTTAGTCTGGAAGTGAAACAAACTGATTGCCCATTCTTTGGTAAACCAGAATATCTATTCAAAGAACAACAACCAGAAATTATGTCTGAGGATATACCATCAACATCTAAATGATCTCTTTAGTTTGCAACTGAATTGCCATCCCCACAAACAACAACTTCTGAAAATATAAGCCCTATCAAAACTTTGAATCCATACCAAAATAAATGGACTATCAAAGGGAGAGTTACTCATAAACAGTCTATTAAGGCATATAGCACAGCAACCAAAAATGGCCATGTGTTTAGCTTTGATATTGTTGATTGTGACAATTCTGAAATTAGAATTACATGCTTTGATGAGATAGCTAAGTTACACTCTAACCATGTGGACATAGGTTCACATTATATTATTTCAAAAGGATCTATTAAGGAGGCAAATGCAAGGTACAACAAACTAAACAGCCATTTAGATATCACCTTGTCTGATACATCCATACTAAAACATTGTACCAATGAAGAACAACCAGATCAACAAAGTCCTCCTTTCACACCCATTAGTGAATTGTTTCATCTAACAAATAACACGATGGTTGACATAATTGGTCTTGTTCTATAAGTTGGAGATATCATTCCTATACATAGGAAAGATGGCAGTCAAACACAAAAATGTGTGGTTAAAATTAATGATCTATCTAGTTCAACAATTGACATCAACTTATGGGGTCCAATGGTAGAACAAAAGGGCCTGGAAGTGAAAAATATGTTGACCAATGATAGTGTGGTTATCCTTGCTTTGCGTAATGCTTGTGTTGGCTATTTCAATGGGAAGCTTATAAACATAACAACTGCAACAACATTACATATTAACCCAAGTTTTCTAGAAGCAGAGCTTCTAAAATTAAAAGGAAAGGACCCTTTGCTTGTTGTATCCTTTATTGCAGAAACTATCCACATAGATGGAAAATATACTAGAATGACAATTTCTTCAATCTGTGAGGGGATGAGCGTCAAACCAGAAACAATTTAGACAACATTGCTAGCTATTCTGCACTTTGTGAACGTCAATGATCAAAATTTCTATTACACAGCTTGCCCACTAATAGTCAATGGAAGGCCTCGCAAGAAAAAATGTACACAGCACGCTGATGATTCTTGGTTCTGCTCTAGATCTCAAATGACTATGCAAGACTATAATTATAGTTACCTCTTGCCTCTAAAGTTGCAAGATGCCACAGGTACTCTATGGGCCACTGCATTTGATGAGGGTGGCATTCACTTGCTACACAAAACTACAAAGCAGCTCTATGCACTACAAAACGATGCAACAACAACAGAGACACCTTCCTCAGTGATTAGGAGACTACTATCACGTTACTATTCATTCACAGTGTTGGTTTCTACTAAGACATATAATTCAGAATCAAAGATGAAAATGACAGTCAATAAAGTTGCTCCTGTTGACTTCAAAGTTGAATGCCATGCACTACTTGCAGAAACTGGCTACCTAAGTACAGAGAGTTAGAATTATAACGCATCTTTTCTAATTATTAAACTTTGCAGTTTATAATACAATTATACTATTAGCTAATTTTCATATTTAATACTTTTACATATACAAAGAATTATGTTTTACAAGGACAAGGGTGCTTCTATAAATATCTATATGGACATTTCTTACATCTACCAATTATCTATTTGGAAGTTTTTCGTCTTCACATAAGTTATTTTCAGTCATAGTCATTACTTTTAAATGTGTTGACACTATGTGGTTTGCAAATAAAATATACATATATGCATGTATATTGTTCTTTTTCTGGTCTTATACCTATCTGTATAACAATACAGTACATAACTATATATAAGTATTCATAGTTATAGTATTTTCGATATATACGTGTAGTTATATATGTGCATATGTTCATATACAAAACTTTGAATTTTTAAATTATATGTATATGTACATGTGTATATGTGTACATACATCTGCATGTATCAGAATTTACTATAATTGTGCATACCTATATTACAATCATGCTTTTAAAAACACAAAACAACTAAGAACAACAAACAATTATACATATATACACTGATATATATATACATATATATACTATTATTATTCATAGTGTTATTTTTTGTGATATATACATGGGTAGTTATATATGTGCATATGTTTGTATGCGACATTTCAAATATTTAATTCATATGTGTATATACATGTGTATATGTATACATACATGTGTATGTATCAAAAATTACTATATCTATGCATACCTATATGACAATGCTACCTTTTGAAAAACCAAGTTGCTAACAATAGCATATTTACGTAGTACAAGACTACAAAGTCAATTTATGACTTTCCACAACCCATAGATTTCAAGTAAAGCCAATTAAAAAGATATATAAAAAGGTGTACATATAAGTTGAGCCAATGAGAGCAACAAAACAACAAAATAGATCATTACAGATACAAATAAATACAACAAAAGCAGTTTACATACAGAACAAATCCTCTAAAATCACATAACCATACATAAAGCAATTTTCAATTGTTATACATTCTTCATACATGCTTCAAAGTTAACTACCTTAAATTATGAAAATTCTGACATACCTCTGCTCTCTTTAAAATATTAGATATCTATCCAGCCTTTCCCTCAAGAAATTAATGCTATCAAATTGAAGAGAAGCCAGACCAATAGAACTTATTATGCAAAGAACAGAGCCGATATCTCCAAGAAATGACAACTGAAGCGTCATGCACTTCATAGACCTTCCAATAACTCACGAAATTTATTAGAAACAAAAAACAGTGATGTTGAGTAAATTAATCTCAATCAAACATTTTCTACTGCTCCTGAACTTGCTATAAAGGCTGCTTCATTTCAAAATATGTTGTCTAATTTCCGCAAAAGGATTGATATGTTGGAGGTCATAGAGCCATGTTCTGTTTGCAAAGAAATGTATGTGGGCATGACTATTAAAAAATTCAATCGTGTAATTGTGTGCATGAGATGTTATGGTGAAAAAGGCCTCCACTACTTCTCATTATCAAACAATATGGACCCAGGTGAGCAAGCTTCTATTTTAAAGTCTCTCTCTCAAGTAGAAGAAATGCTCATATCAAGAATTGCCCCTATTTTACAAGTAACACATGCAAGGGGAGGACAATACAAATATTCTGGCCATATAATAAACTTCCCACAAGATATTTCTGATATTGCAATAACATTACCTCACCATATTAACCAATTAGAAATTCTAATTGTCCGTAGAACCAATTTGCAAGGTTTAAATTATGACTATTACATGAATAGATTTCACATCATGAATGCATTGGCTTACAAAATGGAACATGATCAATACTACAAGGATGTAGTAATTGATCCAGATGTAATGCTTCTATTGCCAAAGCAAACCACTGACATTATAGAGCTACTGCATTCAGTACATTCCCCGCAAGAAGATGTTGTTGAAGATACCTCTATTGTACTGGATATTGACAATGAAGAACAAATCGAGGAGAATAGTTCCTCATTTATCCCACAACTACCATCATCAATACCAGAACTTGATGCAATCAAAAACATCCTCCATCTAGATAACAACATCAACAATGTTATTCCTTGGCCACAAATTAGTACATCATCTATCAATGAGTACAATACTAAGGGCCTCCTTTCCATGGCATTCCCAACGCTTTTCCCTGCTGGAATAGCTTTGCCACTACAACAAAGAGCAAAGCAAGTGTACATTTACATGAATATGCTTTGCACTTGATCAAATACTATGATCAAAGATTTGGACAACATGTTTGCTTTAGATATTATATCTACAATCTCATGATGAGACATCGATCCTAGCAATCAGCTTCTGTCTTCATTACGACTAATCTACAAGATAATCTTCCAC
Source organism: Cryptomeria japonica (assembly GCF_030272615.1). NCBI lineage: Eukaryota > Viridiplantae > Streptophyta > Pinopsida > Cupressales > Cupressaceae > Cryptomeria > Cryptomeria japonica. The sequence continues at coordinate 514,387,273 of NC_081410.1, forward strand.
ATAATCTTTATGGCCTAAAGGAATACTTGTAAAACACACCTTCAAGTGAATTACCAAATCATATCATGCGATATGTAGCCTCATTGCATGGTGCACGGGCATTTTGGAGGAAGTCCGGGCATGACCTTACATCAATGATACAACAATTAGGTGCACCTACATTGTTCTTCACCTTAAGCTCAGCTGACACAAAATGGCCAGACTTGCATAAGTTATTGCCAAATTCAAAGTCAGCTACTACACCTAACAACAGAAAACAATTTACTGAAAATTTGATCAATAATCCTCACATTACAGCTTTATACTTATACTTAAGATTTCAAATCTTTCGTGATGAATTCATTGTCAAAGAACTGAAAAGTATTGACCACTGGTACAGATATGAATGGCAACACCGAGGATCTGCACATATACATGCCTTTCTTTGGTTGCCACAAGCACCAAATGTTGATAACCTTGATTGGTCAGATCATGCAAATATCCAATCAGTTAAACACTTCTTTGACCAGTACATCACAACATGGAATCCATATCCTGAAGAGGCTCGCTTAAATAGGCAATATATGCCTGCAATTTCAGATCCATGCCTTGCAAATATAGAGATCATATCCAAATCAGATCCTTGTACTGATTACACTGAATTACTCAATGTTGTTCAACAATATACAAAGTGTTTAGAGTATACCTACCTGAGGAAAAAAAACTCAATCCTTCAATGGCGATACAAAGCTCCTTAGCTTGAACAACCTGAATCCTCACTAATATTAGACCACAACAATAACCCATCATACAAACCAAGAAGGAATGATAACCGCCTAAATGTACACAACCCTACAATGCTCACCATATGGAGAGCAAATGTTGACAGTCACCCTGTCTTCTCCAAAAAAGCAGTTCTATAATATATTTCAAAGTACGCATCAAAAACTGAACAAAAGTTAGAAAGTTATATTGATATCTTGAAACGTATAGTTGAATCAACAAATTCAGATGATACAATCCTCTTAGCGTACCAAAGGCTACTAATGGGAATAGTTGTTGATAGGGACATTAGGACACAAGAAACTTGTCACATGCTACTTAATCTCCCATTGATATCTTGCACACGCCAATTTGTAACACTGAATGTTGGTAAAAGAATCTTCCAACGCATAGCTCATTGTGATGAAGAATCTCAAACCTCAATATCTTATATCTCAAACTACATGAAACGACCATCAGAATTAGCAAACCTGACTTTGCTTCATTCAGCCTGGCTATATACATACTTTGAGCACTGTAAATCATGTAAATGGTTGAAAAGAAAGCTACCCGCAATTGTAAATGTCTACCCACAACACAAATCGTTACCTTTAGAAGAGGACAGTAGTTTTGAAAGTTTTTGTTGGAGTGAATTGCTTCTTTACAAACCATTTCAAATTATTCCTCTACATATAGGGAGCTCACCTGAAGAAATTATCATAAATTGGAAAGATCTTCAAAGTACAAATTACATCCACTGGCATGTAAATGGTTTTGAAGAAGACATTACCACAGAAAATGGTAAAGAGCTACAACCAAAAGATATTCATCAATCAACTCAAGAAGGACTATACGAATGGGAGTTTTTGTCAGAAATGGGAGCATCAAACAACTTCAACGTTGTTGCTCTTCAACTGCTTGGCAAATGTGATTTTGATCTACAGTTTGATTGGACTGCTTCTATACCTCATGAACCACTGCATTCAAAAGCATTTAACTTTATTTTAACAGAGAAAAGCCAAGCACCCCACAATCTTGCGAACCCGCATTTAAATGTACCTACTAACTATGAGCTTGCATAAAACCAAATGATTGCACTTGATATTATTAAAACTCATGGTAAACACAACCTGCATTCTTCACCATTATGATTAATCATTCAAGGCACTGCAGGTACTGGAAAATCATTTCTTATTGACTGCATACACAGATAGTTAAATTCAAATATAGAACATGCACAATGCCCTTTGCTTGTACTAGCACCAACAAGTGTCTCCACATATAATATCCAAGCAACCACAATCCATGCTGCCCTCCGTGTGCCCATTCAAGAATACAAACCCTTAACAGGCTATTCCCTATTAATGTTTCAAGAGCAATGTAAACACAACCATTATATTTTAATAGATGAAATGAGCTTTGTTCACCCTCAATTACTCATTAAGATTGATAAAAGATTGCGAGAAGCTTTTCCCAGCAGACAACATGAATCATTTGTAGGTATCTTAGTCATTTTGGTTGGTGATCTTGCACAGCTTCCACCAGTTATGGATAGGCCATTATATGCATCTCACTCAATGGCACTAGCTCTATGGCACACATTCAATATTGTTGTCACCTTGGATATTCCATTTCATCAACAAGGCACAAGTTCTTCACACATAAGATTCCGTGAAATATTGCTTAACATCTGCAACTCAACGCCATTGCAAATAGATTTGGAATCCCTCCAATTGCGGTCAACCCATGCTTTATCACTTGATGAAAATAATCACTTGAGCCAACAAAAGTATTTGTTTGCAACAAATGCAGCTTCAAGTGCACACAACATAAAAATGTTAACATGATTACGCTCGCCCATTGCACGTGCAACAACAACCATTGCACATCAAAGAGATAAGCAGGCACACCAAGAAGAACAACTAGCATTTAAAATTCTTCTTTCTATAGACCATTAAATTATGCTTATTGCAAATCTATGGATAGAAGTTGGCCTTGTAAATGGTGCTTTGGGCCAGATCAAACAAATTGTCTACGCTGCAGGTTCGAAACCACCTAATTTGCCAAAATATGTTGTTGTTCTTTTCAAACATTATACTGGGCCTTCATGGGATCTACAAAATGCAAAACATGTCCCAATTCCACCAGTTACTAGAGGAAACCGAACACAAATTCCACTAGCAATGGCATGGGGCATTACAATTCACAAATCACAAGGGTTGACATTAGACATTGCCATAGTTGACATTGGCAAAACAGAGAAACAAGGCCTAACATTCACAGTCCTTTCAAGAGTAAAAGCAATTGAACATCTACATATACAACCAAACTTCAGCTACCAAAGGTACTCCCGATTAAAAGGCGCAAGATCAATAGTACTTCGAAAGGCAGAGGAAGCCCGCTTGCTGAAGCTTTCACACAACACAGAACAAGCATACCTATAGAACAAACACAATCAGGTATGTAAATCACATCTTGATTATGTTTTCATGTATTGTATATCGTCTATTCAATGTATCATCACAAAACAATATTTCTACTTTCCAGGATCAACAACACAATGAATGACTGTAGAAGTGAAGAGCCCTTTTGCATGCCCCGAGTCTGCAATAAAAAAGGTACACATGTAACACCTACTCCCTATTCAACAATTTTGTTACTTTCATGTACTATTACAATATTCTCTCTTCCATATCACTTGTTCAACACATTTAATATTAAATAATTATGTACTAATACAAGATTCTTCGCAGGCATTATACTTTAATAGGTATTACACATATAATGGTTTGTGATGCTATTTACTCATTGCAACACTATTTACAGTTGGTAAGTATTATACTATGGACTAATACAACATTCTCTCTACCATTTCACTTGTTCAATAGATTTAATATTAACTAATAATGTACAAATACAAGATTCTTCTTTAATTGCACCTCTTCCATTTCACAGTTTTTACACTTTATGAACGTTAACTTTCAAAAATAACAAAGTCCAATACACCAAGTTCAGTAATTTGAAGGTATGTAACACTCTTCAAATATTTTGTCCTCTACTTTTAGGTTTCTTGCTTTGTTCATGTTCTCTAACCGTTCACAGTTATCACCACTTCCAGTGTGCAACGAACCTGTTCAATTTTACACATTTATTTGTGATTATGTTTCCTCACTCTACCACTCTTTCAATTAGTTTGGTATAGTTGCAAGGTTTGTACTTTATGCCTTTTGTTGTAGATTAAAAGGCTTTTAGTTTGGTTTTGTTGTTTGCAGATATTTATTCATTTAAGTTTATTACATTGTTTTAATCTTTTTGTCCCCGGTGATGTGCACCAATGTAGACTATTTTATTGGGCTTGTTCATGAGATTGTTGGCATTAAAGGTTTTACGTTGCCACATACTTGTTTATTTTTTTTTAAAAGTTTTCTAAATTTGAAATGCATTATTTGATACCATCCTTATTTTGGGGTATGGTGTGCTTGCAGGATTGTTACTTTGGTTATGTTATTTCAGTGTTTGTGGATGTGATTACTTTCAGTCTGCAACGTCTTTGTTCACTTTGACAGGTATTTAGGATTTGACCATTCTGTTGTTAATTAAATTCTGGTTAACTTTTGTTCTCGTTGTGACTGTTTTATGCTCTACTTCCTAAGAGATGTTGTCTTTAATTATGCCTTTAATGATTTTGTCCTCAAGGCTGTGCATGAATGGCAACGTTTTTTATGCCTGTTTGCAACCTTAAAATGTAATTGTTTTGTTGTTCTTGCCAATATTTCACTCTGCAATTTTCACTCTAGAAATGTTCGCATAGATTGGTGGACTTTTTTCTCGTTGTGACTATTTTGTTGGTTATGTATGGTTCTCGTTGTGACTATTTTACTTGGCTTCTTTGTGAGCTTAACACTGTTTATGGTTTGAAGTAGCAAGGTAAGATTCTATTTTATTTTTAAAAAATTTTGTTTTGTATTGCCTTTTGTTTATAGCCTCTTTATTTTCTCCTACCATGTGCTTGCAGGGTTCCTGCTTTGTTTCTGTTGCTTAACTGTTTGTGGGTGTCACTACTTGCAGTTTGCAAGAAATTTTCGAGGCTATTCTGTCTGTTCCAAGCAATGAAAGGTTTGAATTTGAAAGGTATATTCTTGTACTATTTGTTTTCAGTCTGTAAAGTACCTGTTCACTTGTATGCATATTATGATTTCTGATGCTCTTTGCTCATTGTGGCTCTCTTTACACTTGATATGTATTGAACTGTTTATCATTACAACATTCCTTTACACCTTCAAATTATTTTCATTCGATAATTAAGCTTTCAGTAAAGAATACCATCACATCCAGCTACGTCGTTGGTTTGACGGTATGTAAAGCTTGCTTACTTATTCAATATATTGAATTCCCAACGTCATTGTGATTCAGACTACTGGGTGGGAGGGCCTTAATTTTCCAATAGAGACATTTTGCCACCAATGACTCTCGTCGTATGAAAGCAATACTCCAACCACTGAGTTAAGTGCTCGCTACGGTGAAATGTGTTTGATCCAAGGTTGGAATAGGAACAAGCCATGGCTTCTTACTTTGTTTAGGGTATGCTTTTTCAAGGTTTTGAATCTGTACCTATTATTCAATTGAACGTTAACTACCTTCTCTCTCTAACACCCATTCCCACTTTCAAGTTCTCTTCACTACAAAAAATAGCTTTCCATGAAAAAGATCAGGTAAATCTTTTCACATTACATAAATACTCATAGGTGCATAACAATATCATAACCACTTGAAAAAATTAACTTCATTTCACATCTTAAACAAAAGTTAATTTTTACTCTCATAAATTTCACTACAGAAAAGCTGCCTCACAACAAAGAAGTACTCACATGCATCATACAGGAGATTCCAATTCTGCAATTACACATTCATCGGGTATTATATTACTAAAAAATACCATCTTTCAAATTTTCAAGATTTTAAAAGTTTTTAACTTCACCAAATTTTTATATTATCCAAAACTAACATATATAAATGAAAAAATGATGCAGGTCTTTCATCATATACATCACATGCAATTCAACAAAAGGCTATATAACATGCTGCTCTTACCAACATGGGGGATGTAGGGTGGATAAGAACAACACTCCTGGTCCAACAAAAAAATTGGTTGGGAATAATATAGCCTACAAAAAAAAATTTATAACTATATTCATAACATATTCTTCAAGTACATCACCCTGCATACACCAGCATGGGGGATGGTGGGTGGAAAATTTTAAAATTTGGGAACAACTATTGGTTGTGATTTGTACACAAACAATTAACTCTTTCACTTTAATAAAAATTTCTTATTTAGTTATATAATACAATATACTACTCAATATTAAAATATACTACTCAATATCACAACTTTTAATATGTGTGACTCTACAACATAGATCACCTCATGTCTCTTTTTCCCTGACTTCTCTAAGCACTCTCATTTATTAAAGAACCTTACTTTATACAAATAAATAACTAAGTGATTCAGGACAACATGCTACTCATGTGTATTTGTATTACTCTATTGAATGCTTCTACCCTTAACTAAACTGTATCACTCATTCATGCTCCATAACAATCACACCTATCGGCCTCCTGTTGCAGGCACTTCCCCTGCAACTGCTAGTTGTAAGAGGTCTGAAACACAATATCATCATGAACGTGGCCATCACTTCAAAATGCATTCCCAATCACCTGCACAAATGGATTCACAGTCTCCACCTTGTCATTGGTTTTGAATAAGTGATTTAGATGAGTATCTAAATCTTCCTCGGGACAAAAGAAAACCATGCAAAACATCGACTCCATAGTGTTAGAATGTTCTAGATGTTCTGGCAATTTCTATCAGATTAGGAAATTTCTATATAGGTTAGTTCATTCTAGAATCTTTCATTTTGTATCCAAAGACCTCTATATAAGAGGCTCATGTAAATAATTGGAATAGAAGCGATGTGAATGAATTTGATTATTGTGCAGCAACACACAAACATCTTATTTTACTGTTTTAATTTATTTGTCTCTGCCCACTGACAAAGTAGTATCAGAGCATAGGTGTGAAGCCCACATTAGAGCTAGGGCAATATTGTGAAGCCCATATCCGTGTGCAGAGGAGGTTGCACGTGTTAATTTAAATGAGTAGAGAAATAATATAATAATTAATATAAAATAATAGAAATAAAATAGCACGAAATGCGATATGAATTATAGTGGTTCATTATATAGGCCGTGTCTACTTTCAAACAAGGAATACACTTATATTAATCAATAATAAATACATGACTGTACACATCTATTTATACATTCACACTCAACTGTGAAACCGAGAGTTAAGAGAAGGTGAATGGTCATGTGACCATAGGGCTTCACATTCCCAACAATCTCCCCCATGAAGGCTAGCTAGTACAACGTGACAGCTCTGCTTCCATTTTAGATCTCATATTGCAACCAGGCCCATTGAAGATGTTAACTTTGCCAAACTTTGTTCATGAACACTACGGATATACCTTCTCTAACTCAAATTGGGCTTAAAAATATCCTTGCCTGCAACTCTTTGGGCACAAACTTGTACATTAATTCACAATGAGGAATACCATGTTCGGCAAGTTCAAACTTACAATAAAAAACACCACTCATTCCTTCATCTTCATACACTTATTAACCAATTCCCTGGCTGGGAGGTTTTTGTTAGCTTTAGTATTTCCCACTATTTGATTCAGATGGTGTATTTCATCGTAAGAAGCAAATGAGGCTGTCTCCATACCTTCAACTTCCTTGTCTCCAACATCAAGCTACTAGACAACCTCTTGGTGAAGTGCCATCTCTCCATCTTCCCTAGTTGCCGCAACATCTCTCTTTGTCACATTCCCTTCAACTTCTGACTTAGGTCTAATGAATGATGAAATAATTTTGTGATTTTTATCAATTAACTCCTCTAGATGCTCAACATTTCTCTCCTGCACTGCCTTTAAGGATCACTCACCAACTTCACTACCAGTAGGCTATGATATCATAGGATCCTTCACTTCTTAAAAATAGAGCAATTTTCCCAACAAATTGAGGTCCACATTAGACATTGTCTCCACCATGGGATACTCCAAGACAAAAAAGTCATGACAAGATTTCCTGCAAACCTTACCAACATCACTTGATGATTTGGAACCTTGCAGAGGTCTTGGTTGCAAACCAAAATTGTTTAGGGAGCTGGAGATCATAATATCTTGTGTAATCTTGAGCTAGGTGCTCTCAATGGCGTCCTTGAACTCTATAATCCCTACACTCCTAGGATCTCAAATCATCCGGAACCCCAAATCCTCCTCCATCAACTCCTACCATTACTTCTCTAGCAAGGTATCTGACATAGATACAAGGTTCTTAGACCTTTTCTTCTACTCCCAATCTACAATGGCCTCTTGTGGTTTCTTTTTATTGAAGAGAATCTTCTCTATTAACAAGAGATGCATGTCTGTGAGGAAAGAGTCTTTTGTCAAGTTCTGATGGGCCTTCCCATCACTTTCCTCTGACTTAATTAAGGTCTCTTCAAAAAACTCCCATTCTTTCTTGAAGATGTTTTTTTCCAAATTCAATGACATAAAACCTCCAATTTTTGTTCCATACAAATCAATTGGTCTATGTGTAAGAAAATATCTTCCTTTAGCCTCACAAATTTGTCCTCTTGGTATCTTTCAACATCATACATCCCATATTCTCCAATTTAATCTTTACTCACCTCAACATCCTCTTTTTCAACCGAAACCTCCTCATTTTTCCAACCATCCCATCAATGTACATAGTCGATTCTTTCAGTTTTCGCTAGATAAAAATTGTTGTTTGCCAAATCTAAATTGTCAAGAAATTCTTCAATAATAAAATGAGTCTCATCATCTTCTTCCATATTTTCTCAATCACTCACAAAGCTTTGATACCAATCATTAAGTTAAATGAGCAAAGAAAACACATAATAATGAATATTAAACAACAGAAAGAAAATAACATGACACGAGACACGAATTATAGTGGTTAACCATAAAGGCTAGGTCCAATCTCAAGCAGGGAATACACTTCTATTAATCTAATGGAAGAGCATCCCTGGTTCTTGGCAATATTGCATCAACCAAAAATATTTCTTTTTAGTTTGTTTTATGTTTTCTAGTTAAAGCATTTTTTTTGTGCATTTTCTTGCATCTGCTCACCCCATCTTGCGAAGCTAGATTTTTCTTGTGAACATGATTATTTTCCTTATTCTTGAGCCACCGGATGTATGGATCATTTTCTAAAAAGTCATCACTTCTGGATTCTGAGACAATTTTCTAGCTTAGAACATTGGAACTGCTTGGACCTATTTTTCTATTGGTGAATCTTGCAGTTCCTTTTTGTAGCTTGTGGAGCCCCAGTTCTTTGATGCCAATGTTCCTTGGTTTTTGGTTGACCTTCCCTTTCATCCGTACTTCTTTCTTTGTATTTTTCGGAGGAATCTCTTGAGCGGAGACCAACCTGGTGGTTTACACATTTTTTCATGTTCATCTTTGTTTGATTCTTCTTGGAATGACCGGATTCCTCTAGACCATATAAATCAATGTAATTAAGCATCATAATTTATCAAGATAATATAAAGACATATCTTGAGATTTAGAGGTCTGGAGTCGATCGATTCTTTAATTGAGCATGTATGTAGCAGGCCAGTGAGTCGAATCTTGTAATCCAGATATTACCGGTTATTTCTAATCAGTTTTCATGATCTAATTCATTCAGTTCTGCATTGCCTCCATCATATCCACTTGTTTCTATTATGTTTACTATTACTACCTGGTTCGGATTGATTTCTTTGAGGTCATTCCTAAACGGTGACTACACCAAGTGGCATCAGTGTGAGATTTTGTTCTGGAGATTCTGTTGTCCTGAAGATTTTGTTGTAGGGTGGTAGATTGTGGATCCGACCTGTAGCAGTAGAGGACTGGTGTGAAGATGGCACGAAGAGAAAATAGGAATGGTGGAGCACGTGGGAATGCAGACCCTGCTGTGATGGAAATGTTGAGGGAAATTATAACCTAGTTGGAAGCTATTGAGACAACCTAGAGAAGTGGCCAACATATTGAAGATGTGAGGAAAGTTGAAGAAGAAGAAGCACCAGATAAAACAAGTAGCAAACCCACCGGCAATCAATCTGGATGAAGAGAGGTTCTTGAGGGTTTTGAGTAGAGAAATCACCAAAACATATTTTACCCCATCGGAGTATGATGGTAAGTTGGATTCAGATGAATTAATGGATTGGATCTTGAAGATGGAGAAGTATTTTGATTTTAAGAACACCATAGAAGAAAGAAAGGTTAAATATTCCTGCACTCAGTTGAAAGGTCATTCATCTCTTTGGTGGGAGCATTTGCAGGTTGATAGATAGAGAAGAGGTAAAGAGAAGATCAAATCATGGGAGCAGATGGTGGCTAATTAAAATAAAAGTTTGTGCTAGTTCATTATCAAGTGAATCTGTTCAGGAAGCTACATAACTTGAAGCAGAAAGAATCAAGTGTGAAGGAGTTTACAAGTTTAATATTGGATCTAGACATGTTGATGATGAGGTTGAACAAGTTGAAAGATATTTGAATAGATTACGGATGTCTATACATGACGAACTTAGTTTGATCAAGTTGCAAAGTGCTGAAGAAGCTTACTAATATGTCTTGAAAGCAAAAGAGAAGTTAAACAAAAGACATGAGCAAAGATAGAGAGGTAGAGGTGGAAGGTTTTCTAGAGGAGGATTTCAAGGAGGAAGAGAAACCTTTACAGATCAGAACAAGGACAATGAAGTAAGCAAGGAGGGTAGTTCATATCGGAAGGATGACATAAATTTCTATCGAAGAAGAGAACCTAATGGTTACTAGAATGAGGGTTTTGGAAAAGATGACAAAAGACAAGAAAAGAGAGTGTTTAGAGGAACTTGCTTTAAGTGTGGATGAGAAGGATATCATTCTTTTTAATGTAAGAAGGCAGAGAACACTGGGAGAACAATATTGGTAGAAGAAAGCCCCACCGGATCAGCTAACAAATGGGAGGATGGAGAACTGTTGATGATGAGGAGAGCTTTTTGTCATACCAGAGAGGATGAAGAGCCCTTATAGAGGAGAAATTTGTTCAAGACCAGATGTAAGGTATCCAATAAGAGTTGCAAAGTAGTTATTGATAGTAGTAGTTTGGATAATCTTGTTTCAGAAGAAATGTTGAATAAATTGAAGTTGGAAAGATTGAAACACCCTAACCCTTATCAAATAGCATGGATTCAAGATGATTATAAGTTTCTAGTGAGAGAGCAATGCTTGGTGAAATTGAAAATTAGGAATTATCATGATGAAGTTTTGTGTGATATTATGCCTATGGATATTTGTCACATTTTGGTGGGTAGACCTTGGCAGTTTGATAGATAGGCAATACATGATGGAAGGAATAACATATACACTATTGTAGCAAATGGAATGAAACAATCCTTGTTAACCTTGGAGGAGCCCTTGAAGAGTGAAGTCAATACAAATACTAGAATCTATTTGGTGGATGGAAAGAAACTCCTAGATCAAATGAGACATGTTTTTCCTTAGTCCCTAAGAAGACTAAAAATCTGTAGCATGAATAAAAACCAAAGGAGATAAGCGAGTTGTTGACAGACTATGAAGATATAATTTCAGATAATGTTCCTGATGGATTACCACCTGTGAGGAGTATCAACCAGTGCATGGACCTGATTCCCGAAGCTAGTTTGCCTAACAATGCTGCACACCAGATGACACCAGTAGAGAATGAAGAGTTGAATAGACAAGTGGAGAAATTATTGAAGAAAGGTTTGATCAGAGAATGTTTGAGTCCCTATGTAGTACTAGTAGTGTTAGAACCTAAGAAGAATGGAGAATGGAGGATGTGTACCGATTCCAAACCAATAAATAATATCACAGTGAAGTACCAGTTTCCTTTTCCTAGGATGGATGACATAATGGATTGTTTGAGCGGAGCCAAATACTACACAAACATAGACTTGAAGAGTGGATATCATCGTATCAAAATCAAACAAGGAAATGAGTGGAAGACAACATTCAAGACAAATGAAGGATTATATGAATGGATTGATGATGGACCGTGAGAAGGTAAGATAAACTATTGAATGAACTACATCGAAAAGCATTAGAGAGGTAAGATCATTTCATGGATTAGCTAATTTCTACTTGAAGTTTATCAGAAATTTTAGTTCAGTTTGTAGCCCTATGACTAAGATAGTGAGAGGAGATAAGAAGGAATTCAAGTGAACCACCGAAGCAAAAAAGAGTTTTGAATTATTGAAGCAGAAGGTGACTGAGTAGCCTGTGTTAGCTTTACTAGATTTTAACAAAGTATTTCAAGTGGAATGTGATGCAAGTGGGAATACAATTGAAGCAATATTTAGTCAGGAAGGAAGAACAATAGCTTATTTCAGTGAAAAGTTGAATGATGCAAGAAGGAGATATTATGTATTTGATCATAATTTTATGTCATAATTCAAGCATTGAAAAAGTGGAGACATTACCTATTGCCTAAGGAGTTTGTGTTGTATATTGATCATCAAGCCTTACAATATTTGAGCAGTGAGAGTAAGTTGAATCAGAGACATATGAGATGGGTAGAGATTTTGCAAAGTTACACCTTTTATGTTGAAGCATAGAAGTGGAAATTCAAACAAAGTTGTTGATGCATTGAGTAGGAGAAGGAATTTGTTGACAGAGATGAGAGTGACAATATTAGGATTTGAGTAGTTGAAGACCTTGTATGCTGATGACCCGGATTTTGCAATACCTTGGGAAGCATGTAGAGAATGGGTTATGGTGGATAGAAGTCAGTGGTTGGATTATTTCATTCAGGATGAGATATTGTTTAGAGGAGTTTAGTTGTGTATACCTAGGAGTTCTATGAGGGAGCATTTGATAAAAGGAGAAGCATAATGGAGGATTAGCCAAACACTTTGGTGTTGACAAAACAATAGCATTGGTGATTGAAAATTACTTTTGGTCTCCAATTCATAAGGATGTTAGGAAATTTTTACAAACTTGTGGAATTTTTCAAGTTGCAAAATGTAGCAGTTAGAATGTGGGATTGTATAAGCTTTTAACAGTACTAGAAAGACCTTGGGAGGACATAAGCATGGATTTCATACTTGGATTGCCTAAAGCACATTGAGGGAATGATTCTATATTTGTTGTGGTAGATAGATTCTTGAAGCTAGCTCATTTCATACCTTGTAAGAAAATATCATATGCAATACATATAACTGACCTATTTTTCAAGGAGGTAGTGAGATTACATGGAGTACCTAAGAGCATAGTTTTAGACAAAGACACTAAGTTTGTTTGTTATTTTTGGAGAACACTTTGGAAGAAGATGAAGACAGATTTTAAATTCAATTCTACTTTTCATCCTCGGACTGAGGGATAGACAAAAGTAGTAAAACAAAGCTTGGGAAACTTGTTGAGATGCTTAGTCGAAGAGAAGACCAAAAATTGGGATTTGATTCTTGAACAAGCAAAGTTTCCCTACAATAATTTAGTGAATATGAGTACCGAAAGAACACCTTTTGTAATTGTTACCGGAGAACGAGCTAGAGGAATATCAAAATTGAAGGATGTCAGTAATGAAGACAAGAGGACTGTAGAGGCAGAAGAATTTGTAGATTATATGAAAGCCTTACATGTTCAGGTTAAATAGCATTTGGAGGAAATGAACAACAAGTATAAGGAGAAAGAAGATGGGAAGAGAAGACCTAAGGAATTTGAAGTTTGGGATGAAGTGATGGTGTATCTAAGAAAATAAATATTTTTCAGTTGGAAGCTATAACAAGTTACAAAGGAGAAAGTTTGGACCTTGCAAGATCTTGACGAAATTCATTTCCGAAAATGCATATGAAGTGGAGATACTAGATAATTTGAGTATTTCACTTATATTCAACATTGTAGATCTACATCTGTATCATTTATTAGAATTTAGTGAATATAGTATTGCAAATTTGGAAAAATAGCTACCACAGAAGAAACTGAAGCAGATTGAAGACATTTTGAACAATAGGATTGGGGATAGTACCTGAAGTAGTCAGTACAAGGAGTATCTTGTGATATGGAAAGACGGACCAATTTAAGATTCATCATGGATTTCTCAGGAAAAGGTGGAGTCCTTTGGTTTTCCTCTAACCCCAACAAAGTGAGAGACTCACTTTTTAAACAACCCCAGATGTCTAATGTAGGAGCATCTGCGATAATTGGCAATATTACATCAACCAAAAATATTTCTTTTCATTTTGTTTTCTATTTTGCAGTTTCAACATTTGTTTTTGCATTTTCTTGCATCTACTCACCAAACCTTGCTTAGCTGGATTTCTCTTATGAACATGATTATCTTCCTTATTCCTGACCTGTGAGACATATGGATCTTTTTTTGATAAGTTATCGCTAATGGATTCTAAGACATATTTCTGGCTTAGAACACTAGAACCGCTTGGACCTATTTTTCTATTGGCAAATATTGTGAATCCTTTTTGTAGCTTGCAAAGACCTAATTCATTATTCCAATGTTCCTTGGCATGTGGTCGACCTTCCTTTGATCCACACTTCTTCTTTTGAATTTTCCAGAGGATTCTCTTGGGCAGAGGCCGACTTGGTGGTTTACATGTTTCATCATGTTCATCATTGTTTGATCCTTCTTGGGTCAAATGGATTCCTCTAGACCATATAAATCAATACAATTTAGTATCATAATTCATCAGAGAGAAGATAAAAGACATATCTTGAGATTTAGAGGTCTGGAATCAACCAATTTTGTAATTGAGCATGTATGTAGAAGGCCAGTGAGCCGAATCTTGTAATCTGGATATTACCAATTATTTGTAATAAGTTTTCATGATCTAATTCATTCAGTTCTCCATAGCCTTCATCATATCCTCTTATTTCGATTGTGTTTGATAGTTCTGATACTTAATGTATGTATAGATCCAATAGCCAACAAGATGAGAGAGGGGGGTGAATCATACAAACTTAATCTTCCATAAAAACATCAGATTAAACCTCGATAACATATACTTTAGTATTATAACCAAAACTGCTAAACATGCAAACTCAAAAGCATATAAACATCATAAACCTCATAACACCAGATTTAACGTGGAAACCCAAATAGGGAAAAACCACTGTGGGATTTCAGACCCACTAAGAAATATACTCTTCTAGAGTATGCTCGGTTAAAAGAAAATCCTGTTAAAGATTACAACCACATTGCTAGATGTGACCCGGTTAAGGGATTTCCCTCATATCTGTTAAGATCTTCACTTTGTTAGAAGTGACCTTGTTAAAGGATTTCAAACACTCGATCAGAATGTCACCTTGCTAGAGGGTTTTACAAATAAGACTGTTAAGTCCACTCGGTTAACAGATTTTCTGTCACTTTCACAAAATAACTGTAATAAAAATCTATCTGCAACTTCACATCTAAAATGCTAAAGCAGATTCTTATTTGTTCAATACAATCTAGACATAGAACTAATCTTGTCCAACTGCTGGGCTTCTATACTCTGTTATTCAAATAGGTCTTCAAGCTTTTGTGCTTGATAATCACTATGTAGCATCCCTGTGCATACATTTGCCCGCATACATTGATTATCAACAGCTCCCTATTTATAAACAATTAGCTAACCGCTTAATCTCTTTGACCACATTTCCCATGATCAATCATAGCCATTAGATCTTCAATCTTGTCCAGGTTCAATCTATCCTTCGATCTAAAAAATGTTTTACTCTGCCTAGGAACTTGCATACATTTCTTGGAACTTGTGCTAGGGTAATGCGGTTCAATCTGCGTTGTAGATCTTCATGCCGATTTTTCTTTGCCATTGATTCATTAACAAACTTCATTCATGGTATACCAATCATTTAATCAGTTTCAGCACATCACCTTCCTTCATTAAATAACGCATGTAACCATTTAATGTATTCTGTTACAGCTCGGTTACAACTCGATAACAACTCGGTAAATACTAAACTTCACTCGATAGACATTTCGCCTTCACTAACCGATAGCGATAACCTTAGGGTTTACCGACTAGGTTCTTTGCTCGGTAACATAGTATAGTATTAACCTTACAATTTACAACATATGTATGATGTGAAAACAATCTTAACATCATGATCTCATCATTGTCTGACTCAATAATAGTTGCCCATTGAATAACTTATTCATCCCCTTATTCATTATATTATTTTTGTGTCTTTTACCGACATCTTTATACTCATCAAATCATACTTCTCAAGATATGGCAACATCATAATGAATTAGAAAATCAATTTCTTGACATCAATGACAAAATAATAATATTAAGATAGTAAATCATCCTTAATCAGTTATATCCATAATCATCAACAACCTTCTCAATATCCTTATTGAAATGCCAACAATCTCCGATTGTTATAATGCCAAATGCCAACAATCTCCCCCTTTGGCATTGATGGCAAAACCAATTGATTTGACCTAATTGATTCGGATTGCTGTGAGTTGTTTGTGAGATTCTGAAATGCTCTCTTCCTGTTATTAGAATTCTCCCCATACATTAGACTTCTCCTCTTTTCTCCAGTCTTCTCCCCTTTTTCTTCAATCTTCTTCAGTCTTCTCCCCCTTTGACAACAATGCCAAAAAAGTAAAGAACTAAAACATAATTTCTTCCTGTATGAAGTGAATTCCTACTGTAATGTGTCAACTTAGTCTCGATCAGAGCATTTTGTCTTTAATTCCTATTTCCTGTAAAGTATCCTGCACTGTTTCCTGTACACCTTTAGAAAACATCCTAAAGTGTGTAAATTAGCATCAACTCCTAAAAGATATTCTGTAGAGTCATCGAATTGATGCTTTCACCGAACTCGGTCAGTGAGTAGAAGATAGGGGTAGGACCCCTAACTTACTTCTGAGATACTCAAAAGTGTTCCTTGGTAGTAGCTTGGTGAAGATATCTGCTATTTGTTCCTTTGTGCTAACATACTCCAACACCACTTTCTTCTCTTGAGTTTCTTCTCTAAGATAATGATATGTGATAGAGATGTGCCTTGTCTTAGAGTGCATAACAGGATTCTTCGAAATGTTAATGGCACTAGTATTGTCACAGAATATAGTTACTGGCTTGGTAACTTTCTCATTTACACCTTCCAACAGTTGTTTGATCCATGTTATGTTGGTACAATTCAATGCTGCAGCAATGTATTCAACTTCTGTTGTTGACTGTGAAACACATCCTTGTTTCTTGCTAAGCCAACTCACTAGTCTTTCTCCTAAAAAGAAAGCTCCTCCACTTGTGCTTTTTCTGTCATCAATGTTGCCTGCCCAATCAGCATCAGTATAAACTTTTAAATCAAAATAATTTCCTTTCTGATATACTAAGCCATAATCCTCGATGCCTTTCAAGTATCTAAAAATTCTTTTGATTGCTGTCATGTGTGTTTCCTTAGGATCTACAGAGAATCTTGCAACTATACCTACTGCATGTGCTATGTTTGGTCTGTTGTGAACAACATATTGTAGCTTTGCAATCATGGATCGGTAAAGTGTCTCATCAACAAATGCAGATTCATCATTCTTTGATAGTTTACAGTTGGTAGTCATAGGAGTACTTACTGGTTTCGAATCTTCCATTCCAAATTTCTTCAAGATTTCCTTTATATACTTGGATTGACTAATGAAAATCTCATTTTTCATTTGCAGTATCTGTAAACCTATAAAATACTTTATCTCACCGATTAATGACATCTCAAATTCTTTGCTCATTTCATTTCCAAAGTTCTTGCATAAAGAGTCATTTCCACAAAATATAATATCATCAACAAATATGGCTGAGATCAGTATTCCATTTTCATCATTCTTCATGTACATATTGTTGTTCTCACTTGTCCTTATAAAACCAATCTTAATCAAATAAGAATGCAATATTTCATACCATGCTCTACGTGCTTGTTTCAGACCATATAATGCTTTGTTCAATTTACATACCTGATCTTTACTCTTGTCTTCAACAAATCCTTCAGGTTGTTCAATAAAAACTTCTTCTTCTAATATTCCATTCAGAAATGCAGATTTGACATCCATTTGATATAACTTGAAGTTTTTGAAAGTAGCATATGCCAACAATGTTCTTACTCCTTCAAGTCTAGCCACAGGTGCAAAAGTCTCACCATAAACAATTCCTTCTTCTTGAGCATAACCTTTGCATACTAGTCTTGCTTTATTTTGAATGACCTCACCTTTTTCATTTAGCTTGTTTCTGAAAATCCACTTTGTACCGATTACATTTTTGTCCTTCGGTCTTGGGATTAGTGTCCATGTGTCATTCTTCTTGATTTGATCAATCTCTTCTGTCATCGCATTTATCCAGTCTTCACTGTTAAACGCCTCTTTCACTATTCTCGGTTCAAATTCAGATATCAGACATGTGTTCTGTCTCAGTTCGTTCCCTGTCATCACTGGATCATCCTTATCTCCTATAATCTGACTTGGTGCATGATGTCTTCTAACATACTTGGCTAATACATGCTCGGTAGGCTCTGTATGATCTTCTTCATCACTCGGTAACTGAATATTCTCTTCATTTTCTTCAATAGTTTTCTTGGTAGGACTTGTCGATTGAACATAGACAAATTCATCATAATTTTCTGGTTCTTTGGAATTTCCTTCATCATTTCTTTCTACAAATTCATCAATTTTTACATTTGCACTTTCTACTATTTTGTTAGATGATTTGATTAGACATTTAAATGCTTTGCTTCTAGAAGAATAACCTAGAAATGTTCCTTCTTCACTTTTCTGATCAAACTTGCCATTTCTATCATCTTTGTGTACATAGCATCTACTTCCAGATATTTTAAAATAACTTACATTAAGTTTCTTGTCATACCAGATTTCATATGGTGTCTTCCAAGTACCTTTCTTCAGTTGTACTCGTTTCAGGGTGTAAACAGCTGTGCTTATTGCTTTTCTCCAAAATGTTTGTGGCACTTTCTTTTCAATCATCAGGGTTCTGACACAATCCACAATAGATCTATTTCTTCTCTCAGCTATTCCATTTTGCTATGGAGTTCTCAGTGCAGAGACTTGTCTTTTAATACCATGATCAATGTAGAATAAGTTGAACTCATCAGATATGAACTCTCCTTCTCTATCTGATCTAAGATATTTCAGTTGTCTTCCTGTTTCATTTTCAACTCTTTCCTTCTACCATTTAAAAATTTGAAAAGCTTCTGATTTTTCTTTTAAAAACATTACCAACATCATCCTTGAATAGTCATCCACAAATAATATGAAATATTTATCACCATAATAACCTTGAACTTTCATAGGACCACAAAGATCAGTGTGCACAAGATCTAAAATTCCCTTAGAAGTGTAAGACTTACTTGTAAAGCTTGATCTTGTCATCTTACCCTATCTGGCATCCTCAACACATAGCATTCTCAGGTTTTTCAAGACTCGGTAGAACTCTTACTCGATGCTTCTTACTTATTTTGATCAGATTATCAAAATTTACATGACAAAACCTTTTATGCCATAACTAGGTATCATCTATCTTTGCATACAAACACTTGAGCCGAGTTGAGTCAAGGTGAAATGTATTACCTTTTTTTTGTGTCTTGGTAGCAGCTAACTTTCCATGCTTGTCATGAACTTGGACAATTCCTTTCTGAAATTCTATTCAGTAACTTGTATTGTTTAGCTGTGCTACACTGAACAAATTGTATTTCAAACCTTCAACCCATTAAAGATCATTGCATCTTGCATTATCAAGAAGTGTTATAGATCCTTTACCTCTTACTAGACATGGTGCATCATTACCAAATCTTACATAGCCTCCATCATAGTCTTCTAACATAACAAACTTGTGTTTTTATCACCTGTCATATGATGTGAGCATCCACTATCTATGATCCAAGAATCATTAGTATTTATGTGAGATATAAGGGCTTTTTCTTCATACCTTTCTTCATTTGATCCATCTTTGATAGCCACATAAACTACTTCCTCTGTATCAGTTTCATCTGATTTATCATCATTGGATTCCTCATCGGCTATTAAGCATGTCTTTCTATCTCTTCTTCTGAAGTCCCGGTGTCCTCTGTAATGATTATCTTTATGTCTGTCATCTCGGTAATCTCTCTTTTCAGTAGAATCTTTGTCAAGACAGTTAGAAGCCATATGTCCTATTTTATCACAATTGAAACATTTCAAAGGTAGTTTTCCTTTATACTTACCTTTGCCTCTCGGTAACCTTCTTGCTAATAGTGCTTCAAACTCTTCCTGCTTTCTAATTTCCTCATATAGTTTGTGTACTTCTTCCATGTTCTTACGAAATCTTTCACTTGCTCCACTGTGATCTTCTTCAGAGTACTTATACTTTCTTTCATTGTAATCATTAGATTCATCAAGATGAAAAGAACTAAATGTAGATTCAACTTTATTTACCGAAGATCCACTGTTATCAAAGTTACTTAACTCAAATGCATGTATCTTACCAATGGTAGCATCTAAAAAAACTAGCATATTAGGTACAAACCTTAATTCATTGATTGCAGAGACTCGGATTGCATAAGCCAGTAGAAGGGTTCTTAACAACTTACTTGTTATATCCTTTTCTTCAATAGTTCCACCTGCTCCTTTGATTTGATTGACAATCTCCTTTAGTCTTGTACTGTACTGGGGGGTGAACTCACAATAATGGTTCCCACTTTTTTGCCACTTTTGACACTGAGATGTACATTTTGAAAATAATCTTCAACTTCTGAGAACTATAACTTTTAAACTATTAAAATTTTGAAGATGATGTAAATTAGTGATTTCTAGCATTTTGTTTGTAGATTCTATATACATTTTTTTCAAATTTTTTTGAAGGATTTTTTTTTAAATTTTCCATCTCCCTCGAAAAGTAGTTTTTTACAACAAACTACATTTTCTAAGAGTGAGGTACCTCCCGAAACATATAACCTCTTATCCATAAATGATAAAAACTCAATCTTTAACAAATTGTGATTTAATAAAATTAAACTAATTAAGAATTATTTTGTGAGTTCTAATCATGCATTTTATAATTAAAAATTTGGTTTTATTTTTAGAACGTAATCATGCAATCAGTTAAATTTTATTTTTAGAGAATATAATATTTATAAATATAGGGATAAATCTCTTATTTGATTCATTCCAATTCTTTTTGAGCTTCTTGATTCGTGTGATTGCTGTGAAGTTGACAAGGT
This sequence comes from Cryptomeria japonica, assembly GCF_030272615.1. NCBI lineage: Eukaryota > Viridiplantae > Streptophyta > Pinopsida > Cupressales > Cupressaceae > Cryptomeria > Cryptomeria japonica. Next base: position 514,408,308 of record NC_081410.1, read on the forward strand.
AGATTGAAGAGATTGTTTAAAATTTGGGAAACGTCTGCGATTCTTCTTTCTTACAGCCAGGTTCATTTACTTTAAATATTTTATTGAGTCTTTATTTGATCTTTTTCTTTTAAAATTGGGTATTGTGGATTTAATGCTAGTTTGTTTGATGTGTCAGTTGTGTTGTCAACACCTTCTTCTTGATTTATCATAAAAAGTAGAAACTGGATTTTTAGGAAATTTACTAGGTTTTTGTGTTTCCAATATTCTTAGTTATTGTGAAAATTTTAGAGAAATTGGGATCTGGGTTTTTAAGAAAGTACTGAAACATTACGACTATATTTGGAAAGTCTTGATAGTGGTAAATTCTAACTTAAATAGAGATTCTTAATTTAGAATTATTGAAAATATTAAAATTTAATTTTGATTTCAGGAAATTATATTATAAAGGTAAAATTTATAAAATTCTATAAAGAAAACATATAATAATATTATTTTGACATTAATCCGCGGAGGGTTAATTATTTTTCTGTCTATGAGGGATGATTATAGAATGAGAGTGCTTGTTTATGGGCTAACCAGGGAAGGGTGATTTTCTTCACCTCCTCAATAGGGTAATGATGGCCATCATATTTATTTATTTATTTTTCTCCCTGCCGTAACACATGTAGTTAGTTCAACCAGGATGGGTTGTTAGTTCTACATGATTGCACAGGATTCCTTTACTACCAGTTGGTACCGGCTTGCTAGGATACTCCGTCGTGAGGGACGGGAGCTTATCAAGACCACCAGGAAGCTTATGCTTCATTTGGTTAGGCGGATAAAACGCCTGGGTCATATGTCTGTCATCCGGTTTGCGAGAGGAGCTTATCCAGGTCAAACGGAGGCGAGACATCCAGAGACAGAGAAAGTCAGAGATTCCAGATAAAATTTTATGTAATAATTAAAGATGTATACTTTATTTCATTATAAAGACCAGAATGGTCGCATGTAGAAGTTATAAAAAATGATCTATAAGGTAACTTGATGTAAAGTGAAAGGAAGTCGCCATGCAATGTAACTAACAAAAGAAAAGAAGAAAAAAAGGCTACTAACATACTAACCCACTAACATGCATGGTTTTCTTTCTTTAGATTAGTTTAGTTTACTTTTCTGTATGCATGCATGGTTATATTTAGTTAGTTGATTTAATTGTGAGTTTTTCTCATGTTAATTCAATTCGTAATAATTTCATGCACACAATTTACTTTTACGCATGCGCGCATGTAACTCGACATCGTAACTAATTATGGATTTGCATGTCATTTAAATATCATGCGTACTTAACTTATGTTCTTTTTTTTGCATGCATATGTAGTTTTCACATGTTAATCATGAGATGCATGGTTTTTCAGAGTACTTATCTATTATTTGCATTGCTTTTGCATGTGTAATAATGGTTAACTTAGTTCTAATTGTAACTGTGAGTTTAAGTATGGTTTAACTAGGGTTAGGACAAGCGGGTCGTTATAGTTATTAAATTAGTTATTGCAGGATGCCTATAAAGTAGTTATGAGTTGGTTATTAAATTAGTTATTTCTCGTATGTTAAATTAGTAATACATTTTGTGTATTGGTACAATCAATTGGTTTTCATTTCCAAAATATATGCATTTTGATAAAACCAAACATTTCTTGGTATCCTGAAATGTGTGTTAGTACAACTTGTTTCTTCATATGTTGAGGTTTGTTGTCTTTCTTTCATCAACATTGCATATCAAAAACATATCTCATGCTTAAAGCCCTTTTGTAATTGTTATTCTTTGTGAAATCTCAATTAGTATTCGTATGTCTATTTTTGGGGTTTTTGTTTTTAATATTTCTTTAGTTTTATTCTTTCTCCTTTATGTACTTTCAGGTTAAAAGTACACAAAAATCTCAAATACCCCCATCATGCGAGGGAGCTGCCCCTCTCAAATGCAGAGGAAGATTGCAAATTGATTGCAACCTCTCCAACTGTTGGAACATTTGTCACTTCTCTTTGGGTGAAGAGGGTCAATTTTAAAGGAGAATTCATAGTGACAAATCTTTTTACCAACACATTGCAAATAAGCCAAATATTATGTGTGGATTTATCTCGATATCTATATTCATGGACTCGACTAAAACCTCACATTAGCAAGCTTGAAAAAAAATATTAAGACCTACATTGTAGGGACTATGGACTATGAGATATTATATTCCACCATAGGTGATTTTTAGTTGGTTGGGTGTATTGATAGTGACTTTGTAGGGGGAATTGATGATAGAAAGAGTACATCTAGATATCCATTTCATCTTGGAATAGGAGTTGTAGCATGTGTACCAAAGAAATAACCTATAGTGATAATCTCATCAGTAGAAGCAGAATATATAGCAGGTACACCAGCGACATATCAAGTGCTATGGATATGAAGATTCTTGGTGGATCTAATGCATGATCAAAAGGAGCCAATTACAATCTATTGTGATAATAAATCTACCATTGCATTGTCAAATAATTACTTATTTCATAAGAGGACCAAACACATTGATACCAGATATCACTTTTTATTCAAGAGTTGGTCAACAATGGTAAAATTAGCCTACAACATTATAGATTAGAGAAACAACTTCCAAATATATTCACAAAGGCCTTGGCACAAGAACAAATTGTGTATTTGAGAGAAGTAATGGGTATTATAAATATTGATGTAATTAGCTATAGAAATTACGGGGGAATGTTAAAATGTTCTATATGTTCTAGTAATTTCTATCAGATTAGAAAAAAATTGTATTTTGTTTTAATGTTGTAATGTTGGCTAAAAGATATTTTTCTAGAAATGAATACGCCAGATCATTCTAAAGTTTTCCATTTTGTATCCAAATATCTCTATTTAAAGAGGCCCATGTAAATCATTGGAATAGAAGTAATGTGAATGAATTTAATTATTATGCAGTAGCACACACACATCTTATTTTACTATTTTCATTTCTTTGTCTCTACCCACTAACACATAAAAATGATGGTGGTTTCACTTAGTGAACCTGGGTTATATCACATGCATTCATGAAATACTAAAGAATCCCCCTATTTTTTTTAAATATTGCCCTAAACTCCTTTGTTATCACCCCCTCCCAAAATATAGTTTGAATTAAACCCCCCTACTCTATTTTCACCAAATATTGCATTTTTTCAAAGACTAAATTAAAAACCCCGTATTTTTATCGATAGGAAATACATTGTACCCTCATTTTTGGGATATTAAACCCCCCAATATGAAAATGTGATATAATATTTCCTAGCCAGTGAAGCCCCCATTATAGGAACCAAACATAGAGCAATTTGGATCCAAACTTGAAACTACCAACCTTAAATAGACTCACAAATCATTCAAAACCTTTGCACAATCTCAAGAAAGAGCTAAATGGAAAGGGGACTGACAACATGTCTAGATTATGAATCTTGCCTTAGGCTTGTACTAAGAAGAACACTGTGAGAATACAATGATTCGACACTCACAAGGCCAAAATGCTAGCTTAAGCCATGAAAGGTTGTAGACTGCATAGCAAAAGATCTCATCACATCTGATGTAACCAGTTAAAACATAACCAATATAACAAAGAATGATAAAAAATAAACACAAGTCTAGATCAAATGTTCTTCATTATTCTTCTGCAACTCCAACCATTCTTCCATTACAATGAAAAAGTCCCTATTTTAAACAATCACCAAAAATTTCCTTTTTGGGTAGATTTTTACAAAATCTGAAAATTGTCATTTAAGAAAATTTTCAAATCTATCCTAAAAATCACGAAATCTTAAAAAAATTCCTATGACACAACATCATACTAACACCATTGGTTCTAGCCTCAGTCGCCGTGATAAGATTGAGATTATTGTATTAGCTAAGATCTAGGGGAAGAGTAATAGTTACCAACCATGTTTCAATTATAGTTCATTACTTGCTCACCCAACCTCCCAATTACTAATTTTAGACAAATAAATACTAATGATAACTAAAAGTCTATTAATAAATTTCACATACATAACAATAGCTGCTCACATTTTAACATTTTTAGATCATAATTGGCACATTTATGCACAAATTTTGGGGCACTTGTGCATGACTAAAGTGCCATTTGTGTGTGACATAGTGTACAATTGTTGGGGCATCTTTAAGTAGGTATCAAATGACACTTTGAAATGTACTTTTTGACCCTTATGTGCATAACAGATCCCACAGAGTTCATCAATACTAGCCAAAAGCTAGAATAATAGCTATAAGTAGTTAAGCTACATATGGAGACAACAACAATAAAAATCGTTGAAATCCAATATATTGTTTAGAATCTATGAGTGTGTGAAGCTAGCTATAATGGTTATTGGTATGCCTCCTCTATCATCCAAAAATATGAATCATTTAAAGATGATGATAGCCAAAGCATCCACCACACCATTGGCCTTTCAATATGTGTCAAACTAAATAGTCCAACCCTCTTAAAAGTTCACCAACTCCCCTACCCAACTTTATCAAGTTGCACTTTCGAGTGGAGTTTTGTCTAATGATATTTAGAAACACCATTGAGTCTCCCTCAATGTCAACACTAATATGGCAATTCTTAGAGAACTCTTCCTGTCATTTGACCAAGGCAAACAACTTTACGAAGTTGATGACGTCGATGCTCAAATTGTCAGCTAATGATCATAGACAATCATGTTTACTTATTTTAGGTTCATGGTGGTTCATTTCTTCTATGACAAATGCCTAATCTACTAGGTTATGGGGTCACAACTATTCGGAATTAGTGTTCACATAGGTTAGGAATATTAGGATGCATAAAACAATAAGTTAATTGGTTTGTGGAGTGGTGATATATCTATTGTAAATGAGTGTCATAATAATATTAAGTAGTTAATCAACTTAACATTATTATTAGTTCAATAATTTGTTTAATAGGTTATTTTATTAATGGGTGTATGTCTATTTAGGAATGTTGTTTCCTACAAAATAGGATTTAAGAATCCTATACATATGTAAGTGTATTGAATGGAAAATGAGAAAGAATCATATTATTTGGTTTCAATTATTTTAGCTTTGCTCATCTTTGTCCCATATATTCTGATATGGTAAGCTTCATTCTTTACAAATTTTGAGGAGATTGTTTCGAGCTGCTTTATTTGTCAATGTCCCTACATTGCACTTCCAGGCAGTGAAACATTTTGTGTATTATATCCAATGTGAAGTGGCGCACCAGATTTGCATATTGCTTCGTTGGAAGGATTTGCTTATTGCTTCGTTGCTGCCCCCATAATCAATGACTGGCTTTCACTTAGTTTCAATGCTAATGTTGGCGTAACTCCAGATCAAGGCCAGTGAAGTGAGTCATGGTATGAATATCCCATGAGGTGATTCCTGCTTCTCTTCAAAATTTTGGCAGATTTTTATGTTGGATCGATTGGCCCTTATTCTAATTGACTGCTTTGAGTTACATCTCTTACATGATCTTGCATATGATTGGCAATCTAAATTGCTTGGTGGCTAATATTTTCAAAGTTCAACAAAATTCAATATGATTTATGCCTTCCTTGCACCCGAATTGGTAGCAGCATAATTTGGAGACATGGAATGGTTGAAAGTCACACGATTTGAATAGGATTGCTTGTCGGTGGTCTCTTCAAATTTATAGATCCTAATTAATTTGTTGATCTAGGCTCAACAAATAAAATTCTTGGTATTATGAAGTGCATTCGATTGCAATTTCATAGGGCAGATCTGAGTTGGTGCATCTGTGGAGGCTCTGTATCTATCCATTGGGCATGATTTTTGTCTCGACAACTGTGTGGTTATGATCTTCACCTTTGCAAGGTGTTTGTAGTAGCCTGTATTCATATTTGCAAATAGTAAAATTGGATCTTTTCTATTCGTGGTTGACTTTGTGGCCAGAGGATCGTTGTAGCTTGGCTTGGCGGGTATTATTGATCGATTGTCTCTACTTCTAGATCATGGGCCGTCTTTTCCTTAATGCCTATATTTTTATTTGTTGATGAAGTTTCATATCGTCTTTTATGCTTTGACCCACAAATGCATTGACAGGCTATAATTGTGTGTAATTTGTTTCATGGTTATGCATGTTCCATTGCATGTAAAAGATCGCCTTGCGGGCCGGTGTCTCATCCTTACTCGAGGCATTGGTCTTGTTGATTGAGGTGGCAATGAAGAGGCAAGTTATTCACGAGTCAAAGTTATCTTTTAACCAATTGTAATTTTTATTGAAGTCAAGTTCTTGTTACAAATATTGTGTTGTAGTCCAAAAAGTTTAGTAAAATGTTGTGTGTTGTCAAGGTGTGTTAGTTTTATTTAAATTAATGTTCATTCAAGAGTCATTATCATCATAATAAAAAGAGGGCCATTGTTTCGATTGTAAGTGGGTGCATTGTCACTAGTACACAAAGTCTATTTTGAGGGGGTCAAATAGTATTTTCTTAAATAGAGAAAAATATTCTGTTGATAGAGAAATTTGAAGGTTCGAAATTTCACACCTAGCAGATCAAGTTACAATTGATTCTTATTGGAAAGGATCTTGGGATGTGGTAAGTGGAGCAATGACAAAACCAACTAATGTTGATGAACTTGCAAAGTGGACTACTAAGGATCGAAGGGCAATAGCTCTAATTGGTCTTGGACTGTCAGATGCATACCTTCATCATATCAACTTAAAAAAGATCTCAAAGGAAGTGTGAGATGGTTTGAATGCTTTGTTTGGATCATAAGCAATGAGCTTAAATCAAAAATTGTTCAGGCTAAAAATGGTAGAAGGGGATAATATTGTTCAACATATCAGTAAGTTTCATTCTAAGTTTCATATTAATATTGTATTCACATTGAACAAAGTAAATGCTAGCTTAGAAGGTACAATATATACTTTAATTCTTGAAGGAGCTAAGAAAATTGACATGGTTTTAGAGGAAACTACAATGTTTGGTACAAATAAGCCTAATCGTTCCTTCAAGTCCAATTCTTCTACATCAAAGGGAAACCATTTTTCAAAGAATAAAATTTTTTGCTACTATTGTAAGAAGAAGGGACACATTATTATTAATTGCACTCAGCATGCCAAGGATCTCCTTGATGGCAAGCTAAATACAGATAAGGCATTGACTACAAATGATGATGAAGAGTGCCTTCATGGGGTAGCTACTAAAGACCCTCCACACAGAGACAATGAGGAGGAATATGTTCTCTAAATGAAACTCACTAGAGGTTGGAGGAATAAGATTCTAGAGGAAATTTAGGCACCTCTCACCAGTCACTAGCAATGAGGTCATGAAACTACATTAGTGATAAAACAACTTGTGCATGTTGGTATTATGGATGTGTTGCATTGGTTTTTTCATTGATGTCAACACTTATCCTTCTGGAGATCTTTGGTTATGTTGAACCGGCACATTATGTTCACCGGCATGTTCAGTGACTTATGCACAGTCACCGATATATTGTTCACCGACATGTTATATTGTTCACCGACACTAAGGACGACTTGTTATCATCTAGAGATCACTTGGTTATGTCGAAGACATGGTTTGTACACTTGGTTTTGGTATTTTGGTTATTGGTCTAATCAGGTTGACACATTTTCAGTTACTAGCAAATTGGTCTAGGTTATGGACTAGCATGCATTATCTATTCTAGATCAGCATGACACGTCATAGAGATGACTTATTGATTGGATATTGTTGTAAATGTATTGAGCCAACATGATGCATCGCATCTTGATTTATTTGTATTGTAATATTGTTAGTTAGTTGACCTAAACATTTGGTCTTAGGTTTTGGTATATATGTAAGATCTCATTTGTGAGATGACATGAGACGGTATATGGTTATAACATGGTATATGTGAATATTGAAGATCACATGAGCAGACCATAGAGAAGGTTCAAGGAAGGTTTGAAGGTGATTATCAGAGCTTAACCAGTACTGAATCCAGCATTTGAGATGCTACTTTGAGCAGTACATTATCATTGGATTTAATCATCCAATTGTAGTCAATGTGACTCTTATTTTGTGATTGAGCAGTGACCTCTAGGCAGTTGGCCTTTCTACATGTGCAGACCCCATTTGTATACACATACTATCTGCAGTAGTATCATCTGATTGTGGGTAAGGTTTCCCACCGTGGTTTTTCCCCTTACAAGGTTTCCACGTACAAATCTTTGTGTTATGTGTTGTGGATGTTGTTTCTCTTTCTATTTTATGCATTGAGTTTCACCGGTATTAATATTTACTACTAATCTATCTAACAGTATTAAGTTTGATTTACCGGTATTAAGTATCAAGTTTAATTAAGTTATATTTGGGTTGAAATTAATAGACAACTGATTCACGCCCCCGCCCCCCCTCTCTCACTTGCCTTTGGATCCTAACAATTGGTATCAGAGCTAAGTCCTCTTTTTGCAGAAGTTTAACAGCTTGAGGATATTCTATGGCAACAAACTTTTTCAAGAAGGACAATCTGAAACTTGATGGAACTAACTATGGTATATGGAAGATCAAAATGGAGACACATCTGAATTGCATTGGAAGAGACATATGGGATGTTACAAATAATAGATATGTTGCTCCTTTACCAAATCAACCTCATCCACCAACATTGGCTAGGGATCAAGAAAATGATTGCAAAGCAAGAGAAGCACTTTTGAGCGTATTGTCATATCAGCAAATCATGGGATTATTAGACTGATCTACTACTAAAGCTATTTGGGATAAATTGGAGACATTGAATGAAGGAGATACCACTGTTAAAATTGCAAAACTGGAATGCTTCCTGGTCAAGTATGAAAATCTAAAAATTGAAGAAGATGAAAGAATTTTTGCTTTTATGGAAAGGGTAAATGAAATTGTTTTGGGAATACAATGTTGTGGAGGATCCTTAAGTGAAGATGAAATTGTTTCTAAAGTTTTAAGAGCATTGTCACCGGCATACAAAATGAAAGTCACTGCTATTAATGAGTTGAGAACAATGCCTAATACATTAGTATCTAGAGATACCTTGGTTGGAAAACTTTCAGCATTTGAGTTTGAGGAATTTGGTCATGTTGCTACAATTAAAACAGATTTAGCCTTCAAAGCAACATCATTTGCAGTAGCATCATCATCATCTGACAAATCTGATTGGAAAGCACTTTATGCAAAAGAACTTGAAGATATCAGGAAGGAAAATGAAGAACTGAAAGAACTTGAAGCACTATTTGCAAGGAAAATGCTTAAAGGTCCTATTGGAAGTAAGTATGAAGGTAAAGCACCATTTAAATGTTTTAACTGGAATAAAGCTGGTCATATGGCATCTAGATGTCCTGATAGACATGCAAGATTGAGAGAAGAAGCTAAAAGAACATATAAGCCTAACCCTGAATATCAAAGATATAGATTTAAGAAGAATAGAGATAAATCATGTTACTATGTTGATGAAGGAGTTACTGATGATTCTAATGAAGAAACCGGCAGACAATGGATGGGTTTTTGTTGCAATAAAAGAAGATAAACTGGCACCTACTATTCCACCGGTAGAGCAAGTCCTGGCAGCTAAAATTGAAGAAAAGGATGAATGGATTATAGATTCCAGATGTTTACATGATATGACTGGTGATAAAAGTAAATTCTTATCTTTTCAGGAATACAATGGAGGTCTAGTAAGATTTGGGGATGATAAAGCTTGTTTGATCAAAGGAAAAGGCACTACATCATTTGATGGTAAGAACAATACTGACAATGTTTATTATGTTGAAGGTTTGAAGCATAATCTTTTGAGTGTTGGTTAATTAATTGAAAAAGGATTTCAGTTACAGTTCAAGAATGGTAAATACAAAATCATGAATAGAACTGGTTTGGAGATTGCAACCGATAATCAAACTAGAAGTAATATTTTTCATTTGAACAACAATGAAAAGACATGCTTGATTGCACATATTGATGAAAGTTGGTTATGGCATAAGAGACTTTGTCATGTGAATTTTGATTGCATTATAAAGATAAGCTCATCTAAGGCAGTAAGGGATTTACCCAAGATTGTAAAACCTCATAATCCAATATGTAAGAAATATCAAATGGGAAAGCAAGTTAGGACAACTTTTAAAAGTATTTCTGAGAAATCCAAAAATGTTATTGATTTAATCCATACTGACTTGTGTGGTCCGGCAAGAACAGGAAGTCTACAGGGAGATAGATACTTTATGCTAACCATTGATGACTATTCTAGAATAAGTTGGGTTACTTTTTTTAGGGAGAAATCAGAAGCTTTTGGGAAATTCAAACTATTCAAGGAAATGGTAGAGAATGAAACCGGCAATAAAATCAAATGTTTAAGATCAGATCAAGAAGGTGAATTTACATCTAAGGAGTTTAATACATTCTGTGAAGTGAATGGAATAAGAAGACAACTATCAGCACCTCAGACACCTCAATAGAATGGAGTTGTGGAAAGGAAGAACAAAACTATTTTGGATGCATCTAGAAGCATGATAATAGAAGCAAATCTACCTCATGTGTACTGGAGAGAAGCAATGAATATAGCGGTTTACAGTTTTAACAGAGTTTACATCAAAGGTGAAACCAGTAAGATCCCTTATGAACTATGGTTTGGCAATACTCCTACATTTAAATACTTCAGAATATTTGGAAGAAAATGTTATATTAGGAGAGATGAGTATATTGGTAAATTTGATCCTAGAAGTGATGAAGGAATATTTCTTCGTTATTCATCTAAGAGAAAAGCATATAGATGTTTTAATAAAAGATTGCAGAAAATCATTGAGAGTGCAAATGTGAAGATAGATGAACAATTTAGAGGAAATCCAAGGTCTATGGATTCTAAACTGGCAGTTGAGATGATCATAAATGAACCTATACAGAGTTCACTGGTACAGAATGTGGATCCAGTCACACTGGTATCATCAGAGAATTCCACAGTAACTGAAGAACAACAGCAAGTAAACACACCCAGGTATGTAAGACTGAAACACTCTGAAAATCAGATAATTGGGAATAACTATCAAGGTGTTATGACAAGAGGAAGACTAGCAAATGAAGAGGTGTATTTAATTTCTCAAATTGAACCAGCATCTATTATTGAGGCATGTGAAGATAAATTTTGGATAAAAGCTATGGAAGATGAATTAGAACAAATTGAAAAGAACAATATATGGACATTGGTTCCCTGACCTAAAGACAAAAATGTAATTGGAACTAAATGGGTATTTAGAAATAAACTTAATGAAGATAGTAAGGTAATCAGGAGTAAAGAAAGACTGGTGTGTAAATGATATTCACAGAAACAGGGAATTGATTACAATGAAACTTTTGTACGGGTAGCTAGAATTGAGGCAATCAGATTATTTCTTGCATTTGCAGCTCTATCAAATGGATTTAAAATGTGCATTTCTGAATGGTGATCTTGAAGAGGAAGTTTAAATTGAACATCCTGATGCATTTTCATTGATAAATGATAAAGATATGGTTTGCAAATTAATGAAAGCTTTGTATGGATTGAAGCAAGCTCCTAGAGCTTGGTATGCTAGATTGGACAAATATCTTTTGAAGCTTGGTTACACTAAACGTAATGCTGATAGCAACTTATATTTCAAAGTGACTAATGAAGACATCTTGGTTATTGAAGTTTTTGTTGATGAAATCATTTTTGGAGGAGAAGATGGATTGTGTAAAGACTTTGCTAATAAGATGCCGGAAGAATTTGAAATGTCTATGATTGGAGAGATAAAATTCTTTTTAGGATTATAGATTTCATAGATTGATAAAGGTATATTCATATGCCAAACAAAGTACTTGAAGAAACTATTGAAGAAATTTGGTATGAAAAATTCTAAACCGGTAAGTATTCCCATGACTACAACTGATAAATTGGCATTAAAGGATGATTCAGCTCATGTTAATCCGACAATATATAAACCTATAATTGGAGGTTTACTGTATTTGACACAAACAAGACCTGATATAATGAATGCAGTATGCATTGTTTCAAGATTTCAGAGTAATCCTAGAGAAAATCATGAATCAGCAGTGAAAAGGATTTTCTAATATCTACAAGGCACAACAAATCTTGGTTTATGGTATCCTAAAAATGAAAATTTTGATTTATGTGCATACACTGATGCAAACTGGGCAGGAGATATAGATGACAAAAAGAGCACCACCAATGGGTCATTCTTTCTTGGTAGCAGATTGATTTCATGGTTAAGCAAGAAACAAAGTTGTACATCATTATCAATAGCAGAATCAAAATATATTGCAGCAACAACTAATTGTACTCGGGTATTATGGATTAAGAAAATGTTGAAGGACATAAAGGTAAAATGCAAAGAACCTATAATCATTTATTGTGATAATTCAGTAGTAATTGATACATCTAAGAATCTGGTATTTCACTCTAAGACTAAACATGTTTCTATCAAATATAATTTTTTGAAAGAGAATGTTGAAGCAAAAGAAGTGAGATTGGTTTATGTGAATACTAAAGAGAAAATTGTAGATATCTTTACTAACCATTTGCCTAAGGAAACTTTTGAATATCTTAGAGAATAGCCTGGGGTAATACCCTCACTAGTAGAGACTTAGATAGTTGATGATTGGCATCAAACTGACAGAATTAATAGAGAAACTTTTGTCTAGCTTTGATGGAGGAGAGCTACTTCTCAGGGGGAGTAGTTGGTTAAGACAATCGGTTATTGTAATTGGTTGTATGATCTGGTATTTGTATTATTTTGGCATTTGATGTCAAAGGGGGAGAAATATCTATGGAAAAACATTAACATTATCCTATGGGAGAGATATATGCTCACTGCATTTGCATTTTGATTTCTGGTATTGATCTATTCTAGAGATTGTTGGTTTTTGGTTTTTGGCATTCTATTTTGGCACTTAGATGTTCTTCCATCTTGTGTTGCCATCAATGCCAAAGAGGGAGATTGTTGGTATTATGGATGTGTTGCATTGGTTTTTTCATTGATGTCAACACTTATCCTTTTGGAGATCTTTGGTTATGTTGAACTGGCACATTATGTTCACTGACATGTTCAATGACTTATGCACAGTCACCGGTATATTGTTCACCGGTAGGTTATATTATTCACCAACACTGAGGATGACTTGTTATCATCTGAATATCACTTAGTTATGTTGAAGATATGGTCTGGACACTTGGATTTGGTATTTTGTTTATTGGTCTAATCGGGTTGACATATTTGTTGTTACCAGAAAATTGGTCTAGGTTATGGATCAGCATACATTATCTAATCTAGATCGGCATGGCACATCATGGAGATGACTTATTGATTGGATATTGTTGTAAATGTATTGAGCCAACATGATGCATCGCATCTTGATTTATTTCTATTGTAATATTCTTAGTTAGTCGACGTACACATTTGGTATTAGGTTTTGGTATATATGTAAGATCTCATTTGTGAGATGACATGAGACGGTATATGGTTATAACATGGTATGTGTGAATATTGAAGATCACATGAGCAGAGCAAAGAGAAGGTTCAAGGAAGGTTTGAAAGTGATTATCAGAGCTTAACCGGTACTGAATCTAGCATTGGAGATGCTACTTTGAGCAGTACATTATCATTAGATTTAATCATCCAATTGTAGTCAGTGTGACTCCTATTTTGTGATTGAGCAGTGAGCTCTAGGTGTTTGGCCCTTCTACATGTGCAGACCCCATTTGTATACACATACTATCTACATTAGTATCATTTGATTGTGGGTAAGGTTTCCCACTGTGGCTTTTCCCCTTACAGGGTTTCCACTTACAAATCTCTATGTTATGTGTTGTGGATGTTGTTTATCTTTCTATTTTATGTATTGAGTTTCACTGGTATTAATATTTACTACTAATCTGTCTACCGACATTAAGTTTGGTTTACTGGTATTAAGTATCAAGTTTGATTAAGTTATATTTGGGTTGAAATTAATAGACAACTGATTCACCCCCCACCCCCCCCCCCATCTCAGTTGCCTCCGGGTCCTAATAGTGCCAAAACAACTAAAGAAAAGATCGGTTTCCAAGTGGTAGTAGCAACTATCTCATATCATTTGTGATTAGAGTTGCAATGATCTTAAATAGTGGTTGCATACGCAACAACAAAGACATGGTTCTCAAGATTTATAAGTTGTGGATAAATGTGTTTATTTCCATTCACAAGATGATATAAGTGGTTGGATGTGTTTTTCCCCAATCACTATTGTTGGTTGTTTGTGAATGGATGTGTTTGTCCCCATTCACAAGATGACTGGATGTGTTTGTCCCTAGTCACAAGAGTTGGTAATTATTATTGGATGTGTTTGTCCCCAATCATAATAGTTGTGGGCATATGGGTGTGTCCCTGTTCATGACTAATGTTGGATAGATGTGTTTGTCCCTATCCAAATTTGATGTAATACCTTAGGTAGATGTGTTAGTCGCTATTCTTGGACCAAGGGTAGATGTGTTTGCCCCTATCATTGGATGAAAGTACTAAGGATAGCAAGGGTAGCTCCACTATTGCTTGGACCATGAGTATATGTGTGTGTCCTTACTCTTATCTTATAGTGTTTTGTGAGATACTATGTGTGATCATCAAGTATTATGATGTACTCTCACCTCATGCTCACACTAAGGGGTGTTGGCATTGAAGTTGTCATTGATGTCAACATGTGAGTATACAGGGCTAAGTTGATGAAGTTGTAGAGAGACATGCATGACACCCACTAAATCAAGATGCAACAGGCATGCAGAGTTGATTGATTCAATAGTTGAGAAGCTACAATGGATACAGATGAAGGATGATGTCTCAAAAGAAGATCAGATTGGTTGATAGGGTGTAGCACATCAAGTTGGCAGGAGACATATGTGGAAAGGATTAATCGGTGATATAAAAATGTGTTAGGTTCCTATGTCTTAGACCTAGAATTATTATTTTACATCAGCCTTATAACACCTTGGATCCATCGGGTTTGTTTCAGGCATGTTGCAGAGCATGTGACTCTGTCTATCATTGTGATTGCTTTCAGGCTATGCAAACTCCCTATGTTTTATCGATATTGGCTTGTGAGGACATTCTTTGTTTAATTGGCCTATCACTTCCTGTTGGAAGTCTTGCCACCCATTTGCATTAACTTTTAATGTCTAACTTCCTATTGTCCTCCAATCACTAATAGTGGTAATGTGTTAAGTTTTTATCACACCCTATATCCTATGTATTATCATGTCATCACTCCTCATTGGAAGTGTTACCACTAAGTCCTTTTTATCTACAAGATTCATTTTTCTTGTTCTCATGATCTTTGACAATGGTCCCCAGGTTTTCTTATTTGACTTGAAGTCTATCGGCTTCTTTGTATTATTGTGCTATTGTGCTCTGTTGGAAGTTTAGCCACACGCCTCTTTGGATTTCTTGTCTTCTAGTTATCCCTGATCACCTAACTCTCTTATGGAAGACCATTGTGTGTTGGTGACTGTGTTGGATGGTGATGTGTTTTGTGGGCCCTGCCTTGGTTGATATGTTCTTAGTGTTCTATCTTGCTATTAGTCATCTCAAGAAGTAGAGCTCATTTTAGTTGTGTTGTTTCAATCTTTCAATTTTCTCCAATAGTGCGATCCTTTGAAAGTTGGAGACTTGTGTGCTAAGGAAGAAATGAGTGGTTCCCACCTCGGCATACGTGTCAAGCATGATATACAGCCTACCCATATAGATTTGCGGTTTATTTTTCAGCATGACTTGGTGTTTCAATGAAAGAATTTCCATCCCTTATCAGCCTATCACATCCAAATGGAAAAGAAGAAGTTGTTTTTGTTTTCATGTCGAGCTTTGACCAACCTACGACCCCTGATAGTTGGGCCCACCTTGTCCGAGTGTTTGTAGATGTCTAGCTGGTGACTATGTGTTGGCTCTACTTGATGGTGATGTATTCATGTGGGACCTCTCTACCCCACACTATAGAATGCCAGAGTGATATTACCATGTGGGCTAACAAGGAGAAGGGAGAGATGTCTCCCACTATCACGTGACCATCAAAGTTGAAGTTAAATTATCCTATGAGGTAATATAAAAGTGAAAAAATGGCACTCCCTACCATCCCATGACATGCAAAAGGATGAAGATGGGATCTTGTGGAGTAAAAAGAACAATGAGGTGAGGTGAATCCTGCCTATCCACAAGAAGTGTGCTCTCACAAGAATGCATATAACATGTGTATTATACTATCTATAGAACACATTAGTGCAGCCTATGAATCCACGTGGGCGTTGACCATATGACTTTGATGGCAGATATTGATGCCACAGATGCATGTCGATAGGCTATTCGATCCTCATGTCGGTCGACCAAGTTTGACCAGATGATCTAGACAACAAATAAAAAGACTTTGACGACATGGTGTATGTTGATAAACACAAAGTTCTACGTGGTAGTTGACCGATATTGACCAAGTAATTTGGACACTGAATATGAAGACATGTGGCTTCCTAGCAGTCAAAGAGAAAATGTGATACGCAGAAGTTGGTGACTACGAAGGGAGTGCTTTTAAAAGAGGTTGTTGTCGATCCAATCAGAGTAGGTGGATGCACAATGCATAAATGGAGGACTTGTTACAGTCTGTTGTGTGGCTCGAGATGATCCACATAGAGGAAATCAAATCTCATTAGACAGATGGAGATTACTAATTTTAGTAATCTGAGTACAATGGTGGTTGAGGTTGCCTAGATGGTAGGCATATTAGATTGTGTGGCAGATTTCTTGGAAACTCAAGAAGACTATATTGAAATTCCTATTGAAGGGGGAGATCTGTGTGTGCCTGAGATAGAATATAGCCAAAAAGATTGTAGAGGTTTCTAAAAGAAGAAGAAAGGCAACATTAAAAGTGGATGGCTACCAAATTGGAATAATGAGACAAGGTAGATCATGCAGTGGCTTGAGAAGGTTATGTTTGATTTTCAGTTTGGAGAGAAAATCATATTGGTTGTATGTGTAGAGGTGGTGGAAGATTTTTTATGTAGTATTTTTTGGGTAATAAATGAAGTTTTGCTAAGAGAAGTATAATGTGAAAAAGATAGGAAAGTATAGTCATTTTGTGAAGTAGTTGATGAAATAATATAGAGTGAGCTGCAAGTATGTACTTGTATAGAAGCTTTGTAGATACACAGGCTACAGAACAGAGAGAAGAGAAGAGGGTCATAGGTGTGCATAGCACGATGTCAGTGCAAGAATAACATTGTAGAATGAGATTAAACATATAATAATTAGATGTGAAAGTAAAATGAGATAGAGTAGAAATGTAGATGCAAAGATAGTAGAAAGTAGTTGTGAAGAGAAAAGACCAGTGACCAAAGAGTGCAGTGATGGAATCAAGGAACACTGAGAGGGGGGTGAATCAGTGCTCTACAATTTTTAACTTTGAAAATATACTCATTAAACCACTTAATTCATATGAAAGAAATTAAACTGCAAAAACACAAAGCAAAGATCAACAACACCGTAACACCAAGATTTTTATTGGGAAACTTAGTTAAGGGAAAAACCACGGTGGAATTATAACCCACAATATTAATATTATTTGCTAAAAGTAAAGAAAATATTACATAAAGGGAATGCACATGCATTTAGGCACACTACCTAGAGATCACTACTCAAATTACAAGAAAGGGATACAACCAAGAAGGTTCACTACCTTACAAATGTTTGTAAGAGATTACAATGAAGCTTTGAACTATGAAGTAGCATCAACAAATACTTGGATATAGTTATAGTTAAGCACAAAACATATTCTTGTTGGAAAGAGACATTATTTCGGTTGTTACATGCATGGAGATTACTTAGGGGTTGTCATTGATGGCAACTCAACCTAGTGATCCTATCTAGTGTACATAGAATTGGTTTATTAGAAGTCATTTTGTTCATAAGGAATAAATCTGAAAGGCGAAACATAGTAGCCAGTTGAGCATGCGATCATGGTGGACATCTTGATTTTGGTAAAGTATTTTTGGTTGTTGTAATGAAGGAATTTGGTTTGACATTCAAGAAAAATTACCTCTTGATCCTAACATCCGGTGTTGAATTATGTGCAAGTTTAAGGCTCCGGTAACCGGTGATTCTGAAAGAACAGGGTTATTATGTGGAAAGTTGGGTAGCGAGTGTTACAGAACTGTAGGGATGATTTTAGTAATTGATGTTGTGTTCGAGGAGTTTGTGTCATTGTGTATGAAGCCTATGATCACATGTTTTAGGTCCAAAATATGAATTTGTCATGGATTGAGCTGACATGAGACTACACGTTTTATATTTTGTAGTCTTGTGAAACCAACTTGTTAAAGATCTATTTTGGTGGTGTGGATATATAAGATGGACTTGGGTGATCATTTTGGTGTGAATATATGTGTGAAAAATTTTTTTAGGTGTGAATGAGAACAATTTCACATGCACATCTTGAGTTTTGTTGACTCGATATCTTGCAACAAAGCAGATTTGCAAATCAGTGAGAGCGGATCATTTTGTGCATAACCCAAACTGATTTCAAGCATTAGTAGATATTGTATTCTAGTTGAAACTTTGTAATTTCCTTTATCTCTCATTTTTATGACAGTGATTCCTCCAGGATTTCAACATTGTTTTGTAATTGAGCAGTGAGCTCTACGCAGTGTGCCTGAATGCAAGTGCATTCTGCTTTTGTAATATTGTTCTACTACTGATCATAGTATAATAATATTGTGGGTTCAAATCCACCATGGTTTTTCCCTTTCCGGTTTCCACGTAAAAATTCTGGTGTTATGGTTGTTTTGTTATTTTCTTTGAGTTTCTACATTATACTTTCTATTCTTTGCATTTGGTGGTTTAAGAATCAATTTAATAATATAGTAAATTGTAGAACCCTGATTCACCCCCCCCGCTCTCAGTGTTCATTGATTCCAACAATTGGTATCAAAGCCTAATTCCTCCAAAGAAGACTAATAGCTCGAGGAAGATCCAGAAGATTGAATCAATGAAGTCCCATTTGCAGAAACAACTTACTCTGGCACTTGAAGACCTTGATGCAATGATGAAGGAAAAGAGTAGCATGAAAAGAAATATGAATGCAACTTAAGACTTCATTGAGACATTGATAGATCAATTGAACACTTCTAGAGAAAAGAGAAAGGAGCTAATGGATAAGCTATAGGAGAAAGAAGAACAAAGTGTTGATATTCAAGCCCTATGAGACAAGACAAATGAATATGAGAAGTTGGCTAGAGAGGATGCAGTTTTGAAGAATGAGATGCAATCTATTGTAATGAAGCTGACAAAGGAGATTGAAGACCAAAAATAAGAATGAAACTCTAACTCGATCATTGAAGGACAAATCTCATGAGTGTTGCATATTGACATATGAGAATGATCGACTAAAGCTTGAATTGGTGCAAACAAACAATGATGGACAAGAACTTGAAAGGCATACCATAATTTTGAGAGATGAGATGACTACTACTAATGAGCACAAAGAAAAAATCAAAGCTAGTTCAGCCCAGTTGGATGAGATGCTGGAAAGTTAGAGAAATGGGAAAGATATGCGAGGACTTGGATTTGAGAAAGGAGAATCCTCCAGTTCTAGTCAAAGAAATTATAAGAATGTCAAGAATCCTCTGGTAAGATAGCCTAATGCCTATAAATTCAATGGTAAATTATTTGTTTGTGGTAAATTTAGTCATATGGCAAATCAATGCAGAAGTAAGATGAATAATGGGATGATGTATAGAATGATGAATAATGGTTCTACCTTTACAGATCAATATTTAATATGCAACAATTTTGGTCATAAGTCAAACATGTGTAGGACTGTGATAAATAATTTTTAGAACAAGAGTTGCTATGCTTATGGGATGTTTGGACATATATCTAACCAATTTCAGATGAGACCAATTAGATGAACTTAAGGCCTATGCAAATAAATGTTGTTTGTTATGCATGAAACAAACCTGGTCATATTGCAAGCTATTGCAAAAGCAAGAATGCTCCAGTGAACAAGAACAAATCAGATGAAAAAGGAAAATCTAAAGTGGAAGAGATTAGAGATCAGCATAAGAAGATGTGGATGAGAAAGGAAGATTCAAATGTGCAAAACGGCTCCACACCTAAATCCGGTGATTGAACCTCATCTGGTAACTAGGGCATTTTTGCCTTCGGTGGCAGATTATCATGGAGATCCTTAGAACCCCCTTGCAAAGATTTGTAATTGGTTGAGGATGGTTGCAGATGATGGAGATTAAATGTGCAATTGTTAGTCGAAAGATTTCATGGCGGTTTGGTCATCCGGTGAATGAATTCATCAAAAATAGTGTATTCGGAAGTCATTAGGGTTGTGCATTTATTACAACTTGAAATTAGGTTTTCAGTAGATAAAAACGCATATCAATATCTCATTCATCACAATGCAAATGAGAGAGAACAGAAAAGAAGTAGAGTGAAAGAGTTTTAGTAGCAAAATTTGAGTGTGTAGCAGTCAATCAATGATTTCTTGTACTCAGTTGAGAATCAAAAGGTATTTTTTGTTTGTGAACCTATTTGTTCATACCCTTATTTAAAAATGGCATTTGCATCTAGTGTTGCAACTCCTTTTGTGGTTAATATTATTGAGAAGGCAAGGCCCGTATTCAAAAGGCACCCATTCAAATCTATTGAGAATTATCCAAAAGGTGCATTTTCATCTATTTCATATGATGTACTTAATAATGAAGATATTAGGGAATACATCCAATAAAAAATGGAGGATCTTAAGAATGCAGTTATGCTCTCACTTTACACCAAGCATATGATGGATGGTGTGGGGAATTCGAAGCCGAAATTCAAGTCACTACACAATAAGGGTTTCCTTCAATTCATTTACCTCTCAGTGTTTGATGAACCCAAATGGATTCAATACATTCTGAGTCAAATCCACAATAAATTCATGTGGCTAGACCAACTTTATAATATTACCAAGAAAGCTATTGAAGCAGTTACATATTTACATGCAACTAGTGAGGTCCTTGGATTGAGGAAAGTTTAGAAAACATTGTTAACAAAGGTTGCCAGATCTCAGTTTAATAGTTGTTCAATGACAATCAATGACATCATAGAGCATGATTTATATTTTCATTGATGGTGATTGGATACAAGATATATAAATCAAGTAGGCAAAATTTGTATCCAGCACGACCATATTTGCAGCCTATGAGATTCTGAAGGAAATAAAAAGGTATGATCATTGTTCAATTCTTCTTAGTGAGTTATTAAGCAGCTTGAAGAATATTAAGCACCTCAAGAATCATGTATTTAAGTTTGGTTCCTTGATTATTTATTTTTCTCTGTATGTCTAAAATGATATCCCGAATATTGGAAAGATTCAGTGGGATAGTGAGAAACTTGTGCTTGTTCAGATAAAAGAATGATTGTAGGGTTTAGGTGATACTATTGTATAGAAATCCACCTTGTGGGGATACTTCAAATCCTTTTAGGCATCAATGCATAGTAGGGAAAGGATTCCTAAACAAATTGTTGATAAGTATGAGAAAACTCTTTTTTATGGTTGATAAAGATCAATGTCACATGGATGCAGTTGAGCTGAGGACTGTCTGGATCATGCCCATGGGGTATGAGGTAGACATTTCCACACTTAATGCATATGCTCAACATCTATTGATTTAACTAGCAAATGATAAGGAAGCAAGGTTTGGTACTTGTCAAAGAAAAGACCTCGATTTGGACAAGAAGTTTACCAAACCTTCTAGGAAAAGGAAAGTAAGGAAAGAGGTAGAGGAATTAGTAGAAAAAATAGGCATTACTAAAAAAGTTGTGTAGAGAGATGGAGAGAAAATATATTGAAGGAGGAAGACATGGTGAAGTAATAGGCTAAGACGATTCCCCCTTATCCAAAGAAATCTAAAGATAAGTAGGGTAAGTCTGCACCTATCTCTAGTGTGCATAAACCAGTCCCTCCATCCAGGTCACAATCATCATCAGTCGGTGGAGTTTAAAAGAAGAAGGAGAAGTCGCTGAGAAAATATGTTGCTATGGAAGAAGAAATAGAATCTGATGAAGAGGTAAAAAAAGTACAGAAGACTGAAATGTATGATAGGTTAGTTTGGAAGCCCTTATCCAGTGAAGCTCAACCTACAAAGAAAGCTAACACACAAGGTGAGACATCCAATAAAACAAGAGCAGAAAAGAAGAAATTAGAAATAGATGAAGCTCTTAATTTGGTCAAGCTTGAATTTCCTCAGACTATTGTCCCTTCGTTACAAAAGATGATAGACACAATAGTAAAAGAAGTTAATTTGACAAATCTTTTTGTATATTATGAGCATTCTACTGAAAAAGTTCAGAGAGCTATTAAGGAAGCAATTGTACATTATATGAATTCTTCTAGTAAAGCATTGATTAAGTTTTCATCCTCGATCCCAAAATATTTATATGATATTTTGGATGCTCGAAGACACATAGCTAGTTTAGAAGATGAGAGGTTAAAAGAATACACCTTAGTCAAGCTATGTCCTAATATAACAAAAAATTAAATTCAAAGAATTTTGGGACTTGCTAGGAAAACTTTTGTAGCAAATACAAAGTCAATAAAATGAATTTCCGAAGACTTGATGAAGTAGTGAAAGATACGGAGGGCATTCTAAAGAAATTTTTGAAAGAAAACAACTATCAAATCAATTTGGAAGAAGATGACTCCCAACTGGAAGAACAAACAAGAAAAGACACTTCTACTATGGTAGTTCAAATAGAAGTTTTTCATGGGAAACCATCTATACAGATTGATTCGATAGAAAAGGAAATTGTAGATGACACCATTGATAATCAGCTAGTTGGGGACTCTGGTGAAGCTGTGCAAGATACTTCGGTTATGGAAGTAAAATCAGAAGAAGTAGCTGAGGATATTTTAGATGAGAAGGGAGTATATGAGAAAGCTAGAGGAGAGGATGATGTAGTAAAAGATGATATAGATGTTGATGCTACTTCTGAGAAAGATAAGGGAGAGGAGAAGGTTGAAGAGGTTGTTGGCATCATGGTGAGCATGATGAAGTTTGAGGTACTTATAGGTTATCATTGATGGAAAATAGCAGCTCTAATATCATCACAACTAATCAAAAAAGGGTTATAGTAGATTGGTGAAGAACAGGGGACTAAAGACTTCCACTGGTGAGCAGAGACCAGTTTACAGGAAGCAACCAGTAGTTAGGCTGAGTGAAGCAGGTTCACCGATATAAAGGAAGTAACCAGTAGCAAATGATAATGGTGATTGATAATCATGTGAAGTGAAAAGGTTAAGCATGTGTAGTCATCAACATATTTGGCTTGCTAACATGTGAATCCAACAAATTTAAAAAGAGCTAGTTGAAGCTGGAGTTCTTGCTAGAATATCAACAACATTTTTTGCATGAATAGATAGTCTCACCGATGTAATCGGTGAGATTTGTGGAACGAATGGATTGGCGCATAGCATTATTTTTGAGTTTGAATTTTGGAGGGAAAGTTCACACCAAGATTGAAGATAGCTATATACATGTTTTTCATCTTTATTTTTAAGTATCATGGGAGTTGTGAGTGAACAAGGATTTTAAAAAAATCAGAGTAAGGTGAAGAACGAGCTAAGTGCAAAAGGGTTCCTAATGAATCAGTGAAGTCATCATCGAGAAGAGATTGAAGCAGATACAGAGCGGATATATTCAACAGGAAAGTGTTATCATCAGATCAATGATTTGTTTCTCTCTAATCATTGTAGCGGATTAAATCCCTTTACATGGTGAACCTTAACCGGTTCTATTTGTAAAATCCTTTTGCAAGGTGAGTCCTAACAGATTCTAAGGTATTGTTAATAGGATACGAGTCATCTTTAACAGGGTGATGTTCTCAAAAGGAACATGATTGTAAGCTCTTAACCATGCACTCTTTTTACTATAGTAAAAGAGATTGTGGGTTATCCCCACCATGGTTTTCTCCCTCTAACCAAGGGTTTCCATGTATAATTGTTGGTGTTAGGTGATGTTTATTTGATGTATGCAAATCTCTTTCCTTCAATATTCTTACCTTCATGATTAATGCAATGTTTTAAGTTAATTTAAAAATGGTCGTTACAGATCGGTCAGTTTGGAATATTATTGTTTATAAACTATTTTTACTAATTCACCTCCCCTCACATTCACTGGTTAATACCAACAATTGGTATCAAAGCCTAGGTCCTCTAAAGAAAAGTTTAACAGCTTGAGGAAAAGATCATGGAGGAATAATGGTATCAGAAGAAGCTTGATGAAGCTAATGAGATGATTGCTCAGTTGAAGGATAGACTGAAAAAATCACTTACTAAAAGGAAGGAACTCGCTCTACAACTTAATGAGAGTCAGGATATCATAGATCAACTCTCTGAACAAAGTGGATCTCAAGAAGCAGAAGAGGCATTCTTAGAGCTAATGAAAAATACCAAGAAGCAAACTGAAGAAATCACAAATCTAAAAAGAGAGAGTGAAAGTTAGGCCCTGAGAATGATTGAAATATAGCAAGCTAGCAAGATAGCAGAGGAAAGAAAGAGAAATGCAGAAGAAGCATTGTCAAAAGCTGAAAGAGCCAAAAGGCTTACTGAAGAAGCCCTAAGAGAGAATGATGCAATCATCAATGAAAAGGATGAAGAAATATGAATTCTTACTCAAGAGAACACAGTCATGCAAGAGCATTTACATGAAAAAGAAGAGGAAAAGGAGAAGATGATGAAGGAGATTGAACAACTCAAAAATGAGTTGAAAGTTACAAATGAGAGAAATAAAAAGCTAAGAAAAATTAATGAAAGCTTTGAGAAGATAAATGAACAATTAAAAGCTTAGAGGAGAATAAAGGTGACAACCAGTTTTGGATACTTCGGTACAAGTCCACTGGAAACAGGAGAATCATCTAATCCCAAGAGGATGAAGGATGATAAAAGGGACAAATTAGGAATAAAAGGTATGAAGCTTTCTAAATCTTCTTGCAATTATTGTAGTAAACCGGGTCATATGTCTATTGTCTGTAGATATCGATCGGTTAGTCACAAGAAATCATTCACCTTTGATGGTTATTGCTATAACTGTCACAAGTATAGACACATTGTAGACACATTGCTTATGAGTGTAAATCTTGATCAAGTAGCATGACTAGTAGAATACGTTTTAATGGATATTTCTTTACATGTCTCCTCCCTTGGACACTTACCCTCTTGTGAGCAAGATTCCTTGACACTTGTCACCACAGAGATGACAAGTGTCCCTCCCTCCAACCTCTTCTCCAACCTCCTCCAATTTGACCCTTGATATCTTCAGATTCAATCTTCACCATTGATTCCTGCTACCTCACACCTGGCCTTGGAAATCCTATAAATATCCCCCATTTTGGAGCACAGAGGATCCCATCTCATCCCATTTCAAGAATTGTTATTATAGGCATTGTAGTGTCATAAAATTGTGCCTCTTGCAATTTTAACCACATTTGAAGTCCTCACCTTGACGATGACATCATCCATCTGAACCAAGACCTATTTCTGCATTTTCACCCCTTGCCCCCTTTGGTGCAAAGCATCTTCTATTGTATCTTCTACTACACCTCTATTTCAAGCACACGGTGGTGTCTACATGTTAATTTGTGATGTAATAATGAGTTGGATCAATGATCACCCTTTATTTAATTGAATGCATATTTGTATGGTCAATAATCTCTTAGGTGAGCATATAAACCTAGAGGTCTATTAGGCCATGAAGGCTTGAAATTTGGATTTTCAATATTGGTGTGTCTAGGATGTTGTCTTAGGTATTTGGAGTCTAAAAATGACAAATAATGACCTTGGATGTGTTTCAATAAGTTCTAAGTGGTTAATCACCAATGTTGTCCTAAGTTGCAAAATGTTACATTTGTTGTCAAGCAACTTTTCAAAGTTGTCAGTAGGATGCCAACCACTTCTCCAATGGTCCTAACTATTAAAAATTTAGTTATGGATGTTGGAAAAGGTTTATATACTCTTGGACAATTATGGGAAAGATAGAGTTGAGATTTTTGTAAAGTTTGGTGGACAAAGTGAATAGAACAAGTCTAATTTTGCCATACCAGTGACATTTTTTGTACTCTCCGTATAGGGTGTGAGATCTACTGATGGATTTTTGGTTTGATTAGAAAGAGCCCTAAGATACCATTCCAATGCATTTGGTTTTACCTATTTAAGTGAATTTTAATGGAAGGTATAAGCATTTTACCCTCTGCAGGTCTGAAACCCTCCATTTTCAAGGGTTACAATGCAAATGGGGCCCTAACTTGCAATCTACTCATTGGGATCTGATGGACATTGGTAGAATGCAAGTTAGGGGAATGTATTTTGAGATTCCAAAGGGGAGAGGTCAGAGGAGTTGGTTGGTAGCCTTACCACCAAGCCTTAGTCTAAACTAGTTGAGGGTTTAGATTAGATTAGATGAGTTTCATTCAGTATATAATGAAGAATGATGAGACGATGAGTTGAGTTGATTGAATTGGATTATTTGGACATAGAAGAAACCTCTTGAAGAGTTGGAACCTTTATGTGATCCCATTCTCATATACCTCCTTTGTAAAATGGGTCTAACTTAATCAATTAGGCCTATGACCCAAGTAGGTGTTGAAGAGTGCAGGAATAGGGTGGAATTCCAATCTTTTGGAATCTGATAGTAATCCCAAAAGGGTGTCTGAAACCTAAATTTTTTTAGGGTGTTGTTTGGTATTATTTGGAAGAAATTTCAAAAAGACAATGAAATAGGGCTACTAGCCGGTAGGCCTATCTAAGCCTCAAAAACCAATATTTACCATGTGCTGCAAAGTATCATTGTGGGATATCTTAATGGGTCTCAAGAAGTGTGTATAAGTGTTGTGACATCCCTTGTTAGGAGTAAGAACCCAATTTCACATTTGGTGTGTGATTGTAGCCTTGAGAGAGATTCAAGGTAAAGAAGACCAAGGTGTGTAGGTGGGTTTATCACCCTATTGTTGCCAACCTCTACATCACCCTTCATGTTTGATCTATGAGATAGCCTCATGACCTTATCCAGGCCCCAAGATAGGGAAGGATAGGGGCATGGCACCCCTATCCTCCTTGGATAGGGGCATGGCGCCCCTGTCCCACCCTCTTAGGGTGGCCCCAAGATAGGTCCCCCCAGCCCCATCTGTACTTCAGGATCCTAAATCTCCCTAATGTCATCCTTTTATGAAATAAATTAATCTTCAAGAGGCATGTATAAAAGGGATTTGATTTTCTCATCTACAAAAGGAGGAATGGGCGGCGAAATTCAAGAAAAGGCATGATAAGAAAGCATAGGCGAAGATATACATCATCAAGCATTCAAGCATTCAAGTCTTCTTCATTCATCCATTGGAGCAATATTTCAACTTTCAGTTGAAAGCAGGTATGTGTGTTATGGTTTTGTCATGTTACATGCCATTCCATGCAACACTTGTGATTACATTAAGAATCAAAGCAATCATCATCAACAAGTTGCAGATCTACAAGGTATACATTTCTATTGTTTACATTCAAGCATTTGCAATTACTTTCTTTCAAGGTTGATTCCTTAACCAGGGTTTGACTAAGACAAACCCCTATCCACAACCCCCTTTTCCTCTCTTTTATGTGTGTAGGTTGCAGGTGTGCAACTATAATTTCCGGTTTGGGATTCATTTGCAGAGATGGAAGAGCTTGTGGATTTTGTGGAGGACCATGTACATTCCTGCCATGGTCCCGATGACTTTTCTCCAAATTTGCAAGGCAGATCCGTATCAGTCTAATTAGATCATATCCAAAGTTACAGCATGATCCCGAACTAGTAGCTCTTCATTTCACTCATTTTCTCTCTTTTCCACGTAGTCAAAAAGTCAACTTTCTCATTTATAAAAGAGCAAATTACATTCTATCACTTGAAATCCACTTAGAATTCACATCCTTGTTTCCCTTGGATGGATCTAGTGGATTCAACCCCTCTTTTGAGTGTAAAGTTTTCCCACATGAGAACCATCCTAGTGACTTCCTTTCTCTCTCCTAGGTAGGGAGTCACAAGGGTTCAATTTTCCACTTTACATTTTGGTGAACCCGACGTCTTACACATTAATTATGATTTCTCATTATTAGATATGATTAATTGCAATTTGAATTTCAAATTTTTATTTTCAAGTTTGATCTATTTGCAAATTTTTGAGGTTAATTACATAAAAACCCTAATTTTTCATTTTGAGAAAATTAAGCTTGTGAAGTGTAAAATTTTAATTACTTGTTTCAGATCTAATTTCTATTTCAAAATTGCAATTCAAATCTGTCTCTTTATTCTAAAAAATTCAATGGTTAAATCATAAAACCCTAATTTTTAAGATCTTTCTATTTTCGACCTTTGATTGTAAATTTTCTCGATCCAGACATCTCCAAATCAGTTGTTCTTTGGGTTCCACAATAATATCATAATAACTATCATCCCTGAAAATTTTGAAAAAAGTTGGTTAGATTGTGTGCGCTTTCGTCATGGTCTGTGGTTTTTTTCTCAAAATTTTAAGAGACGGAATTGCCTGTGTTTTTCTGCTTAAATCCAAAAAATCGGTGTACTTTATCAATTTTAGTACCCTCTAAGGTAAAATTCAAATAAAAATTTTACAAATGCAAATTCAAATTTCAAAACTCAAATTTTAAATTTGTAGTTCAAATTCCATTTTCCCTACTTTATTAAATTTTCTATGCATGTATGGGGTGAACATTATTCTTGTTTGATCATCAATGAATATGGAGTTCTTATCTTATTTTGCTAATTCAATTTTAAGTTACATTAAGGATATTCATGATGTTCCCTTTGATGCATATCATGATAATTTAGTTCTCCCTTTCATTCATAACTATGGTTTACCCTCTCCCAACATTGATCTCATTAATGAGGGCACATTGGTGCAAAAAGGGAATAGGGACACTTCTTTCAAAGATCTTCATCCTAGAGATGAACCTCTAGAGATTTGTGTTCCATATTTTCCGAAAAAGTATCTCCCTCATAAGGATTATTTGGTGCAAGTGGATGATATTATTGTTGGGAATTTGGTAGAATTTATTATGTCACTAATACATTTGGCCTAAAATTCTGATGGAGGTTTCCGACGGAGAAGGTATATTATGATCAAATTTGATTTTTTTTTTAAAAAAAGCCCACTTTCATCGGAATTCCAATGATAATGCAACATTTGGTTTCGACGGAGAAGGAATTGACAATGACATTTGTGTTTTTTAGAAAAGTGTCTGCGTTCGTCGAAATTCCGACGACCACGGGCATTACTTAAAAAAAAAAAGACCAAGTCATTTCATAAATCCCACCTCTTCGTCCCGTCGACCTCTGCCATTAAAAAATACCTCCTCTTCATCCCATGGACCTCTACCATTACAAAATCCCACCTCTTCATCACGTGGACCTCTGTCATTACAAAAACTCCAGCTTGGATAAGTCTCCTCTAGAAGGGAACCTGTGGGCTTAATCACTGCACGATGTAGAAATGGTCAGCTATCATAGCGTCGCTTTCCTTTCCTTTCACATTTGAGCCAAAGGATGTGTTTGTGAGGGTGACCATTTCAATTATCATCACTTCACTCTAAATTGGGCATTACAAGATCCGGTTGAAGAAAAAAGGTAGGGTATAATCAGCCAATTCATTGTTATACATACTCAAATATTTAGATTCAAAGTTTATTATAGATTTATCAGATTAATTGCCAATAGCAAAGATGGTGAGAGGTTTCTGTAATATGATATGATCGATTTAAAAGAAGAATTTCTTACAAAACCTAAACCCCTGAACAATCCTACAATCATGTATTAATTAAACACTGCATTTTAAATAATGAATAATATAGTAAACCTGAAACATATTAACACTACTTTCCATATTTAAAATATATCCTAATTAAGGATAGGGATAACCTAAACCTATGTGATCGAGTTCCATTATGTAAAATATATCCTAATTATGGATGCTAGTATATATGGTTGTGATAGAAAATACCTGTTGCAGAACCGTCAGAGCACTGTGTAGTGATCGAGTGCTATTTTTTTGGGTTTTTTGGAAGGGAGCATAAGTGTACCGTTAGGAAGGTGGTATAAAATAGAAGATGAGAGGTATAAGATTATGAGGTGTCGGTTAGGATAAGATAGGGAGGTAAGTGATGAAGGATGTAATGATAAAAGAGTAAGTTAGGATATGATAGGGGTTTGGAAGGTAGGAAAGTCAATGGGGGGAGATAAAAGGATATGAAAGATGAAATGGGGTTAGGTACGTGAAGTAAAAGTAAGTGTGTATGAGGTTAAGGTTTAGGATAGGATGTAGGAAAGTGGAGGAGGTTAAGATACGGGATATGAAAGGTAGATGGAAGGTAATTGTAGACACCTAAAATTGTCATGTCTAATTAAATAAATATCTTTATTTATTTAATTATCTAAGCCTAATTCTTTTATTAATTAAATAAATATTTATTTATTTACTTAATTCATTTATCCTCTTCTAGCCTTATTTCTCATTTAAATAAATACTTTTATTTATTTAAATTATCATTTTCGTAAATTAAATAAATATTTTATTTATTTAATTGATCCCACTTCCTCTATTAATTAAATGAATCTTTATTTATTTAATTAATTCATTAACCTTTTCTACCCATGACACATGTCATTGATCTCTTAATTCCTACACTACCTACCCCCTTTCATTATTTTATTATTTCCTCTACCTACCCTCTAATCATAGCCGACCTCCTTTTACACCTCTCAATCTTATCCCTCCATTTCATATAGTGTCTTCTATATAAGGAGATGATTCCTTCATTATCAAACCCTAATTAACTGCCTAGCTAATGAATCAAGCTAACTACTACTTGGCATATGAGATCCTACTTGCAACCACATTTTGTCAAGAGCTCTTGTGCACACAAAATCAGAGAGCAAATATATCAAGCAAGATTAATGGAGATAGGAAGAATGGAGATTCAAACCCTATTGGACATGTGATGGTATAATCTTTGTGATTTCATTTGATTCGCATTGTCTTAGGTAATCTTCATATGTTATGGTGGATCTTTGTTGTTGTTAGGCTAGGGTTTTTGTGGTTGAATTCATTTAGTCTTTCAACATTGTTTTGTCCATTTCCACCATAAACATTTTGGCACGCCCGGTGGGACTCTTATCCCTTTTACATTTAACATCCTTGTTGCAGATATTGTGTTTTGAAGTTGCAGATCTGACATTTTCGACGGTATTTTAGTATTTTCGCATCTGCGTACTTTCAGATCACGTTTTTGGTTTTCTACCACATTTGCAACATCGTGGATCGTGTCTACATCCTTGATAGTATTTTACTTTTTTTTGCAGATTTCGAAAACCGCGTCTGTGTTCCTTAGTCGCGTCTATGGTGTTTTTAGGTGCGTCTATGTCCAGAAGCCGCGTTTGCGTTCTGAAACCATGTCTGTGTTTCACAGAAACGCGTCTGGATCAGAGAGTCGCGTCTGTGTTTGGGGTAACCGCGTCTGTGTGCATTGATTTCATTTTTGGAGTTTTATTGATTTAGTTTTTAGTCATTCGATTTTATTTTTAGATCTGGTTTATTTTGAGCTAACATTTTCAAATCTAGCTAACAAAATTGGTCCAACTTGTCTTGAAAGCAAAATCATTTTGTTGAAGACCCCTGTTTTCACAAAGTCTTTTGGATCTAAAATTTACCTAACTTTTGTGCTTGTAGGAAGGGGTGATTATTTCAAACAATCCAAACTACTACCAAATCTTTGTTGCAGGACCTTGGCAAGGGTTTTTGGATTTTTATTGTGTGCCTTGTTTTCATAGACTAGCAAACACTTCAATTGGTGCACTAAAATTGAATCATTGTCTTTTGTGTCTTGAGAAATAGGCTTTTTTTGTTTAATCTTTAGAGGGCCTGTCTCCCCATGTGGTCATTAGGACTACTAGTGAGGAGAGAACGACCCAAGTGGTAGCAAAAGAAAAGCCATCTTCTTCCAAACCATTATAAATAATTGTATTCATGGTGAAAACTATGAATAATGTGTGCTGATTAGTTCATACCGACACTATGTCTCCCCATAAACCCGTTTGATCAACTTTATTTGATCATTTGTAGGGCGTAACCCCTACTAGCTGGGAGCCTTTTGTATTTACAAAGCTGAAAGTGCCGCATGTATGGCCACACGAGCGGATGCCCTTACTAGCACCTTTTTGTTTTAGAAGCCCAAATCCTTCTAGTTGTTGGGGTAGGAGGTCGGACCTCTAGTAGCGGCCCACACACATACGGTTCTTAGTAGAGATACAAAGTTCACCACAAGGAGTTTTCATGGGGACTGATGCTTGGCGGACCCGAGAAGTGAGTGTCGAGGGTGGAAGCAGTGAGGTCAAACATCTAAGTATCCACTCTGAATAGCGTAGCCTCGGGGGTAAAACCCCATGTGGGATCAAGAACTATTGTCTTGGCCAGCCATAAGAATTGTGCTTGACTTATTTTAAACATTCAAAACGTTCAAGACCAAACAGCAAAACATTATGTCTTTTGTGTCTTCAAGTGTATGCAAAACAATTTTACATCAGACATCACACTTTCTTTGAGTCATATTTTTGAGTCTAGACACTTGCAAACATTGAGTCCTCATCAACACTATGTCCTCTTGTCACGAAAAAAAAACCAGTCAAACAGTCAGATTTGGTCACAATAAAACAACTTCACAGATTGGAAAAAATTGTAGAAACGCGTCTATGTCTGATATAATCGCGTCTGTGTTGTATAACCACGTCTGTGAAGGGTAGAAATGTGTCTGTGTTCCTAGAATCAACATTGCATTGACAAAATCTCAGAAATGCATTTGTGTTTAACAGAACCACGTCTGCATCAGGAAATCGCGTCTGTGCAGTATACAGGCCCGTCTATGTTCAAAATTGAAATTTTTTTATAATCCAGCAAACAAACACAGTCAGTTTTGGAATTTGTGAGCTTCCTAGGTTATCTCTTCAGGTTTTCACCTAGCATTCAACCTGTCTTTGGGTCTCACATAGTCCATCACTACTTTACACCTTACATTACATTCACATTTGTCTAAACCTGAGTTAGAAGGTCACTTGCTTGTCCTCATCTTACTTTGTCAACACACTACATACAACAACATTTTACTAAGTGGTCCCTCATCAAGGTCTATCACCTTTGGGTCTCATTTGGTCTTACTTAGAGTCAAGGTAAACTTACCTCATCAAGAGAAACTATCCTCTCTTTGGAAGCCACACCTACTCTACTACATACATACTTGGTCTTACATGTTGGACATTACAAGTAAACCTCAGATTCATTTACATTCCATCCAAACTCTTGGTCTTCCATATCCTTTCCATTTTCATCTAGTCTCACACATCTTGGTCAATACCTAGTTCATGGTTGAAACTCATTTCCAAAAATCTAGGAGAGAAGCTAAAGAGGCTCAAGAATCCGCAAACATGAGTTCCTATGAGTATGATAATGATATCTTTTTCAATTCTGATCATACTACATTACCTGACATGGATGCCTATAGAAACATTCCAAATGTTGAGAACATGGACACTACAAACAACAATGATACACACAATGACAATATGGACAATTTTTCCGTACATTCAACAGAAGTGGAAGACACCATTATGAATCCCCATTTTAATCAATTGGTTGAGGAAATAATGAGGAGAGATAGACAATACTTTCTACAAGTGATGGCACAAAGTGGAACCAAGATCCCTCGTGATTTTGACATGTCTCAAATAATGGAACATAGACCTTTGCAACAAACTCACTCCAACATGGATCAAAGGAGGCCTAATAGTGGAGGCAATAGAGGACCACATTTGGTGCCTGAATCACCATCATCTTTGTTTCAAAAACTAGAGGTTCCATACACACATGGCCAAGCATATGATACTCACCTTCGCAGACCATTATGGAAGTCTTATGCAAAAAAATATGCTCAATCACATACCAATGCTAAGGATCAACCACCAAAGCAATTGGATATTCAAAGGCATGCTCAAAATTTGGACACAAGGAAACCCCGTGTCAAATTTGGGGGCAACACATTAGAACATGACATGCCTATAGAGTATGGTATACATGGACAAAGTAGATATTTCGTTCCTCAACATGAATCTATACCAAGTTGTCCATATATGCAGCATCATTATAGACCTCCTCCATATGAACATGTGTATGATCAATATCATCCATATATGCAACATGCTCCTCCATTTGGTGCCTCAAGCATGGGATATGGTCCAAGAAGTCGATCTCCACCTAAGAACAATTTGGAGCAACAAATCAGAGACTTACAAAAGAAAATGGAGGACATAAATACATCGAATCCAACATACACAATGAGAGACATATGTCCTTATCCATTTGACAAAAGAATTCCAATGCATCCATTTCCTACACACTTTGTGACACCTAAGTTTGATAAGTATAGAGGCAAAGGGGATCCTAAGGCACATATAAGATAGTTTTTCACAGCCTGCATTGAGGTAGCAGTAGAAGAGACATATTTGATGAGATTATTCCCACAGAGCCTAGGCGATCAAGCTATGGAATGGTTCTCCCAACTTCCACCTGGAATTAAGTCATGGGGTGACTTAGCAGAGGCATTTATCCAACATTTCTCCTACAAAATAGAGACAAACATATCAGTCATTACTTTGTGCAACACCAAGCAAAAAGAGGGAGAGTCTTTTGCATCTTTTTTACAAAGATGGAGGAATCTAGCTAGCAGATGCTCTTGTGAAATTCCATAAAAACAAATGGTAGAGATGTTCACTCAGAATGTTAACAAAGACATTGGCTATGATCTAAGGAAATCTTGTTTGTCCACCTTCAAGGACGTCATTGAAAAAGGGTTAGCAACAGAGAAGGTCCTAATTGAACAAGGAGTCATTAAGATATTCAAGGAAAACAAAGATGACTTTAAAGGAAAAGATAAGCCAAGATTTTGGAATAAAAATAAGAACACAGTCAATGATGGTGTTGTAGATGCCAATATAGTGCGACCCAAATTCATTTTTTCAGGATCAAGTTCTACAAACAATCAAGTGAATACTCAAACAACTTCCAAATCACAAAGGAAGTATACTCCATTGGGAGAACCACTTGAGTCAGTTTTCAAAAAGCTAGTGGCAAACAAGGTAATCACAATTCCAAATTTTCCTCCATATGAGCCAAAGGTGAAACCAAATTGGTGGAATGATGATGAATATTGTGAATTTCATAAGAGCAAGGGTCATAAGATAGGAAATTGTCATCAACTGAAGAACATCATACAAGATCTCATTGATAGAGGTGACATTGAGATTGAAGGACACTCATCCAATCAAGAACATGAAATGTTTAAGGAACCATTCCCAAAGTAGTTCTAAGTTCATCTTGAAGTGCTTTGATGAATTCCCAAGCAGTTCTAAGTTCATCTTCCAATTTGACATTCTTCAATCTTTCTGCATCAAAATCTTCAAGAGATCCTTCGAACTGTTGTCTCAAACTTTCCATCGGTACTGGTTTCAGAATCTTCCTCAAGTTGTTAGGCTTCTGCAAATAGAGGACTAGGCTCTGATACCAATTGTTAGATACTTGATCAATCCCAAAGACACTGAGAGGGGGGGGGGTGAATCAGTGTCTAACCAGTAAAGAAAGGATTTAATTTTGTTTGCAACTTTATAACCCAAATTAATATACCGGTAAGCAAATGATAACACAGTAAATAAAAAAAAAAGTATAACCATCAATGCACACCATAACACAAATATTTTTGGCGAGGAAACCCGATAGGGGAAAAAACTCGATTGGATTTGTGACCCAGAATATTTACTCACTGGCCAATACGAATAAATATTACTTATACAATAGTGTCCTGCACATGTAGGAAGGCTAACAACCTACAACTCACTGCTCAATCACAAAAAGGAGTCCCACTGACTACAATTGGATGGTTAAATCCAATGACAATGTACTGCTCAAAATAGCATTTGCAATGCCGGATTTAGTACCGATTTAAGCTCTGTCACATACCTCTGCCATAATCCTTGCTTCTATCTACTCTCCTCTTATTCACTCATAAAATAATTACATCATAATGCATATATAATTATTCTCTCATATACTACTTATATTCATTACCTAATTACCTTTTAAAATGACCTACAAGATCTCATATATATATGAGTCTTTACAATACATCATGTCAGCTATACAAATAATATTACAATACAAAACAATATTATTTCCATGTCGGTTTAAAGTGCCAGTGTGATCTATTGTCGGTGTAGACTAGATGCCGGTGTGAATAAACTTGTAGTGCCTATCGGTGCTGGTAAATGATGTTTGTTGTCGGTGTAGCCCATGAACCATGCTACCAGTTGGTTGGCATCAATGACAACATCAACTATTCTCCTCTAAGTGTGTAATGTCAAAGGTTATAGGAGATATGAGTAGCAAAGACCTACATGGAATAAGATGAGACGTGTACCAACACATGCAAGGAATCCATGGAGATTGAAAGCTAGCCACAATGGCTTGATTAAAAGAGGAAGTGCAAACCGGTATGATAGAAGGTTTCCCAATAATGAGATTGGCATGGATGCAGTCTGCTACTACAACAATGTCTCCATGCATGCGGTAGAGTCTAGTAACCCAAGTACCAATCAGTAGAAGAAGGGAAGACCTACTCCAAAGGCTGAAAATGAGAAAAGGAAAGAAAACAAAATGGTATGGAAGAAGAGGCAGGAAGACAAGACCATTGACTAGCACTATGAATTCAATGCATATAGGTGATATCTTCTCAGGATTAAAGGAGATGCAGGACCTTAGGGGGAGTTACACATTGACCATACTATTCACTCCCTTAGTGGAAGAATACCAATTGAAAAAAAAAGTGTTATCAGTATAGAGGAAGGAAATGAGATGGCGAGTGTGTGTAGTGGCTGCCCTGGCTACACACCTACAGATGAAAGATGGATCACTACTACATATGTCAATGGTTAGCAAATCTGCAATTAGGATTAGATGCAAATTGACACAAGAAGATAGGAGTTATAGGAAGGTGCTTTGATGGAGATGATGGACCGATGCAGGAAACCGGTATGTGCAGTAGGTTACCGGTATGTATACTAATTGGTATTGTAGGTTATGTAAATGTGGTTCTAGATCATTGCATTAACTCTAGTAGCATGAATTAAGGTGTTTATGTCTCAGGTGGTATTGGAAAAGACCTGAATGACATATGTTGACTGAGTAGTTGATCTTGTATGCATGCATTCTGTGTGGGATAACCATTTTTTATTTATGGAATGATAGTAATATTGTATGGTATTGTGTACACCTAGGATCATGTCATATACTATGATGGTTACAATGGAGCTAATAGATCGTCCATGTGATCACATATGCTCAACTCAATTGGTATAAGGGGCAGATTGGAGCTCCAAATTAGAACTTGATAGACATTGGGAACCTAAGATGTATGACTCAGGGGGAGTTGACAGCCATGCTTTTTTGACTGTTATCAAACTTCCTCACAAAGAGGGTGTGCAAGTGTCTTTGGAGGTATCCAAGACTATGAGATATTTCAATGCCTATTCAATTGAGTTCACAACTGAATCATCATGAGTTCTTCTTGCTAAGAGAGAAAGTCACCTGCATAAGAGAACATGCATTTGTTATCAGAAGAGATACAATTAGTATCAGTGTTAGCCTCAACACTTGATATCAACATTTTGGGGTCAGAATGACTTCTGCATATCAAGGGGAGATGATGTAGTTTGACTGACAGGTGTGGTCTATTCACTAACACATGGGTCTTCAATTGGTTTCAATATTGTATATGCATATGTCTCTTGTTTGCATATACACTTGGTTGCTGGGAAATTGGTGTCAGATGGTGGTTGAAGGAGGAGAAGCATCTGATAGAGAAAAAGGGGCTAAACCAATCTATCAATACCAGATCGACACAAGGAGGACTGAAGCCCTGACATTCCCTTTGCCATTGTTGTCAAAGGGGAAGAGAGATTGTGTAGTATGTCGCATACTACATGTATTAGTATCGATGAATCACACAAAGGGCAAGAGACAATATGTAGTATTCCAAATACTACATGTTGACATCAATGCCAAAGGGGGAGATTGTTGGCATTGTCTTGTCATTGATGTCAAATGGTATAGGAAGACTACCCACATAAGACATATATGTACAACACTATCATTATTTCATACTGGATGTGATGTCTTTGATATCACCTAGTGTTGCATGCCACTGGTAAGGGAGAGAACAATACAATGATCACTAGAGTCACAGGTATACAAGTTAGTGTTTGACTTGTGTGGAAGAGATGGATAGGAGACTGATATGATATAGAAATAGGTAAATGATGACATCTTCAAGAGGACAAGATGCTTGGAATTCGATTGTGATGAAGAGGTGGAATGCTACCAAGAATCACATCAACACCGAAGGTGAAGTCTGTGCAAGCCACTAGTATGTTGTTGGATGTGTAGATGTGAAACAATAGGACTCCCACCGGTTAAAGATGCAGTCACCGGATGAAGAAGATATCACCGAAAGAAGAGAAGGCTGACAGAGAGTATGCTCAATGGGATTATATGTGGTTATTTGAAGAGATGCATCTGCTCAAATAGGGAGTTCATATTGATGAAATACCAGAAGCTGAAGAGCACAATATGATGACAACTGATTCTCTCTAGTAAATTGTGAGCAGGAGACAAGGATCTACTACTACCAATAAGTGATAATATCTTTCTTATCCCACATCGTACATAATATACTTCATGACTCCCTAGGATAAGATAGTCAGAGGAGGAAAAGGCAAGTGATTGGATGCATAGATCGGTTGACCAATGTGGAAGATGAGCAAGCCTCCAGAGTGTGAGATCATAGATAAACATTGGATTAGCATGTGATGTCAAGAAGTGCCACCAAGACAGAAAAATAAAATTAAAGAAGTGATCGGTTTGTCACTTTGACAAACTGGTTGAGATGGTGTCTGGGCTGATAAAGATAGAGGCAATGTTAACCAGCTGCAAACAGATGATATTGCCATATTAAAGATGGAGTTTGCTAAAGGTTGATGACATGGTGTCATCAAGGTGGTTACCAGTAAGTGTGTCTTGGTAAGGCTAACAAGGTGCAAATGTGGTAGGCTCCCATCTAATGAAGATAAGCATGTGATGGATTGATATGCTTGGTGATCGGTTAAGGTGTTCCACCGATATAGTTGTTGGCATTTTGATGATTATGTTGTGATTTTCATTCATGGACACACACTTGCTATGAGATCACTTTGAGAATGTATGAATTATGCTCAACCGATAATTGTTTCAAACTGGTATCATGTTGTAGTCTTTAGACTACTATTGTTATGCAGAAAGTGTTTACTGATCTAAAGCAGTATGAAGACCCAAGCAACATAGAGAGATCAAGCAGTTTAAGGATCTCAAGAGGAGTGAAGCAAAGGAGCCACAAGTGATAGTTATCTTCTTCCAATCTTCAAGTTTTGTCAACCAAAAATCTGTTTGAACCGCTATTACTCAGAGTTACCAACCAGTAACTAGAAAGTTGGAAAAACCGGTAATACTCTGTGATGAGTTACCAACCAGTATATTTTTGTGATGAGTTACCATCCACTGACACTTTGACGGTAATTTTGTGTCATGTTATCAAATGTGTCTAGATACAATGAACCTAGGAACTTGTAATGAAATCCTATTGGACTGACATGAAATCAGATTCCTTTTAAGGACATCATGTCTAGGGTTTAAAGAGAGAGAGAGAGTATGCGAGTATAGCTGTTAGGTTTTGTAGTGGTTGAAAAACTTCTTGAATGTGCGATCTTAACTGAGAAGATCAAGTCTGTGAGTTGTAACAGAGTAAGGAGTTTACTGAAGACTGAAGTAATGCTGAAATGCATTAGCTATGAGCTACAATGGATCTAATCAAGCATACTGTACCATTTGCTAGATCATTCACTTGTTGATTATTCACATCTTTGACAAGTTAGAAACCCTTAACCGGGTAGGCCTAGAAAAGATTTTGTAAATCCTCTAACAAGGTGGTTCACATCTGTGGATCTGAAATCCTCTCACAAGGTAGTCTTTAATCAGACTTATCTCCTAATAGAGATTGAGATTCCTAATAGGATATGTTCTGGTGAAGAACATTGTATGACCTTAACCGGTCTGGTTACTATTCTACATATAGTTACTTGTGAGTTTCATCTCACCATGGTTTTTCCCATTTCGGTTTCCACATCAAAATCTCCTATGTTATGGTGATTCTGCTTCTATGGGTGAATGCATTATTTGCTATTTGGTTTGCATGTGTGTTAACTAGTTTGTTTGCAAAACGGTTTTACCGGTTTACTACTAGACTATTAAAGTGTTTAAGTACAGTATTTTTTGCTATACTAATTCACCCCCCTCTTAGTATTCATCAATTGGTATCAGAGCCAACCTTTCTATAAGTCTAACCACTTGGAAAGAGATATGGGGGAATACACTATGAGGGAGCTTACTCGTCAGCTCACTCAGTCTGAGCAAGCCTATGATGAACTTATGGTCAAATATAAGGCCTCTCAGGCAAAAAGAAGAGAGCATGCTAAAAAACTAATGGAGCTATTTGAAAATAGTTCTTCTGATGAAGCAGACATGGAAGCCCTAATTCAAGAAGTAGAAATACTGAATGAATCCAATTCCAACTTGAGAAAGGAGCTGGAAGGACTGACTATTTGAATGTGCCAAGATCTTGAGAACCAGAGGAAAGCTGAAGATCTTGTAAAAGACAAAGACTATGGTATCTCAAAGCTGAAGCAAGAGATTAGTGCACTTACTGCTAGTCTTCATGAAAGCAAAATGGAAAAAGAAGAAGTACAAGGTGAACTAAGCATGGCTATCTTTGAGAATGCAACCTTGAAGGAATCCAATGCTGCCATTTCCAAAGAACTCATTGAGTCAAAGGAAATACTTGCCAAATTCAATAAGAGCACTATCAAGCTAGAGCAGAAGCTTGAATCAACAAAACTGGTAAAGAATACCAATGGACTTGGTTTCTCTGATTATGAGGAAGGTGACACCTCTGGAAAAAAAGATGGAGCATCAAAGAAACAACCGGAATCAAAGGATAAAGGTAAGAAAAAGTTCAAACCTGTTTGTTTTAATTGTCTCAAGGAAGGACACACTACTAATGTATGTATAAGTAAGGCTTACAATGATTTTCATTATTTTCTAAATGATAATCCTAGATCTAATAGATTCAATGGTAATTGTTATGCATGCAACAAGTTTGGGCATAGAGCATTTGAATGCAAGTCTATCATGCACAATACTAGAAGGTATCCTTAAAGGAGTCAAGGAGTTTTTCCCGAACCCTCTGGGAACCGAAACCCAAACTAGTTTAATACCTATAGTCATCAGTCAGGTAGCGGTGGCTATCAAGTGACAACCGGATGGAGAGCAATCTATATGATTTGCCATGGTAACTGTCACACTACTACAACATGCAGAAGGAAGAATGGAAACGTGAATAATGAACCTTGGAGAGCACCTGGAATGGTTTGCTATCATTGCAACAAACCGGGTCATTCAACAAGATTCTACAGAAGTAGAAAGAGTATATCGAATGATATACCAGTCACTCTGAAAGGAAAAATTGATGTTGAAACTGTTCAAGTAGATATGAAGAAAACTTGGATGAAGAATCCATAAGAAGTGATTCAAGAAGAACTAGTTTCTGCACCCAGTGTGGAAGTAACTGAACTGACAAACTAAGCATCAAAAAAGCTTAGGGGGAGAAAACGGCGAAATATCTCAAAACCCCCAGTTGACACCGGTAAAAGACCTTAAACGATATGAGATACCTATCAGATTGACAGAAGACTAGAAATGGTATAAGGCAAAATTAGGGTTTACGCCCTAATAGTGGAGCGTTTATTATGGTAAGTGGAGAATTTGTTTAAAAGGAATTTTCAAATCATTTCTCACTATCTTTTTTTGAGTGAAGAAGTTTTCAAGTGCACAGTGAAGAAAAGTGATTTACATTGCGATTCAAAGAATTTATCAAAATCCTAAAGAAGAATCTGAAGCAAACATCTATTAGAGAAGTGTAGAATGCAAAGCGGTATTTTAGTAACCGAAGGAGGGTGTAGCGAAGTTCAAATTGTGAAGCCCTAAATTTCGATCTACGAAGGTATTTTTCAAAATTCTCTGTTTATCATGGCTTCCGCATCACATGCTAGCTCTAGTGCACTTGTTGATTATGTTGACTTCATTCAGTGGAAGGAAAAATACAATTCCCTATCTCAAATACCCACTGGTGTTATAGTGGAAGAAGGAATTTCAGATTTCATTGACTACAAGATTAAAGACCTGGGATCTCTGATGATCCATTCCTAGTTGAGTTTGTTCTGCGGAAAGGATAAGAAGATTACACTAGAATTCAACATTCCAGAAAAGAAGAAACTTCACAACGCAACCTATTTTCTTGAAGAATTTTCAGATGATCACATTTGAATTATTCTGAGTAGAGTACACGGTGATAAGATGTACTTAAAGTGGACACATGATATCACACCAGAAGTGATTCATGTCATCACTGGTTTCTGCAACATCGATGAAGTGCCAGCCCTAAGAAAGATTAGCAAGATAGAAATGA
This sequence comes from Cryptomeria japonica, assembly GCF_030272615.1. NCBI lineage: Eukaryota > Viridiplantae > Streptophyta > Pinopsida > Cupressales > Cupressaceae > Cryptomeria > Cryptomeria japonica. The sequence continues at coordinate 514,451,061 of NC_081410.1, forward strand.
CTAAGCACACCGGTTCTATGAGCGATTCATGAGGTATGACTGTCAAATAAATCAAGGAAAATCTTGTCAAATATGCATGTATGGTGATAGGATACTAGACGTTCCATGCTAGAAGAATCAACTCTGTCTCTGCTGTAGCAGTAAATGCCACCTATAGGATGATCAAGGAAGATGCATCATTTGATCTGTGCACTTGTATGCAAAGACAACTTCTATTGAATCTCAAGTCGATCAAACAGGACAATGCACTGAGATTTAAGTTCGGACAACTACTGGCTGGGTTGTTCTTTTACTTCCAATGCTACTTTCTAGGAGTAGGTGATATTCAGTGGTTTGTTGACCAACCAGTGACAAAGCAAATCAAGGAAAGCCTACAAGTGGTTGGAACTAGCTATCTGGAAGTACTGAACAAATACTTTGATGAGTTCAGATGCAAAATGAACTAAAGGGTAAGAATATCTGGTGATATAGTCAAAAAGTATGAGGAGGACATCTGCTTCACCATCAAAGATGATGAGTGCACAATGGAGGTTGTTGAGCCTAGACAGGAAGAAGTGGAACCAATTTGATATGAGGTAATGTATGATATGTTGGATGGGTATGTCTCTACCCTACTTGCCTCGCTTCTTGATCCAAAGGAAAAGAGAACTGACACCTATCTAGAAAGGGTTACACCAATTCAAGAACCCTTAGTAAAGAAGGGAAAGGCAGTGCCTTCAGCATCGGCACTAGTTACTCCAGAAGTGACCAAGCGGTCACCAGTAAAGAAGAAATTGGAAGCAGAACCTTCCAAAGTCTTTGAGAGGAAGTAGAAGACAAAGAACAATACATCAGACTCAAAGGACACTGTCTCTGAAAAACAGATTAAAAAGACTAGGCAAACAAGGAAAAAGACAAAGAATGAACCAGCAACATCGGCATCGATAAATATTGATATTTCCTCTTACAAACCTTTGACACATTATCAAAGAACAATTAAGAATATTAGAAGAAAGGTGCTTGGTGATTTGAAAGAATGTTTTGATAATTTTAATGATGTTGAAAAAGAAGAAGTTGAATAGGAAGTTATTAATTATTTATGTATTAATGACCGGTGGCCTTCAGAAATTAAGTCTGAGACACCTGATTCTTTATATAACTCTTTAGATAACAAATAGTGCATTGCCATAGAAAAAGAGCAGGAAATAAGAGAAGAAGTATTTTCACATTACTTCACTGATGTACCTAGATCAGAATTGTATGAAGTAGTGGAGAGATATAAGGGCCTCTTCTTTATGAGAAGAAGAAGACTCTACTTGCTGGAAGGAAAAGTTTCGGAAGTGTTCAAAGATACTCTCTCCCTTGCTCAATCAGCATTAAGATTGCATCAAGTAGCTGAAGCCAAAAAAGAGGCAGAGCAAGAACCAGAAATCACTCAACCAGAAGAAGAATACAATAGTGAAGGAGAACCGATCACCACTCAAATGGAACCAATTGATGTTGATGCCTTAAACGGTGACAATGTTACTCTGGATGCACCTACAGAAGTTGAAGGTTAGGAGAAAGACAAGAGAAAACAGGCAGAGGAAGAAAAGAAGAAACAGGAGATAGAAAAGACAAAATAGGCAGAACAAGAAGAAGAGAAGAAAAAGAAAGAGGATGAGAAGAAAAAGAAAGAGGTAGAAAAGAGAAAAGTAGAAGAGAATAAGAAACAAGAAGATGAGAAGAAGAAGAAGGAAGTGGAAAAGGAAGAGGAGAAGAGAAAGGAAGAGGAGAAGAAAAAGGAAGAGGAGAAAAAGAAGGAAGAAGAGGAGAAGAAGAAGAAGGATGAAGATGAAGAGAAGCAGAAAGAAGAGGAGAAAAAGAAGCCAGAAGAAGACAAGAAAAGAGCCAAAGAGAGAGAAGAAGTGGCACATAGCACACAGATGGAGACTCCAAAGACAATCAGTAGTCAAGCCAAACCAGCTGACATTACTAGTCCTATTGACCTCCAGTCTACAAACAAATTAGAGCTGCTACAGAGCATTAAGCTTGTTCAAGAGTGATTGGATGCTCTAAGGAGGAAAAAGGAGGAAGATGTTATCCAAACTACGGTGGAAACACTCACCAATTTGATACCCAGTACAAACCTCCCCGGTACCGATTCCTCACTTGCCCAATTAAAGCTTCTATGTATAGTTATTGAAGAGCAGGTCCAAAGCTTGGAAGAAGTCGCAGAAACAAATGCCAAGAAGGAGCATGAAAAGGCTCTAAACATTTCTTTGGTAAAGAAGTTGAATGAGCTTCGGTCAGAACTTCGGAAGGCACAAAAGGACATCAAAGATGCAATGGATGAGGGCAATCTACTACTCAGAAATATTTGTCAACCTCATCTATTCTATGATGATGTGCTCACTCAGAAGGACAAACTGCAATCTGATATGCAGTCATTTATTAGCACCTTCAAGATGCCATATGATTCCTTCTCCACATATGAACAAACTACTCACCAGTTTCAACTTCAGTCTGCAAGAATTGAGGTAGAGATAAGCAACCAGACACGTAATTTGTAGGAACTTCAACTGGTCCTACTGCCAAGACTACAAATTCTCAAGAAATGCTACCTCAATCTAGATGCCCTAATGGTCACTCACGAGATGAGTACCATGGATGCCATGGAAGAATAGGTCTATCAGATGCAAACAGAGAATGAGGTTGCTACCTCATTGCTTGAATCATGGTCTTTATCCATGAAGACATTTATGTAGGACATTAAATCTGTTTTTAACAAATTTCACTCCTTATTGTCATAAACTCTTATTTTGTTAATGCAAATAGAACAGGGGTTATTCAGCTGTACTTTGTCATTGTTGGCATAGGGGGAGTAGTATACTTGCATTAAAATTTTAATGGGGAATAGTATCTATATTTAAGTTTTGATGCATGCTATGTATACTTTCATGTCTATCTCTATAAGAAAGTAGTATACATTGTATTGTTTGCAAAAGGGATAGTGTATATGCTTAGGGGGAGTAATTTTGTTTATGGCATGATTTTGTTGTAAAACACTTAGAAGTCAAAATTTTTCCTAAGTGTTGCCATCAATGCCAAAGGGGGAGATTGTTGGCATTTTGATGATTACATTGTGATTGTGATTGATGGACACGCACTTGCTATGAGATCACTTTGAGAATGTATGAATTATGCTCAACCGGTAATTGTTTCAAACCAGTATCATATTGTAGTCTTTAGACTACTATTGTTATGCAAAACGCATTTACTGATCTCAAGAGGTATATAGACCCAAGCGGTTTAAGGATCTCAAGTGGAGCGGAGCAAAGGAGCCACAAGCAGAAGTTATCTTTTTCCAGTCTTCAAGTTTTGTCAACCAGAAATCTATTTGAACCGGTATTACTCTGAGTTACCAACTAGTAACCAGAAAGTTGAACAAACTGGTAATACTCTGTGATGAGTTACCAATCGGTATATTTTTGTGATGAGTTACCATCCACCAATACTTTGACAGTGATTTTGTGTCATGTTACCAAATGTGTCTAGTTACAATTAACCTAGGAACTTGTAATGAAATCCTATTGGACCGACATGAAATCAGATTCCTTTTAAGGACATCATGTCTAGGGTTTAAAGAGAGAGAGAGAGAGTATGCGAGTATAGCTGTCAGGTTTTATGGTGGTTGAAAAACTTCTTGAATGTGCGATCTTAACTGAGAAGATCAAGTCTGTGAGTTGTAACAGAGTAAGGAGTTACTAAAGACTGAAGTAATGCTGAAATCCATTAGCTATGAGCTACAATGGATCTAATCAAGTAGACTGTGCCATTTGCTAGATCATTCACTTGTTGATTATTCAAATCTTTGACAAGTTAGAAACCCTTAACCGGGTAGGCCCAGAAAAGCCTTTGTAAATCCTCTAATAAGGTGGTTCACATCTGTGGATCTGAAATCCTCTCACAAGGTAGTCTTTAATCGAACTTATATCCTAACAGAGATTGAGATTCCTAACAGGATCTATTCTAGTGAAGAACATTGTATGACCTTAACCGGTCGGGTTACTATTTTGTATATAGTTACTTGTGAGTTTCATGTCACCATGGTTTTACCCATTTGGGTTTCCACATCAAATTCTCTTGTGTTTTGGTGATTGTGCTTCTGTACGTGAATGCATTATTTTCTATTTGGTTTGCATGTGTCTTAACCGGTTTGTTTGCTAAACTATTTTACTGGTTTATTGCCTGACTATTAAAGTGTTTAAGTACATTATTTTTTGGTATACTAATTCACCCCCCCTCCTCTTAGTATTCATCAAGAGTAGCAAAGCGCAAACATGATGGTTAACCAGAAAAGTGAGAGACACCAACAGGATTAGAAAACTGATAGAAAAGAAGGACCGGTTTTGTGTTGATTGTCGGTGACCAAGTCCAGCCAACATAGAGCTCTTTGATGTGATGGACATCAACATGGATGACACATGGTGTTGAGGTGGTGTGCATGCATAAGCCAGCATGTTGAGTTTGGTGATGTGCCTCCTAGTGAGGTAGATAGTGGTAGGTCGAGATTAATGTCGACCATGTATTTCATGGATCAGTTGCAAAGGGTTCGTGGCTTGGAGTAGATTGAAGGAGCAGTTGGTGAGTTGATGAATGAAGGTCGATCGGATCTTTGTTCCTTCTTGTCAAAGGAAACAACTAAGACTTTTATGGTGTTTGATAGATGTAGGTCAATATACAGGGAAGTGGTTACTAAAAATAGAAGGCATGTTCTATAAGGCATGACAATGGAGGGTTTGATTGGTGTGTTGTTGTTCATCAATCAAGGAGATTAGATCAAATGAGATCTAATTAGTTTCTATGTGCCTCATGATCACTAGAAGAAACCCTAAGGCGTGAAGTTTGAAGGTGGCTTTTGGAGGGAAAGTCTGATCATAAATATGCAAGCCGAAGACAGAATTTGATGATGCCTTAGAGAGAGATGTTGCCAAGTAATGCCAAAGGCCAAATAGAGAAGTAGATGAAGAGTGATATTTGCAAAGCATCATAGAGATTGAGCAGAAGGGAGAAAACCAGTAATAGGTTTTAGAGAAGATTTAACTAGTAAGGTTAAAGCAACTAGCAAGCTGAAAGAGAGCATCAGTGAAGCCAACCGGTAATGCTAGAATCAGCTAAAAGACAATAGAGAGTATTGAAGTGCAGAGCAAGTGAAGAGGAGATCCAACAGAGCAGAAGCAGAGGAAAGGTAATCAATATAATTGAGCTAGTAAGGCAGCAACAAAAGATTGTAGCACAGAGAAGAAGATAATGATCTGGCAAAGAGATGAAGAGAGACAGAGTGATAGGAAGAGTAGACAATGAGTAAGGTAGAGAAGGGGTGATACCGATAGAGAGATTATGTGTCGTGGTTGCAAGATTCACTTGTAATTAGGGTTACAACTTATGTATTGATTTGTTATCTTTGTAGAACACTGAGTTGGAGCTCTGTGCAGGGGTTGTAGCTCCTTGGGTTGGTGCCCTAAATTAGGGGTTGGTGCTCCTTGGGTTGGTTCTCTAAGTTAGGGGTTGGTTCTCCTTGGGTTGTTTCCCTAAATCAAGAGTTGGTGCTCCTTGGTTTAGTTCCCTAAACATTGTAATTATAGTTTCATTGTGAGGCTGGATTGGAGTAGTAGACTCCAACAACAGTTTTCATCGAGGTTTTTCCCATATTAATTTTTCCTCGTAAATGCTAGTGTTATGTGATGTCCCTTTCATGTGTAAATGCCTTTAAGATAATATCCAATCTAACCATTAAGTCTTCCTTCTATTAGATCTGAGAACTTGTATACTCATATAGGATAGTTAAAGGGAAAAGTTTGAGAACCACTGATTCACCCCCCTCTTGGTGGCACATTGTGTCTAACACAAGTATAGTCTTGGGACACAAGATAAAAAATAAAAGAAGAAAGATCAAGCATGCAAACAACATGCACATGACCAGCTGACATCTCTTGCCAAGAGAATGACATGGATTCAGATAAATTGTTGGACTAGGGAAGGATGCATCTGATGAATAGGTAATGGATTAAGTAAAAGGAAAGATGGTGTGTGAGGTCTATAGATGAGAGGATTGTCATTTGGATTTGATTAGCACAACATGGATGGGTGTTTGGATTAGGCACAAGTCAATGTAAGCTCGGGTAGATGGGAAAAGCTCAGTTTGATAAATTGGATATGATGGAAGAAGGATACATGATTAAATAGGTTGAAAAGGGGGATGGATGATTGAGTAGGATTGGATTTGTGATGGGATTAATGATTGAATTGGAAGAGATGGAGAATATGATTGGATGAGATTGGATTGGATTAAAAATATAATTGGATAGGATGGGGTGGATTGGTGGATATAGGATAGATGGAGTGGAACCAATGACAAGGGAGAACCAAGGATTGGTAAAAGGATGGATGAATGGAGGGGGATATTTTTTGGATAGGAGATAGATGAATTGAATCGATGGATATGGACAGGATATGAAGAAATAAAGAGATGGAGGGTAAGATGATGGAGACCCAAGGACTATGTTGCAAAGAAGTGCAATGCCCCACACTAGAGATAGTGAAATGAAGGATGTAAGGATGGTGGATAAAGATGTATGAGATGAAAGGATAATGTGTAATGGATATGGATGGATAGAGGTTTTAAGGCTTGTGTGTTCCAAAGAATGCATATATATTATTTTACCTTTATAATGATCAAGATCAAATGTCGGGATGGATGATGGATTTGGATAGGAGGAGGGATATGAGATGTAGGATATGGATAGGATAGTCAATATCAAAATAGGAAACAAGGTTGGATTTAGATAGGATACCGATAAAAGATAAGGAATGTGGATGGTAGGATTGTGTGGATGAAGCTTGCCCCCAGTTGTAGGGTGCAAGAGGGGGGATTACACATGATGCTTGTTTGCCATGTTTTCATCATGATACTTACCCAAGGTACCACAAGAAGTGGTTTTCACCATTGGATGAAATGATTTTTCTTTACTTTTTCCGATTTTTTCATTTTTTTACTTTTTTTTTTTTTTCTTTTTTTCTTGATTTTTTTATTTTTTTGAATTTTTAGAATAGTCTGGAAGGATAAGGATGAGGATGAATAGATATGGAAGATAGCAGATGCGTGAAGGATGAAGTGAAGACTCAAGCATCTAGTTCCATGGATGGTATCCCTTAGTATTTCTTTGATCTAGAGGTATGCTCATATATGTTGGTAAAAATAAATGGCGATATGAAATGAATAGGGGATGGAAGATAAGGATTTGCAAAGCATTGGGCTAACAGAATGGGATTATGAAAAATAGATGGTGGATAAAGGATGGGGTTTTAAAAAATTTGTGGAAGATCAACATTGGCACACACCTTGACGGGTGGTGGAGTGGTGGAGGAGAGGATTTTTAATTAGATGGAGGATAAAGTGTGTATTTTGGGACATGAACACCCAAAATAGAAGAAGGGAATGATGGAGTTGGGATGGTGGATTTTTGGACATAAGCAAGCAAGCAATCGTTCTTCTTTCAAGCATTGGAGTAGAGATAAAGTCAAGATTCAAGAGTTGCTGTTGAAATTCATGTTCTATTTTATTGAAGACTTCATCAAACCCTAATTTCATGTGGAGACAAACAAAACTCCACAAGGAGGTATAGTGTTCGTGTTTTAGTCATTATTCATCATCTTCTTCAAAAGGATAATATTTCCTTTATTGTAATTCAATCAAATTTCACTTATATTTCATGGCTAATTTCAAAACTTGGGTATGACCTAAGGAAAACCCCTATTCACAACCTATTTCCCTTCTCTAATTGCGTAGGAGTAGGTATAGAGCTATGTGTAGACGTATAAAAATGACCATATTCCTAAATGAATATTTTATGTTCATTTTTCTATTTGATTAAATCCAATTTAATTAAATTATCCACATTCCTCTATTTAATTAAATAAATTACTCAATTTATTTAAATAAATTCACTATACCATTTAATGAATAAATCAATTTATTCAATTAAATCCCCCCTATCAACTTTTAATTAAATTCAAAATTTAATTAAATAGTTATCCTAAATTGAATAAATCTAATTTATTTAATTTCCCCAAATGGCAACCAAATTGAATTAAATTATTTCAATTAAATCCTATTATCCTTCCATCCACTTGCAAAATCCCCAACCACTTTCTAATCCCTTCTAGAATCATCTAATCGCTTCTAATTAACCTAACCCCTCCTATAAACTTTGTCACATCCCTAAGCAAAGGGAAGTCACTTCTCAAAACCCTTAAAGTCTTTGATAACCATTAAAGGTTTTCAACCTTCAACCAATAAATGGCTCAAAGTCTTTGAAAACCATTGAAGGCTTTCAACCTTCAACCACTTAATTCCCAAAGTCTCCAATAACCATTAATGGTTAACTCAAACCCTCCCACATGGTTAAAACATTTGTTTTGACTCAACCTCTACCCAACCCAAAGGTCTCATCAGGCCTTTAATGCTTTGACCATGATTATCTCTTAATCATTTGCACAAAGGTTTATCCTTGGATTAACTCTTAATCCAATGGGTAAGCCTAACTTAGACTTGACCCTTAGCCTTTAGATAACCATGAGGTCTTCTCAGGCCTTTAATGCCTCCAACCTCTTCTCTTAACCCAACCCTATGTTGACACTTGTCAGCATTTTATTGGTGCCAATTGTGCACATGGATCCCCAACTTTCAAACTCAACCCTTGATTGAAACTTTCAATCTTGACCATCCATTGCCCTGTTTATGCTATAAATAGAGCTCTCATTCCTCCATTCTTAACAATCATCTTTCAAATTTGAAACATTACACTTATGCTCAAATTCTTTCAAGCTTTCTCATTTCATATATGCTCCTCATTTAGCCTCTTTTTAGATCAGGAATTAGACTAAAGATGCATGTTTAGAATAATTTCTTTATCATTTTAGCTCAATCATAGATTAAATATAGTATGCTAGGATAGTATTCATACTAATCTTGTCATCTTATCATTTAGTTTATTGCATGTTAGAATCATACCTAGCCTATAACGCATCTCATAATAAAATCTATCAGAGCATTCCTCGTTCTCACATTTGCCATCCCTGAACCATTTTGCTCAGTGATCTGAGAGCAAAACATTGGTTTGAGGGACATTGAGATAGAGAACCATGGGACCCTCCTTGGGAAGCTGAGTAATACGTTATTACTCCATAGCTTGCATCAAGAAGTCCTGTGTGTGTGTGTGGACTAGTATTATAACATATTTTCACATATTGAATTTTATTCGCCCACTTTTCCCGCATACATTTCTGGCACCCACCGTGGGGCCCGACCCCAAATAACAAATCGGTTTTTCAAATTAATGACTTTTGTAGGTCCGCGGGAAACTCGCCGCATCGAAAACATTCCATAGCGCATCTGATCAACAGTCTAGCGCATCCCACTTACTGTTTAGCACGTGGGATCCATACTTTAGCGCGTGAAGACCTTCTCTTAGCGCATGACTTCCTATACAATTTTTCTGTAGGTCTCGACGAGGGCAAAACATAGAGTAGCACATCAAGTTAACATATTAGCGCATCCGATCCCCAGTTCAGCGCTTATAGTCCATCATCCAGCGCGTGAAACTCAAAAGTTAGTGCATCATATTTCAAATTTTCCTGCAGAACTGAGCGTGGGAGAAAGAAAAGGAATAGAGCAGCGCTTCCAATTCACAGAGTAGCGCATCCAAGCAACAGTATAGCGCAGGGGAACATCAGTTTAGCACATCTGGTTTTTATTCTAGCGCGTACAGTCCATTCTGTAGCGCATCAAAGACAAACAAATTTTTTTTTTATTGTAACCGAATTGAAATTTTAGACTTGTAGAAGTCCCCCAAATCACCTAACATTTTATCTCTTTTGTTTGCTTGCAGGATCTTAACAGTTTCTTGCAGATAGAGCGGGAGATTTTATTTTAAAAATGCTCCCTTTTGTTGACCTCCAGAATCAGAAATTTTGCTTTGTTGACTATTTCCTTTTCATAGATCAGAAAATCTTTCTTTTAAGGTTAAAAAGAACATCATGCTTGTTGGAGCAACATCTCCAAATAGAAGTTAGCAAATCATTGTCTTAAAGGCTAAAAAGAACAACTTGATTGCCTTGTCTCGAAAGTGGAAGGAATATGCTCTCCCCTTAACTAGGTGATCAAAAATCCAGACCACTCTTACAGCTTTCAGTAATTCAAGCATTAAAACCTTTACCAAGCCTGCCTTCCCGAGGAGTTGAAATCAACTCTTAAAGCCGTTTATGGCCGGTGTGAAGGGAACAACCTAAGTGGGGAATGATTTTGATGCCAAGAATTCCAACCCACTATAATCAAATGTGGAAAGTGACGAATGTCCTTTTCAACGGTTGCGCGTAGTGATTAGCCTTCCCCCAGTATCCTTGAGATACGTAAAGCCTTTGTTCTAAAGGTTGGGAAGCCTCCTGAGGGAGTTTATCACTGATGGCCGAACGGGAAGCCTAATTACGAACCTTAGAAATAGAAGCTTTGAGCTGAGTCAGTAACCAGATATTTATAACATCATAGTGCAAGGGTGGGGAAGAATCCGCCCCCAAGATTACTCACCATATATCTCCCAAGATAACTACTCAACTGTGAAGCGATTCACTTTGAGTTAATTTCTGGCAAAAGGCAAAAAAACGGGCGCCCTCTAGGGGGTGACACGGCTGTATGAGCTGACGAAGTATTGAGACTAGTGGGCTATGATGTTATTTATGACCCTTGACTAAAGAGTCTTTCTAAAGTGTATTACTTGTGTCCAAACTTGTTAAAACATTGGGGATTTGAACACATCCTCGCAGAACATACACTTTTTGTTAGATTAGGCAAAATGGTTGTACTTTTTGTGCTGTTCTTACATTTATTATTTCAGAAAATCATCCATCTCACTTGAATATTTCTCAACAAAATTCAAAAATCCTCAAGAAATCACCTAAACGGAAAAATCAGGGCAGTCTAGCACATAAGAACAACATCTTAGCGCGTGGAAGACTTTTGTTAGTGCATCCAAACCTCAAATTAGCACGTGAAATTAAAACAGTAGCGTTTTTACCATAAGACAAAACAGTATAAATTACTTTAGTGCATCCCAAAACAGTCTAGCGCGTGGCAGCAACAGCTTAGCGCATAGGAACCAAGAATTAGCGCATAAAGTTTAAAATTTAGCACGTAGCAGGTCCATTATAGCGCATAGCTTTTTTAGCAAATTCGACAACAATTTTCAACAATCCGAACTTTAGCGCGTAGAAGGAACAGCTTAGCGCGTGGCATAGAAACATTAGCGCATTTAGTTTAACAGTTAGCGCATCACAGGCACAGTATAGTGCATAAACTTTTGAAACTGTTAGACCGCCATTTTCACAAAATCCGAACTTTAGCGTGTGTCTAGGGGTAGATTAGCGCGTGTGCTCATTCTTTTAGCACATCAAGTAAATTAAGTAGCGCATGTAGACTCTATTCTAGTGCGTAATCCAAAATAGGAAAACAGAGAGCTAACCGAGAGAAAAATTTCAAAATTTCAAAAACATTTTTAGAAGCCTTTTTTTCGTCCAACATCAGTTTTCATCAAACTAGAGTGACAAACAAACCAATAAAAATATTTCTTGAGCTCAATTTGTGTCAAAACAAAAGTTGTCCGAATCCTAAACAAATCGCACAATAGAGGACGTCTCTCCTATCATAATCCAAAAAATTTCATCATCAGTATCAATAAAATCCTTTACCATCTTACGGATTTCTATCTCAAAACACTTGTTTAAAATTCTCAAATCATCAAATCTAGTTTCCAGATCGGGAAGCTTTTATCCATATCATTTGACACACTTTGTCGTAAAGGGACATCTAAACCTTCACTCTGATAAAGTAAGATTTGAAAATTTTCAAACAAGCATCAACTGAATCCAAACCAATCAAAGGAAACCATTGATCACTCGTGCATGACTAATCCCCTTATTCTGAGAAGAAAGAACCTCTATCGTAACATCATGTTGAAGAAACAACAACCTAGTTTTTTCCAAATTCATCAAGAGAAATAAGTTTTTATATATCAATCGTCAACTCTTCAAATCTCATCGGGTATTCCTTCATCACGTCAAATGTTATATCCAAAACAAATCTAGCGAATTTGACAAAGAACCTTTGAAAACAAGAGCATACTGTCAAAAGTCTGCTTTTAATCAAACCATAAACCGTGGAGGAAAGATCAATCCAGCATTCTTGCCCGACGAGTGCATCACATATAACACATCTCGACCAGAACTACCAACACCCGAGGAACACATCGAAGAGGCTTCTGTCCCTTTCATCACTGAAATTTTTTACTAAAATGCCTATTACTCACTCTCAACGAGACAAACAAAGCGAGGCACACGCATAATCAAGTATGAATCGCAGATTATCAAATCCTTTTGAAGTTCCACCCGTAGAAGAACCTGAAATTACTGAAGCCCTTCTTCGGGAATGTCAAGAAAACCCTTCATTCCAAAAACTTGTCGAAAAGCTCATGGAAAATGACAAAGAAAAGTATCTGCTCATGCTCACAAGTAAAGGCGTTAAACTTCCTGAAGATTTTGATGCAAACATTTTTCAAACCGGGTCTCGACAATATACATATCAAGAACAACACAGAGAAGAAGAAACTCGCATACCTGAACAACATAACTTTGAACAACACATTCCAGAACAACGCATACCAGAAATGCGTATACCTGAGCTAGAAACACCAGAGCAACATATACCATTTACCACACCTTTTCAGCTGAGAACCAATACAAGGCAAGAACTTTTTCCTCGACAAGACCATATACCTTTGGTAGCCCTTACTCAACAAATGCAAATGTTGCAAAGGCAAATACAGGATATGCAACAAGGGACAACAGTGCGGTACTCTTTAAACGAAATCTGTCCTTATCCATTTGACAGAAGCTTGAACATGGTGCCTTTTCCTCCAAACTCGGAAGTTCCCAAATTTGATAAATATGATGGGAAAAGTGATCCCCGGGATCATGTTCGCAAATTTTGCACACTGAGCCTTGAATTTGCTCATGATGACACCTATTTGATGAGGTTATTCCCCATAAGTTTGGGAGGGCAGACCATGGAATGGTTATCCAAAATCTCGCCAACTGTCAGATCATTTGATGAGTTGGTTAACAAATTCATAACCCACTATTCCTACAACATCGAACATGCCATAACCATGCTAGATGTTTGCAATACCAAACAAAAGAACAACAAAACATTCATGGTATTCCTTCAACGCTGGTGACGCATGGTATCATGGTATCCTCGAGATATTCCTAAAAAGGAGAAAATGGAAATCTTCATCGATAACTTAAATGGTGAGATGAGTTACAAAACTAAAACAACTCACAAACATACCAAGGATGGATGATTTTCTGAAGTACTGAATGTTGCACTATAGCATAAAATCTTAACTAGTTTTGCATTTTGAACTTTTTGCATTATTGGATTCTTTTCTTGTCTCACTAAATGCTTCATAGCTAGAGGTCAAGGAGAACTTCCAATATTTTCTTAGTCTTCTGTCTAGGAGGCGATCACTTGTACTATGTGAATACTTGCCTCGAGACGTGATACATCGACTATCACTAAAGGCCTGATTCCACTTCACGCATACAAATGATCAAATCTTGTCTGTTTACGCAATACGCACTCAGGTCGTCCTGGTTCAATTATACCTTGACCCTTGTGCTATCTTGCAAAATCAAACATCATGTAAATTTTTCTCAGGTCATCATGGTTCCATTATACCATTATGCTTGTATAAATTTTCAACATATCCTAAACAAATCAATGCTCAATGATGAAACCTACAAAGAAAGCAAAAATATGGTTCTATCGGATGGCAAATACAGAATGAGGGATGCTCCAAAAACAATTAGTTGCATATCATTTTACAATTAGTTGCACATCATTTTACAATTAGCTGCATAAACATCATTCCATATCATTTAACATCCTTTACATATCACGATAAATTTAGCAGCATAATTAAAACATACCTCTCATTTTCAAGATACATCTCACAGCATATAAAAAGCATACATCCTGCATCATGCATTACATCATATATTGCATCATCACATAAAATAACTCACATAACATACATCCATATCAACACACCACATGATCAAAAATGGTGCCATCTATATATATATCTCAAAATGATCCAAATCTACAAAATGTGTCCAAACACTGTGTCCAGTCCAAGGGATAACAATGATCCAACAATATAACAGAGACCATGTCTCTCAAGTATGACTATCTCCTGACGAAGATGGTCTCGCTCCAGATGCACCCGCCCCTGGATCTCTAGGAAGGTCCTGTCTCGGTGGCCCCGTTACACCTCGGCTCTCAGATCGTGACCCAGTGGCTCGAGATCGACTCGATCTCGACTGTGCAAAACTCTCCACTCACCGATCCCTGGGTACTATAGCCTCATAATGCTGCCTATAATAATCTGCCTCCTAGGCTCTCAGCGCCAGCTCTCTCAGGGTGTCTCTCATCGGACCACCCGCCACTGCTCTCTCCACACTTGCCACCACCTCCTCCGCTTGTCCTTGCCGCTCTATCTTGGTATCTCTCTCAGTGGTCAACTGAGAAATCTGCCGTTGATAGGTCAAAATCTGTGCCTGCAACTGTTGAGCGGTAATCTGCAAAGTCTGAATCTGTGCATCCTCCACATGACCTGGCACTCAAACTCGCAGCGGTACCTGTGCTGGAGGAACCCCTCCCACGTGGCCTGTCCTCGGTACTGGAGGTGGGAGTACATCCGTCCTCCTCCTCTGTGCTAGTCTACTCAGCTCCTCCTTACCCCCCACTGCAGCTAGCACCTCCCCCACTCTCCCCTCTCTACCGGCTCCGATAGCTAATCCACCTCTCCCCCTGTCTATCCTCCCCTGTCTCACTGCTCTCTCCACACCTCTCTCTCCTTGCCTCCCTCTGGCTCCTCTCCCTCGTCCTCCTCCTCCATCCTCCCCATCATCTCCATCATCTCCCCTGTCTCCCTCCTCCTCATCTGAGTCAAAAGCTGGCCTCATCTCCTCAGGATCAGATATCCTAGCCACCGCTCACACTGCAAATAATCGAGCAAACTCATCTGTCATGCCCGCATCTTGAATCTCTGGGGCATAATCCCAGATCTGCCTAGCCAACCCCACAAACTCCTCCACTGCCACTGCACTGTCAATAGTCGGCCCCCATTCGGCCACATCCTACTGCTGCCGTGCATACAAACATGCTCCCTGAGGAATCCCCTGCTGGCGCCCGAACTGCCTCAAAACTCGGGTCACCACAAACCGCTCAATGATGAATGGGGTCCTCCCAATCAGATACCTCATCATAAATACAAAGGGCATCTCCAGCCCATCCTCTGCCCATACCTCACAACCTGTATACGGTCTCCAGGTGACCGTATCTATGTCATCAAAAACCCTCCTCCAATGCTCTAGTTTGCCTAGCTTACGCTAGACAACTAGACCTTTATATTCGTAGGCATATGCTGCACCTACGGGTCTGTCTCTATCCACTAGTGGCCTCGCTGCTAGAATTTGCTCCCAGCACCATACCTGTAATAGGGTCACACCAGCTAATAAACTGCCGTAACTGAGGTATACTACCTCATGCAGGCTTCTATATAAATGAGCTAGCATCGCTGACCCCCATGCAAACCTCCTGCCCTGAGTAACCATCTCCTCCAACAGTAACCCTCTCCTCCAACAATAACCCCTATCCCACCGAGAATCCCTTTGACCTACGATTAGGACAAAGGAATCCCCCAATAAATCCTGCCAATACAGATGGCAGCAGTGCATAACCCAAATCCAAAAACTCCTGCCAGGGGATCTCATAACCACAAACTGTATCATCCTGAAATATGCGGCGGAGTGCCTCTGTGCCACCCTCCTCTGACTGCTCATAGGGAAGTAGTGCCCCTACTACAGGAATGCGCAAAATCCGGTAACAATCCTCAGGTGTCACTGTCATCTCCCCAATGGCAAAATGAAAGGTGTTCATATCGCTATGCCACCTCTCTACCAAAGCTGTCAAAAGCCCTCGGTTCACAGTGAACCGCAGCATATCCAGGAGGGAGGTCAATCCACATCTTTCAATAATGTCCAAATCTGCCTGTGACAATTGCGGTATCAACATCCACGGTCTCGAGAATCTCTCCCTCGACTGTACAACACCTAATCGCTCCTGTCAACAAACAAAACATATTCAATATCAGTTTCCACATCAACACAAAGATATCAAAATCAAACTTACATCAACAACATGAAACAATTTGCTCATCTCTATCAAAGTTCAAAATCCTATCATTTCATATCAACTTGTAAAACAACTCAAGTTCTCAACAACCATATCAAAACTTGTAATACAACTCAAGTCTCCACAATCACATAAACTTGTAAAACAACTCAAGTTTCCCACCCATATCGGCTTGTAACACAACTCAAGTTTCCAACCCATAACGGCTTGTAATACAACTCAGGCTTCACACACATTGAATTTGAAATAGAACACGCAAATGCATCATATTCTAATTAACAAAACACGTTGATATCTATACATAACTTGGAAAATCGCAAATCAAAACAAGTTATACAAACACTCATATTGGATAAATTCATCAAAACACGACAGGTAAACAATACAAATTTCAAATCAGCCAATACAAAATTTTTCGGATGTGCTAAAACAGATCTTCAAAGCGCTAAAAAACCCCCACGTGCTAGGTTGTCTCTCCTACGCGCTATTCTATCTAACCTATGCGCTAGATTCAGTCTACGCGCTAACATTTTCACCCCATGCGCTACCTAATCCACCCCATGCGCTAGACTCTACCTATGTTCTAATCTACCCCTCCTAGGCGCTACTCGTTTAGCCCTATGCACTAGGTTAGTCCTACGCGCTAAACCCCCTTCCCTATGAAACCCTATGGCCCCTATGCGCTAGGTCACCCCTACATGCTAACCTATTGACGCGACGCGCTACCCAACACTTTCCATGCGCTATTCTACATGCACGCGCTAACCCAATAATTTTATGCTCTAACCTATCTTTTTCGAACCCGACCCCTAAATTTGACCTCGATGTGCTACTCTAAACTTCGTATGCGCTAAACTAAACCTTAGACACGCTAAACCATAAAACCCGAACTTTGAAATTCAAAAACTGACTAAAAAAGACAAAATCAAAAATCAAAAAAGGGTCAAAACCGTGGACTTACTGGTGGTCCCCGCGCTGTAGGTCTCCGATACCTCCGAACACGCTCGAAACGGTGTCTGTGATAGGGAATAGGCATTTTCTCTCCAGAGCAAATTTTCTTTCTCCAAAGTCAACAAAGCACAAATGAGTCTAAATCAAGCCCTTTTCCCCTTTTATAAGAAGAAAATGAAATTAGGGTTAGCCAAATGGACCTGTAATATGGTCATGGTCTCCCCTATACCATAACATTTGTAACTTATCAAGAGATGAATCAATTTGCACATATTTTACGTGCATGAAATCATACACATCATACGCAACTCATCAAATTAAATCAAAAGTTTTTATTTTTTTATTGATTCATCTCCCGAGGGGGCATCACCATCAAATATTGAATCTGGAGCATCACATCAAATCTGGGGCACGACTGGCAAATCAAAAGAGCGACACAAAAAAAAAAATTGCATTTGATCATAAATCATGATAAGGCATCATTTTCTTTGAAATAACATGTGCACACACGTCACTTCAAAGAGGGGCAAAATGTAGACGTATAAAAATGACCATATTGCTAAATGAATATTTTATGTTCATTTCTCTATTTGATTAAATCCAATTTAATTAAATTATCCACATTCCTCTATTTAATTAAATAAATCACTCAATTTATTTAAATAAATTCACTATACCATTTAATGAATAAATCATTTTATTCAATTAAATCCCCCCTATCCACTTTTAATTAAATTCAAAATTTAATTAAATAGTTATCCTAAATTGAATAAATCTAATTTATTTAATTTCCCCAAATGGCAACCAAATTGAATTAAATAATTTCAATTAAATCCTATTATCCTTCTATCCACTTGCAAAATCCCAAACCCCTTTCTAATCCCTTCTAGAATCTTCTAATCGCTTCTAATTAACCTAACCCCTCCTATAAACTTTGTCACATCCCTAAGCAAAGGGAAGTCACTTCTCAAAACCCTTAAAGTATTTCATAACCATTAAAGGTTTTCAACCTTCAACCACTAAATGGCTCAAAGTCTTTGAAAACCATTGAAGGCTTTCAACCTTCAACCACTTAATTCCCAAAGTCTCCAATAACCATTAATGGTTAACTCAAACCCTCCCACATGGTTAAAACATTTGTTTTGACTCAACCTCTACCCAACCCAAAGGTCTCATCAGGCCTTTAATGTTTTGACCATGATTATCTCTTAATCATTTGCACAAAGGTTTATCCTTGGATTAACTCTTAATCCAATGGGTAAGCCTAACTTAGACCTGACCCTTAGCCTTTAGATAACCATGAGGTCTTCTCAGGCCTTTAATGTCTCCAACCTCTTCTCTTAACCCAACCCTATGTTGACACTTGTCACCATTTTATTGGTGCCAATTGTGCACATGGATCCCCAACTTTCAAACTCAACCCTTGATTAAACCTTTCAATCTTGACCATCCATTGCCTTGTTTATGCTATAAATAGAGCTCTCATTCCTCCATTCTTAACAATCATCTTTCAAATTTGAAGCATTACACTTATGCTCAAATTCTTTCAAGCTTTCTCATTTCATATATGCTCCTCATTTAGCCCCTTTTTAGATCAGGAATTAGACTAAAGATGCATGTTTAGAATAATTTCTTTATCATTTTAGCTCAATCATAGATTAAATATAGTATGCTAGGATAGTATTCATACTAATCTTGTCATCTTATCATTTAGTTTATTGCATTTTAGAATCATACCTAGCCTATAACGCATCTCATACTAAAATCTATCAGAGCATCCCTCGTTCTCACATTTGCCATCCCTGAACCATTTTGCTCAGTGATCTGAGAGCAAAACATTGGTTTGAGGGACATTGTGAGATAAAGAACCATGGGACCCTCCTTGGGAAGCTAAGTAATACGTTATTATCCCATAGCTTGCATCAAGAAGTCCTGTGTGTGTGTGTGGACTAGTATTATAACATATTTTCACATATTGAATTTTATTCGCCCACTTTTCCCGCATACACTATGATCTTCAGGATTCGCTTTATTTACAGTAATAAATCAATCCCCCGTTGGACTATGAAAAGTACAGAGGACTAGAGCAACTGCCACACTGGTCTCGGCAAATTAAGAGCTCCTTTTGGGAACAAATTGGAATCCTCTTATAATCCTCAAATCCGAGTCCATGGCTTGATTCAATGAGTGTAACTCATTGTTAATGCATTTTTACATCAATTCCAAGATATTTACCCTAATTTCAACATTTTTACAATTCAACTTAAAAGAGGGCAATATAATCAAATCCCTGGTAAATCTAATAGAACTCTAAGCCCTTATCCTTGCTATTTTTTCGGCTAGATCTGCTAGATTTACATCCCTCTTTAGTGAAATGGCCCCTAAGTCACAAATTAGTGGTTTCTTCCTTCTATGGTGGAAACCCTAATATTTCACCATTGCAATAATTATATATATTTTTAATTTATTTTTTCATTTGCCTACATTTCTAAATGCGTATCTCTTTTAAAAATTGCCAGCCATTAGCTTTGACACTTTTAGTATGGTCTAAAGGAATTTTTATGGATATGGATGATATCAAAGTGGTAATGATCAATTAAAGTATTATGTTTTTCAAAATTATTATGATCACATTAGATGACATTGTTTTGTAGTTATGGATGAATTATTAAATTAGATATATTAAAAATTATCATCTATATTTTATTTTTTTATAATATATAATATTATTAGAAAGGTAATGTCTAAAAAATAACTAAATTTATATATCAAAGTTTATCAGCTCTAATTCTTTAGTGAAACTCACAAAAATGTTTTAGATTTCACTTATATATTGAATATACACCCAGCAATAATACAAGTAAATGAAACACTACTACTGTAAACAAGGTTGAGACAATAATTATAGCACAAATTCAAATTGTATGTAAGTACCACCTAAAATATAATGAAAAGTGTGGAAGGAGAAAATTGTAAGTTAGTGGATCAAGTTCAAAAAGGGGTATCAATTCTTCTTACTGAAGTACAAACCTCTTTGGATGTAAGTTTGAATCATATTTTCAAGTAAACAAATATCATTTTATTTCAAAAGAACTTGCTTACATTCTTGCTAAAACATATCATATAAATAGTTTTATTTCAACATTTAAATTCTATTTTAAAATATAAATTCTAGAAAAGTTAAATTTTCTTTATATAAATACTATTTCATATAAAACACATCATATAAATATAAATATATATAATTTATCTTTCTAATTACTAGATTATAGATGCAATAATTTAATCATTATTACATGACCTACAAACATGAGCTACAGACATTTAATACTGAACATCAGAAATAATTTTGGTTTGCATAACTTGTTTAATATATTAAGAAAATAATTGATTTAATATATTAGTATATTTCAAATTTTACATTGAAAAATAATTTTGATTTCAATTAGTATCACCAATAAAACTTAGATGAGAGATTTCAATAGAATATATCACTAGGAAGTTCAAACATGGTATGAAAGTTTACAAAGCTGCATGGATGCTTACATTGATGAAGTCTAAAACCAGAAAAGAGCACTAAAAACTAGTTGTAGTCTGAAATTCCATAGCACATGACTTCTATAGAAAATTACTCGAGTCTAAAAGCCTACAACAATGAATTTGTCAGAGTTTAGACGTCCATTACAATCCAGATTTTAGATTCATCTGGTAGGTTCAACTTATAAATTTTGATGAAGTTATAGTATTAGACTCCACTAGTACAATAGATTTTAGTATCCATATTTACTTCAAAATTTAGGTAATCGCACTTTAAATATAGTTCATAGATTATACTTCAAAACTAGGTTATAAAAATAGAAGCTATTTTTTTAATGCAATTATAGAAAGAAACTTGTCGGCAAATAAATATTGAGTATGCGAGTTGTAAAATAGAGTTAAAATTCTAGAAGCATAGAAATACTTTTTAGCTTGTTATATTAATCTAGGACTAATCTATTTACTTAAGATTCATATTATTTTATATTTTTTATTTTTTATTTATTATTTATTATTTATTATTTATTATTTATTTATACTAATTAGGCAATTCTTCAATTTTATATTTACTTGGAAGGTGTAATAAATATTATAATTCACATGTTACTTTTTATTTAAAGGCGTACACGCACACACACAAACACACACACACACATACATGAGAGCATATTTTGTTTTTATGTCGTGTTTATTTTGGAAATATTATGTTTATATTTAATATTAATATTTTGACATGTAAATTGTTGTCAAATTTAAGACAAAAAAAAAGAGATTTTGTTAAGTTAACTCACTTATGTTATTACACTCCATTCCTTACTACTATTTTAATATGTTTCTGGTCATTAATAATTATAAAATAGTTTATTCATATATAATTATTATGTCGAGAGGCATCTACAATGACATCAAAATATCTGTAAACAAAAATCCATTTTCAAACAATTTGACATACAAATGACAGGTAAATGCATGGAATATACCATGTTTCAGCTTTTGTGGAGGTGTTATTTTATTACTCCAAATAAAATAGAACCCTAACCACTTGTCCCCACCTAGATTCACAGTTTTTTGCATGGAGGACTTTAATGGATTTGTATTCTTGGTGTTTTAGTATTATAAAAAAATATTTATTATACAGATGATTCTCTTCTATTAAAAGATATCTCTAGGTATATTTTACATATATTTTTTAAATATAGATATACTAGTAATTAATGTCAAGATTGACAATTCTATATAAACTTGAGAAAATATAATTATGTATGTGCAAGATATGTTTGAAAACGTCTGTGATAAGTGATAAAGTGGAGAATGAATGAATTGTTATGAATTGATATGTTGTTTTGCCCACTTTCTTAAAAAATTCAATATTTACATAACTGCTTAAATCATTTGAGAAGTAATATGACCATCACACTTTGACTCTAACATTTTCTCTTCAAGTGTATAAATAGTTTGAATTGGACATCTGAGTTCACTTTCTCAAAGGAAAGGATTCCTCCTATTTCCAATCTTTAAAGGATTGATGTTGAATGTTGAGTTGGCCATATCATTAGATATGGTTGGAGTTACAAAAAAATTCAAGCCGTCTTATTTGAAAAAAATACATCTTCAAGTGTATAAATAGTTTGAATGTTAAGTCGACCATTTCTTCGGGAGTCCATTTCAGCCATTTTCAGTCCGCTAAATTTCATAAGCTTCCGCATGTACACAACTTGTAATTTATAAGTAGTTTGAATTGGACATCTAACTTCACTTGCATTCCACCATTTCTTCAGTCGCCTGCATGCGCTGCAAATAATATATTCAATGTTTATACATCCAATTGCTTAAATCATTTCAATTGAAAACTTTCAAGTGTATAAATAGTTAGTAAAAGATTCAAGCCGTCTCATTTGAAAAAAATGCATTTTCAGTCGCTCCCATGCGTTCAAAGACTGAAGATCAAATGCATTTTCAGCCATTTTCAGTGGCCTAGATTTCATAAGCTGCGGCATGTACACAACTTTTAATTTGTCTATAGATTTTTAATGCATGCATATATAAGTCAATAATTATCTGTGTTGGTTTGCCTAATTTTTTTTTAATGAAATTTGATGTGTAACTATCCAATTGCTTAAATCTTCGACATTATGAATATATATATATATATATATATATATATATATATATATATATACTATAAGTAAAATAATTTTGAATCAATCATTTAAAAAAAATTCAATGCATGCTTGTATAAGTCAATATTTATAGTCTTTTTTTGTGCGCTCTACATTTCTAATTGATGGAAACTTTTGAATTGTGCAAGACAATAGCTTTCACATTTTTTAGTATGGTCTAAAGGAGTTTTTATAGATATGGATAACGTCAGAATGGTTAACATCAATTAAAATGATATGTTTTTAAAAGTCATTATTGTTACATTAGATGACATATTTTTTTGGTTATGGATGAATTATTAAATTAAATATATCAAACATTATTATCTATATTTTATTCAATTAGAACATATGATTTTCTTAAAAAGTTAATAATTAAATAAATACATCAAATTTAATCAACTTTGATTCTTTAGTGAAATTTACCAAATACATTAGAGTTCACTGAGATATAGAATATAGACTCATTAATAATACAAATAAATGTCATACTACTATACTTATACATCAAGGTTGAAACAATAGTTATGTCACAAATAAAAATATCAAGAAAAGTGTGGAACGGTAACATTGTAAGTTAGTGGATCAAGTTCATAAAGGAGTATAGATGGTTCTTATTCAAATTAAAACCTCTTTGTACATAAGTTTGAATCATATTTTCTAATAAGAAAAGAACATTTTATTTCAAGAGGGTTAGCTTACAATTTTGTTAAAACACATTATATAATCGCTTTTATTTTAACTTGACATCAATATTATGACCATCTAATATTTCAAAACTTATTTACCAAATCTAGTTAAAAATATAAATTCCAAAACAAATTAATCTACTTTATATAGGTATATAAATATTATATGTAAAATTATAACTACCACACTGTGAAAAAATATATATTATAAGTAATATGAATTTGAATCATTTTCAATAAATTCTTTTCAATGCTTGCTAATATAAGTCAATACTTATATGTGTTTTTTGCATACATTTCTAATTGTTTAAATTTTTTGAAAAGTGCAAGACATTAGCTTCAACACTTTTAGTGTGGTCCAAAAGAGTTGTTATAGGTATGGATAACATTAGAATTCTTAATATGAATTAAAAAACATGTTTCTCACTGATATTATTATCAAATTAGATGACATTTTTCTGGTTCTATATGAATTATTAAATTTTATTATATCAAACATTTTCAAGTATATTTTACTCTTAGAACATATCATTTTCTGAGAAAGTTAATATTTAATTATTAATTAACTAAATAAATCAAATCTTGTCCAAGGGATTGAGCTTAGTTGGTTAAAGCATTGAGTTCTCAATGTGGAGACCCAAGTTCAACTCCCATGAGGGACTCTTGGTCTTTCATTGGTTGTTTAAAGTGGATTTCTAAGTTGTGACCCTTGGCCTTCCACTTTTTGTTTCTAATTTGGTGCTCAAAAGGAGCTAGTATGTAATAAGTTTGTAACGTGGATGCTCGAATGAGAAAAAATTGAACTTTGTGATTCTATGATACTTAATACAAAATTACATCAAATCTTATCAAGTTTGATTCTTTAACGAAACTCACCAAATGCTTTAGATTTTACTAGGATACAAAATATACTTGCAATAATAATATAAATAAAGGAAATACTACTATACTTATACATCAATATTGAGACAATAATTATACCACAAATAAAAAGTGTATGCAAGTACCACGTAACACATAATGAAAAGTGTACAAAATGAAGTTAGTGGATCAACTTCAAAAACAGTTGTATGTTGGTATTTTGGTATGGTTTTGTCATTGATATCAACACCTACTAACACTTATCAACTCTGGTACTTTGGAGATTCAACAACATTCATCGGCAAGAAAGTGACTTATGCACAGTCACCGGTATCTAGTACACCGGCAGGATATAATGTTCACTGACACTTGTAATGGTATGGAAAACACTTGGTTATGTCGAAGACATTGTTTAGACACTTCATCTTGAAGATTTGGTTATTGGCATATTCGTATTTGCATATTTATTGTTACCGGAAAATAGGTCCAGGTTACACACCGGCAAGTTTATCTTTTCCAGATCAGCATGACACACTATGGAGATGTTTTATTATTGTTGTAAATGCATTAAGCCGACATGTTGAACTGGTTATTGCATTGAATATTATTTTAATTGTAAATTAATTTTATTGTAATATCCTTTAGAGCTGACCTACTAAAATTAGTCTTAGGTTATGGTATAAATGTAAGATCTTATTTGTAAGATCGTACGTGGAATGCGAAAAAGGATTGTGTGAAGGTATATGTGATAATAAGCAGAGCTATATAGGCAAACATCATTTGAAGGTTGAAGGAGGGTTTTTGTGAAGACAATCAGAACTACACCGGTACTGAATCCAGCATAGAAAGATGCTAATTTGAGCAGTACATCCTTATTGGATTTAACCATCCAATTATAGTTAGTGTGACTTCTATTTTGTGTTTGAGCAGTGAGCTCTAGGTGCTTGGCCTTTCTACATGTGTAGACCCCATTTGTATACACTTACTATCTGTAGTAGTATCATCTAATTATGGGTAAGGTTTCCCACCGTGGTTTTCCCCCTTACAGGGTTTTTACGTACAAATATTGGTGTTATGTGTTGTGGATGACTTTATCTTTTTGATTCATGGATTAATCTTTACGGGTGTTGCAATTAACTGATAAAACTGTCTACCGATATGAAAGACTAGTTTACCGATATTAAGCATTAAGTTGCTTAAGTTGTTTTTGGTTTGAATTTATTTGACAACTGATTCACCCCCCCCCTCTCAATTGTCTTTGGGACCTAACAATTGGTATCAGAGCCTTGTCCTCTTTTGCAGAAGTTTAACAGCTTGAGGAGATCCAATGTCTACTAACTATTTCAGGAAGGATAGTCCTAAAATTGATGGAACCAACTATGGCATATGGAAGATCAGAATGGAGACACATCTAAATTGCATTGGAAAGGAAATATAGGATGTTACAAAGAATGGCTATACTGCTCCTACTCAAAATCAGCCTAATCCACCTAACTTGATTAAAAATGAGGAAAATGATTGCAAAGCAAGAGAAGCACTTTTGAGCGCATTATCAGATCAGAAAATCATGGGATTATTAGATAAGTCTAGAGCTAAAGCTATTTGGGATCATTTGGAAACACTGAATGAAAGAGACTCCACAGTCAAAATTGCAAAACTTGAAAGCTTCCACGTCAAGTATGAAAATCTGAAAATGGAAGAAGATGAAAGGATTTTTGCTTTTATGGAAAGAGTTAATGAAATTGTTTTGGGTATCAAATATTGTGGAGGAACTTTAAGTGAAGATGAAAATGTTTCAAAAATTTTAAGAGGATTGCCACCGTTATATAAAATGAAATTTACTTCTATAAATGAGTTAAGAACAATGCCTAATACATCAGTAACTAGGGATACATTGATTAGAAAAATTTCAGCTTTTGAAATTGAGGAATTTGGTCATGTTGCAACTATAAAGACAGATTTAGCTTTGAAAGCATCTACATCATATGCACCATCATTTGACAAGTCTGATTGGAAAGCCTTTTATGCAAGAGAACTTGAAAAAAGCAGGAGAGAAAATGAAGAACTTGAAGAACTTGAAGCACTATTTGCAAGAAAAATGCCTAAAGGTCCAGTTGGAAGTAAGTATGAAGGTAAAGCACCCTTTAAATGTTTTAACTATAATAAGATTGATCATATGGCTTCAAGATGACCTGATAGACGTGCTAGACTAAGAGAAGAAGCTAGAAGAACATACAAGCCTAACCTTGAATATCAGAGATATGGATTTAAGAAGAATAAAGACGAATCTTGTTATCTTGTTGATGAAGGAGTGATTGATGATTCTAATGAGGATCTGATAGACAATGGATGGGTTTTTTTTGCTATAATAGAAGATCAACCAGCACCTACTATTCAATAGGTAGAGCAGGCCTTGACGGCTAAAATTGAAGTTAAGGATGAATGGATCATTGATTCAGGATGCTTACATCATATGACTAGTGATAAAAGTAAATTCTTGACTTTTCAGAAATATAATGGAGGTCTAGTGAGATTTGGAGATGATAAAGCTTGTTTGATCAAAGGTAAAGGTACAATATCTCTTGATGGTAAGAATAATACTAACAATGTTTACTATGTTGAAGGTTTAAAGCATAATATTTTGAGTGTTGGTCAATTACTTGAGAAAGGATTTTAGTTACAATTCAAAAATGGAAAATGTAAAATCATGAATAGAACTGGTTTTGGAAATTACAACCGGTAATAAAACTAGAGGTAATATCTTTCATTTGAATAACAGTGAAAAGACATGCTTGATTGCACATATTGATGAAAGTTGGCTATGGCATAAGAGACTCTATCATGTAAATTTTGATTGCATGGTAAAAATCAGTACTACTAAGGTAGTTAGAGATCTACCTAAGATTGTTAAGCCTCACAATTCGATATGTAAGGAATGTCAATTTGGAAAACAAGCTAGAGCTACTTTCAAAAGCATTCCAAAAAAATCCAATAATGCTCTTGACTTAATTCATACTGATTTATGTGGTCCAGCTAGAACTAAAAGTTTAGAAGGTGATAGATATTTCATGCTAATCATTGATGACTAATCTAGAATGTGTTGGGTTACTTTTCTTAGAGAAAAATCAGAAGCACTTGGGAAGTTCAAAATATTCAAAGCAATGGTAGAAAATGAAACCGTTAAAAAAATCAAATGTCTAAGATCTGATCAAGGAGGAGAATTTACATCTAAGGAATATAATGCATTATGTGAAGTGAATGGAATCAGAAGACAACTATCAGCACCTCGAACACCACAACAGAATGGAGTTGTAGAAAAGAAAAACAAAACTATCTTGGATGCAGCCAGAAGTATGCTATCAGAAGAAAACCTACCACATGTATATTGGAGAGAAGCAGTAAGTACAATGGTCTATACATTCAACATAGTTCACATCGAAGGTGAAACCAGTAAGACCCCTCATGAACTATGGTTTGGTATTCCTCCTACACTTAAATATTTCAGAATATTTGGAAGCAAATGCTATATCAGAAGAGATGAGTATAATGGTAAATTTGATCCTAGAAGTGATGAAGGAATATTTCTTGGTTATTCATCTAAGAGTAAGGCATATAGATGTTTTAACAAAAGACTGCAGAAAATTGTTGAGAGTAAAAATGTGAAGATCGATGAACAATTTAGAGGAACTTCAAGGTATATAGACTCTGAACCGGCAACAAAAATTCTAACAAATGAACCTACACTGAACCCACCAGTACAGAATGAAGATCCAGTTACCCTGGTATCATCTGAAAATTCCACTGTAACTGAGGAACAACAACAAACAAAGACACCTCAGTATCTAAGACTGAGTCATTCTGAAGATCAGATAATTGGAAACAAGTATAAAGGAGTTATGACAAGAGGAAGATTGGAAAATGAAGAGGTGTGTCTTATTTCTCAAATTGAACCATCATCTATTAATGAGGCATGTGAAGATAAACACTGGATTAAAGATATGGAAGAAGAATTAGAGCAAATTCAGAAGAATAACACTTGGACATTAGTTCCCCGGCATAAAGACAAAAATGTGATCGAAACCAAATGGGTATTCAGAAACAAACTTAATGAAGATGGAAAGGTAATCAGAAATAAAGCAAGACTAGTGTGTAAGGGATATTCTCAGAAAGAAGGAATTGATTACAATGAAACCTTAGCACTGGTAGCTAGAATTGAGGCAGTTAGATTATTCTTGGCTTTTGCAGCACACAAGAACTACAAAGTATATCAAATGGATATTAAATGTGCATTTCTGAATGGAGATCTTGAAGAAGAAGTTTACATTGAACAGTCTGATGGATTTTCTTTGACAGATAACAATGATATGGTTTGCAGGTTAAGAAAAGCTTTGTATGGGTTGAAGCAATCTCTAAGAGCTTGGTATGCAAGATTGGATAAGTATCTTTTGAAAATTGATTTTTCTAAAGGTAATGCTGACAACAACTCATATTAAAAAGTGACTAATGATGACATCTTGGTTATAGAACATTTTGTT
The DNA here is from genome assembly GCF_030272615.1 of Cryptomeria japonica. Lineage (NCBI taxonomy): Eukaryota > Viridiplantae > Streptophyta > Pinopsida > Cupressales > Cupressaceae > Cryptomeria > Cryptomeria japonica. The sequence continues at coordinate 514,480,123 of NC_081410.1, forward strand.
GATGATATAATCTTTGGAGGAGAACATGGATTATGTAAAGATTTTTCTATTGAAATGCAACAAGAATTTGAAATGTCTACGATTGGAGAAATAAAATTTTGTTTAGGATTACAAATTTCTCAGACTGATAAAGGTATATTCTTGAGTCAATCCAAGTACTTGAAAGAGTTACTAAAGAAATTTGGGATGGAGAACTCTAAACCGGTAAGCACACCTATGACTACAAATGACAAATTATCACTAAGGGATGAATCTACACCTGTTAATCTGACTTGCTACAAATCTATGATAGGAGATTTATTATATTTGACACAAACCAGACCTGATATCATGAATGCAGTATGTATTGTTTCAAGATTTCAAAGTAATCCTAGAGAAAATCATGAAGCAGCTGTAAAAAGGATTTTCTGGTACTTACAAGGCACTACAAATCTTGAATTATCGTATCCTAGAAAAGAAAACTCTGAATTATGTGCATACACTGATGCAAATTGGACAGGAGATGTGGATGATAGAAAAAGCACCACCGACGGAGCATTTTTCTTGGAAGAAGATTAATTTCTTGGTTGAGTAAGAAACAAAGTTGTACATCTTTATCAACAACAGAATAAGAATATGTTGCAGCAACAACTAACTTGTAGCAACAACTAACTATACACAAGTATTATGGCTTAAGAAAATGTTGAAGGACATAAAGATAAAGTGCAAGGAACCTATTACTATCTATTGTGATAACACTGCAACAATTGATATATCTAAGAATATGGTATTACATTCTAAAACCAAACATGTTTCTATCAAACTGAATTTTTAAGGGAAAAAGTTGAAGCAAAAGAAATAAAACTGGTTTATGTGAATACTAAAGAGCAAATTGCAGATATTTTCACTAAACCGCTACCTAAGGAGACATTTGAATATCTCAGAGATTAGCTTGGGGTCATACCACCACTGGTAGAGACTTAGGAAGTTGATGTTTGTCATCATCCGATAGGATAAACAGAGAAATCTTTTACTCCGGCTTTGATGAGGAAGCTACTTCCCAGGGGGAGTAGTTGGTATAGTGAATTGGTTGGTATTTTGTATCTGAAAAATAGTTTTTTATTTTATTTCTACTTTGGCATTTTATGTCAAAGGGGGAGAGATTGATATGGAAAAATACATCATCTTTTGGGAGAGATTATTCATTGGGGGAGAGATTATTACTCTTTGTATCTGTATTTTGATTTCCAGTTATGATTTCTTTTGGGAGATTGTTGGCTTTTGGTATTTGGCACTTTGATGGTTTTTCCATCTTGTGTTGCCATTAATGCCAAAGGGTGAGATTGTTGGTATTTTGGTATGGTTTTGTCATTGATGTCAACACCTAGTAACACTTATCAACTCTGGCACTTTGGAGATTCGGCAACATTCACCGACAAGCAAGTGACTTATGCACAGTCACTGGTATCTGGTACACCGACAGGATATAATGATCACCGAAACTTGAAATGGCATGGAAAACACTTGGTTATGTCGAAGACATCATTTAGACACTTCGTCTTAAATATTTGGTTATTGGCATTTTTGTTGTTACCGGCAAATAGGTCCAGGTTACACACCGGCAGGTTTATCTTTTCCAGATCAGCACAACACACTATGGAGTTGTTTTATTATTGTTGTAAATGCATTAAGCCGACATCTTGAATCGATTATTGCATCGGATATTGTTTTAATTGTAGATTTATTTTATTGTAATATCCTTTAGAGCTAACCTACTAAAATTGGTCTTAGGTTATGGTATAAATGTAAGATCTTATTTGTAAGATTGTACGTGGAATGCAAAAAAGGATTGTGTGAAGGTATATGCGAGAATAAGAAGAGCTATACACGCAAACATCGTTTGAAGTTTGAAGGAGGGTTTTTGTGAAGACAAAGAGAACTACACCAGTACTGAATCCAGCATAGAAAGATGCTAATTTGAGTAGTACATCCTTATTGGATTTAACCATCCAATTGTAGTCAGTGTGACTCCTATTTTGTGTTTGAGCAGTGAGCTCTAGGTGCTTGGCCTTTCTCCATGGGCAGACCCCATTTGTATACACTTACTATTTGCAGAAGAATCATCTGATTGTGGGTAAGGTTTCCCATCGTGGGTTTTCCCCTTATAGGGTTTCCACGTACAAATATTGGTGTTATGTGTTGTGGATGACTTTGTCTTTTTGATTCATGCATTAATATTTACCGGTATTGGAATGAACTGATAAAACTGTTTACTAGTATAAAAGATTGGTTTACCGGTATTAAGCATTAAGTTGGTTAATTTGTTTTTGGTTTGAATTTATTTGACAACTAATTCACCCCCCCTCTCAGTTGTCTCCAGGTCCTAACATTGTAAATGCTTCTTACTCCAGCTCAAATCTCTTTGTATGTAAGTTTGTGTCATATTTTTTAGTAAGAAAATAGCATTTTATTTCAAGAGGCCTAGCTTAAAATCTTGTTAAAACATATCATATAAATACTTAAATAGTTTTATTTTAACATGACATCAATTTTTATAATTATCTAATATTTCAAAACATATATCCTAAATCTATTTTAAAATATAAATTCTAAAAAGAAAAAAAATAATTTATATAAATACATAAATATAATAATATTATATATAAAATTGCAACTACCACACTATGAAAATATACAAATTATAATTAATATAATTTTGAATCACTTTCAATTAATAATTTCAATACATGCTTATATAAGTCACTACTTATATGTTTCCAATTGATTAAATATTATGAAAAGTGCAAGGCATTAGCTTTGATACTTTTAATGTGGTTAGAGGAGTTGTTATATGGATAACATTGCAATGATTAACATCAATTAAAATGATATTTTTTTAATGTTATTATTATCACATTAGATGACAACATTTTTGGTTATAAATGAATTATTAAATTAAATATATCAAACATTATTATCTATATTTTATTTGATTGTAACATATAATTTTTCTAGAAAGTTAATGTCAAAAATTCAATTAACTAAATACATCAAATTTTATCAATTCTAAATTGATAGTGAAACTGATCAAATGCTTTTGATTTTTCTAAGATATAGAATATGCACACAACCAAAATAACACTATACTTATAGAACAAGATTGAGATAATAAGCATACCAAAATAAAAATTGAATGCAAGTACTACCTAAAAAATATCATAAAAATTATGAAAGGGGAACTATGTAAGTTAGTGGATCAACTTCAAAAAGGGGTATACATGCTTTTTATTCAACCCTCTTTATATAAAAGTGTGAATCATATTTTCTAGTAAGAAAAAGAGTATTTTATTTCAAGAGGACTATAATATTATTAAACACATCATATAAATATTTGTATTTTAACTTGACATCTTTTTTTTTGAATATCTAATACTTTAAAACCTATATCATAAACATCAAAATATAAATTGTAAAAAAGATAAATTTACTTTATATAAATACATAAAATTATAGGTAAAATTATAACTAAAACATTATGAAAATATATAAATTATAAGATATAATTTTGAATCACTTTGATAAAAAACTTCAATGCATGCTTAGATAAGTTAATAATTATATGTTTTATTTTATTTTTTCCATACATTTCTAATTATTTAAATATTATCAAAAGTGAAAGGTGAAAGGCATTAGATTTAATAATTTTAATGTGGTCTAAAAGAGTTCCTATGGATATGGATAAAAATAGAATGGTTCACATAAATTAAAATCAGAATTTTTATAATGTTATTTTTATTGTAGTAGATGACATTTTTTTTGGTTTATAAATGAATTTTAAATTAAATTTATCAAACATTATCAAATATATTTTATTTGATTAGAGCATATAATTTTTCTAGAAATTTAATTTCTAAAATTTAATTAGTTAAATACATCAAATTTAATCAATTCTAATTTTTTAGTGAAATTGACCAAATGCTTTAGATTTCATTGGGATATAGAATATACACCCAATAATAATCCAAATAAAGGAAATACTACTATACTTATAGAACAAGGTTGAGATAATAAGTATACCAAACATTAAACTTGTATGCAAGTACCACCTAAGAAAAATCATGAAAGTTGTGAAAGGCAGAATTATGTAAGCTAGTGGATCAACTTCAAAAAGGGGTATACATGCTTCTTACTCAAATTCAAACCTAGTTGTGTATAAGTTTGAAACATATTTTCTAGTAAGAAAAAGAGCATTTTATTTCAAGCGGACTATCTTACAATCTTATTAAACAACATCATATAAATACTTTTATTTTAACTAGACATCAATTTTTATGATCATCTAATATCTCAAAACCTATATCCTAAATCTATTTAAAAATAATGTGTGCGTGTGCATGTGTGCGTGTGTGTGTGTGCGCGGGCATGCGTGCGTGCACACACACACACACACACACACACACACACACACACACACACACACACATAACATGTGACTAGCACACTATGAAAATATAGAAATTATAAGCAATATGATTTTGAATCATTTTCAATGAATTGTTGCAATACATGCTTGTATAAGTCAATAATTAGATGTGTTTTCTAATTTTTCTTTTGTCTATATTTCTAATTACTTAAATCTTTTGAAAAGTTCAATGCATTAGCTTTGACACTTTTAGTATGGTCTAAAGGAGTTGTTACAGATATAGATAGTATCAAAATAATTAAGATAAATTAAAACAATATATTTTTCAGAGTTATTATTATCACATTAGATGACAATTTTTTTTTGGTTATGAATGAATATAAATATATAAAAATTTATCATCTATATTTTATGTTCTAAGAACATATAATATTCTTAAAAATTTAATGTCTAAAAATTAATTAAATAAATACATCAAAGTTTATCAACTAGGATACTTTAGTGAAACTCAAAAAATGCTTAATATTTCACTTAGATATTGAATATACACCCAACAACAATAAAAAAGTAAAGGAAATACTACTCTACTTGTACAACACGGTTGAGACAATAATTATGCCACAAATAAAAATTGTATTAAGAACCACCTAAAAAATATAATTAAAGTTTAGAAAGATAACTTTGTAATTTATGTATTACATCAAGAATTATCTATATTGAGGATATAAATTAACAACGTAAAGGAATTGATATCTAATAAGATGACAAAATGATGTAGCGACTCTGCAGGGTCATAAGTTTTGGCTCAGTTGTACATTTGGACTAAAAATTAATGTGGAGGTTTATCATGAGGATTTGTTTGGATTACCAACAAAAAAATTTTTGGTAGGACCTTGGTTCAATCAACTTTTCAGGGCCAAATTCTTTCATATGTGGCTTCAAAATTGGTTTTTAGTGTTTTATTTTCACATTTTTAGAAAGTTGTTTTTTTAGTTACTTTTGAACTTGTAATATTTATGGGGTTAGACAGTTGGAAATTTGTGCCTTAACAATGTTTTTTAGATTTCTAGAATATTTTGTGACTTTTGGGATAGATTTGAAAATTTTCATAAATGGCAAATTTTGGATTTTGTAAAAATTTGCCCAAACATGAAATTTTAGTTTGTTATTAAAATGGGCACTTTTTAGTTCCAAACTATTTCTACAATGGCCCAATTTATGCAATAGAATTCAAAAGGATCCCACATGGTCAAGCACATAAACACATTTTTTCCCATTGAAGACAAAAACATATATATATATATATATATATATATATATATATATATATATATATATATATATATATATATATATATATATATATATATATATATATATATATATATATATATATATATATATATATATATATAGGGAGAGAGAGAGAGAGAGAGAGAGAGAGAGAGAACTCCCACTTTGAGTTCTCTATGCTCTCTTCTTCCTTATTCTCCTCTTTATATTTTTTTTGCTCTATCTTCCCAAAACCAAAATTGAAAAAATTCTAGACAATTCCCCAAAATCCACCTAAAACTGTTGCAACCTCCCTAAAATCTCTCATAAATGCTTTCCATTTCATTTTCCAAACTTAAAACTCCCACTTAGACTCATTCCTTTATCATTTCTCCTAACTACAACTTAGTTATGAGTCTTTATGGGTGTGTTTGGGTACCTGCAACAAGTTGTGTCCACTTTTTGGCCAAAAAGTGGAAGGTTTTTCCCATTTTTTTCAATTTCATCCTGTTTGACCTAAATATTTGAGGCATTTAAAGAATGAATCTTGGAAAAAATCATTAATAGAAAATGTAGTGCTCAAAGTCTACTTTCCAAATATGTAATTTATTTTAATACCCAGATCCTAAAAATGAAGTTTGAATAAGCATTACTAAAACCTATAGTTTAAAAGTCACTTTTTAGGACCATACCATGCTTGTGTACAACAAGCATAATTTGACCTAAATGAAATTATTTTTATAAATCCTTTTGGGAAAAGATCTATAACTCACTCACCTTTGATGAGAACATTTTTTTGTAATTTTTTTTTGTAATTTTTTTCTGCACATTTTTTTTGTTAATTTTTTATTGTGCATAATCATTGTTTCGAAAAATTCTTGTGTACGGCAAACATGATTTGACCTAAACTTAAAATTTTTATTTTATTTTTTATTTTTAAACTATATAGAATTGTCTCTAGTTTGATGCCATATAATTTTTTTTCAAAAAACTTAGAGACAAAAAAGTTATTAAAAAACTAAAAAACTATGTTATTTCGAGTTTATAGACCTCTTTCATTAGTAATTATTTTTAAAAATTTAAATATTGATCCACTTTAAAAAAATACATATTTTGAGTCTAGACAGAATCTAATATAATGGGTTTTCATTGCTTAAAAAAATTCTGAAAATTTGGTGTTCAGATATATTTTTGAAGTCATTATTTTATATGAAGATTGATTTGGCCTTTAAGTTGTAGGTCAAACCAGGTCCAAGCCAAAGGGTCGGCTCTCCAAGCCATTTCCCAAGCCAAAACCGAAGCTACAACCAAACCAAAGTTTGAAATTTTATGAAACGGGATCGCATTTCATTTTTAAAATAATTTAAAACACATTTAACGAACGGGATTCCGTTTCCCTTTATTTTAATTTTTTTTTTTAATTTTTTTTTTTAAAAATAAACTATATATACATTTTTTAATTTTTTATTTTTTTTTTTTAAAAACCAAACTATATATACATGAAATATAACATTTAATTTTAAGTCACATTTCCCTTTGTTTTTTTCCTTTCTTATACTTAAGTTATATTTCATGTATATATTGGCAGGATGTTTAAGAGTGGTTTCAGATCTCTAGGAGTTATAATACAGATTCTAGATTTTAGAAGATCTTATAAATTATGACGTAATAGGACCTATAATGTCATAATACAACCTATAATGTCATAAAACAACCTATTATGTCATAATAAGTCTCATTGTGACATAATAGGTCCTAATGTGTCATAATAGGTCCTATTATGACATAATAGGTCCTAATGTGTCATAATAGGTCCTATTGTGACATAATAGGTCCTATTATGACATAATATGACCTATTAAGTCATAATAGGTCCTGTTATGACACAATACGACCTATTAAGTCATAATAAGTCCTATTATGTCATATGGCTCCTCAAAAGGACCTATTATGACATTATACCTCTTAATAGGACCTATTATGACTTAAGACCCCTTAGTAAGACATATTATGTCATTAAGGGTCCTATAATGTCATAAGACCCCATAAGAGGACATGTCATGTCATATTAGGTCCTATTATGTCATAAGACCCCTTAAGAGGATGTGTTTTGACATTATACCCCTTAGTAGGACCTATTGAAGGGTATTATGTCATAATAGGACTGATTATGACATAATAGGACCTATGATGACATAATAGGTCATATTATGTCATCGTAGGTCCTATTATGACATCATAGGTCATAAAATCTCATAAAACCCCTTACGAGGACCTATTATGACTTTATACCCCTTAGTAGGACTTGTTAAGGGGTATTATGTCATAACAGGACCTATTGTGACATAATAGGACCTATAATGTCATAATACGACCTATTATGTAATAATAGATCTCATTGTGACATAATAGGTCATTTTGTGTCATAACAAGTCCTTTTGTGTCATAATAGGTCCTATTATGTCATAATACCCCTTAAGAGGACCTATTATGACATTATACCTCTTAGTAGGACCTATTATGACATAACACCCATTAGTAGGACCTATTATGACACAATAGGATCAATTATCACATAATAGGACCTATTATGTCATATAGGTCCTATAATGTCATAAGACCCCTTAAGAGAACTTGTCATGTCATAATTGGTCCTATTATGTTATAAGACCCCTTAAGAGGACCTATTATAACATTATGCCCCTTAGTAGGACCTGTTAAAGTGTATTATGTCATAAAAGGACCAATTATGACATAATAGGATCTATGATGATGTAATAGGTCCTATTATGTCATCATAGGTCCTATTATGACATCATAGGTCATATTATGTCATAAAACCCCTTAAGAGGACCTATTATGACTTTATACCCCTTACTAGGACATGTTAAGTGGTATTATGTCATAATAGGACCTATTATGTCATAATAGGTCTCATTGTGACATAATAGGTCTTATAATGACATAATACAACTTATTATGTCAAAATAGGTGCTATTATGACATAATATGACTTATTATGTCATAATAGGACCTATTATGTCATAAGACCCCTTAAGAGGACCTATTATGACATAAGACCCCTTAGTAGGATTTATTATGACATATGTAGAGAAAGATAAGTTGGTTGGAAGAGAGAGATGGTACGTTTAGAGAGAGTTGAGGGGTATTATGTCATAACATGACCTATTGTGACATAATAGGAGCTATAATGTCATAATATGACCTATTGTATCTAAATAGGTCCTATTGTATCTAAATAGGTCCTATTGTGACATAATATGTCCTATTATGTCATAATAGGTACTGTTGTAGCATAATATGACCTATTATGTCATAATAGGTCCTATTATGTCATAAGACCCCTTAAGAGGACCTATTATGGCATTATACCTCTTACTAGGACCTATTATGACATAAGACCCCTTAGTAGGACCTACTATGACATAATAGGATCTATTATCACATAATAGGACCTATTATGACTAGGACCTATTATGTCATAATAGGTCCTATTATGTCATAAGACCCCTTAAGAGGACCTATTATTACATTATACCTCTTACTAGGACCTATTATGACATAAGACGGGCCTTAGTAGGACCTATTATGACATAATAGGATTGATTAACACATAGTAGGACCTATTACGACATAATAGGTCCTATAATGTCATAAGACCCATTAAGAGGACTTGTCATGTCATAATAGGTCCTATTATGTCATAAGACCCCTTAGGAGGATGTATTATGACATTATACCCCTTAGTAGGACCTTTTAAAGGGTATTATGTCATAATAGGACTAATAATGACATAATAGGATCTGTAATGATGTAATAGGTTCTATTATGTCATCATAGGTCCTATTATGACATCATAGGTCATATTATGTCATAAAACCCCTGAAGAGGACCTATTATGACTTTATACCCCTTACTAGGACTTGTTAAGGGGTATTATGTCATAATACGACAAATTATGACAAAAAAGGACCTATAATATCATAATATGACCTATTTTGTCCTAATAGGTCCCATTGTGACATAATAGGTCCTATTATGACATAATACAACCTATTATGTCATAATACGACCTATTATGTCATAATATGACCTATTATGTCATAAGGCCCCTTAGGAGGACCTATTATGACATTATTGTTAGCCCCAATATGGAAAGCTAATGTACTGAGAGGGGAGGGGTGAATCAGTACTCCAAAACCCTTCTTGAATAATAACTTTAATGTTATGCATAAACCAAATAGTGCAGTAACATAAAATAATGTTAAAACAAATAGATAACAATCATACATGATTCACTCCATAACACATATATTTTGGTTAAGCAGAAACTCTTGGTTAGAGAGAAAAATTGCGGTGGGGATGGTACCCACAACTTCACTACTGCAATAATAAAGAGTGCTTGGTTAGAGCTACATGTTTAGCTATTTCTGATAGCTTACCCTATTCGGAGTAACAAGATCTGTTAGATCTACCTTGCTAAAGGATTTTACAACACTTAATCTAAATGTTGCATCTGGTTAGAGGCTTTACAATTTATAGACTTTATTAGAGTCTTTTACCTTGTTAAAGGTTTCTCTTTCAACTTCACAATATTACAATAAAATCATTACAAATATCTGCAACTTTACATCTGAAATGTTATAGCAGATTCTATGTGCTTAGAATAAGATTACCTTTCTTATAGCATACCTCGGTAACCCATATAATAACTCGGTAAACCCTTCTGTTTACTTTGTTCTTCGACTGTTCTCTGAAAACCTTCTTACTGACCTCTGTGTCTCTGTAACAGTCTTCTTACACTCATACATACACCCTTAACTCATGATGTATAAATAGATCTCTTAAGATGGTGATCCAATTCATTGCTTCGATCTTACAAACACGATTTATAACCATGTAAAATATTTCATTGGTTAGATGACCTCTAAATCATACACAATCTTGCAGTTCAATTTCCAATGTGATAACAGTTAGATGTGCCTCGATCTTGTAACACGTTTTCATATGCATGTCCAAGCTCAATGAATCTGGTAACATGTTTCACTCGATGTATATCAACTCGGTGTGTCATCTTTGCTGCTCGGTAGAATTGAAAAGATACTCAGAAGATAGCTTGGTGTATACTGCGTTCTGTGACTGCTTTCTTCTATAACCAACTAGACTGTGCATACCGACTGAATATTTCGATAATAGTTACCGACTAGAGTATATAGTATAACTTTGACATAAAACTAATGGTAATCTGATAAGTAGTAACAATTATACCTCTTACTATGACCTATTATGACATAAGAGCCCTTAGTAGGACCTATTATAACATATGTAGACAAAGATAAGTTGGTTGGCAGAGAGAGATGGTACTTTTAGAGAGAGTTAAGGGGTATTATGTCATAACATGACCTATTGTGACCTAGTAAGACCTATAATGTCATAATACGACCTATTATGTCATAATAGGTCACATTGTGACATAATAGGACCTATAATGTCATAATATGACCTATTATGTCATAATAGGTCATATTGTGACATAATAGGACCTAGTGTGACATAATAGGTCATATTATGACATAATAGGTCCTATTGTGTCATAATAGGTCCTATTGTGACATAATATGACCTATTATGTCATAATAGTGTCCTATTATGTCATAATAGTGTCCTATTATGTCATAAGACCCTTAAGAGGACCTATTATGACATAAGACCCCTTACTAGGATCTATTATGACACAATAAGATCGATTATCACATAATAGGACCTATTAGGACATAATAGGTCCTATAATGTCATAAGACCCCTTAAAAGGACCTATTATGACATTATACCCCTTAGTAGGACTTGTTCAAGGGTATTATGTCATAATAGGACTAATAATGACATAATAAGATCTATCATGATGTAATAGGTCCTATTATGTCATCATAGGTCCTATTATGACATGATAGGTCATATTCTGTCATAAAACCCCTTAAGAGGACCTATTATGACTTTATACCCCTTACTAGGACTTGTTAAGGGGTATGATGTCATAATAGGACCTATAATATCATAATGCCACTTATTATGTCATAATAGGGCCCATTGTGACATAATACGACCTATTATGCCATAAAAGGTCCTATTTTGTCATAAGACCCCTTAACAGGACCTATTATGACATAAGACCCCTTAATAGGACCTATTATGACATTGGTAGAAAATGATAAGTTGGTTGGGAGAGAGAGATGGTACGTTAAGAGAGAGGTAGAGATGTATATATAGAGAAATATAGGTAGGTAGGGGATAAGGGGAGGTGTATAGAGATAGCAAAGATAAATAGTAGAGAGTCAAGGACGTGAGAGAGAGCTACATACATAGTTATAGGATTTGGGAGAGAGGAGACAATGTGAGATAGAAAGGGAAAAAAAATGACAAAGAGAAATGTGATTTATATATAAATTTTATATTTCATGTATATATAGCTTGTATTTTTTATTAAAAAATTTTTTTAAAAAGAAATTAAAAAAAAAGAAAAAAGGAAACGGGATCCCATTTTGTTTTTGAAATGGGATCTCGTTTCTTAGATCTAGGCTCGAGATCCCGAAGCTAAATGAGATCCCATTTCTTTTCTCATGCGCTCCGTGAGATTTGTTATTTTTTTCTAAATGTAAAACTTCCACACTAAGTGGACACAACTTTGTGCACTTACCCGTTTTCTACTTTCAACAAAAGTAAAATAAATTAGATGTTAAAAGAAAACTCCATTGGTATTGTACTTGGTGAGTAGTCAACCAAAAGACCTATGTTATGATTCCCCTACATCAAATTACCGAGGTATAAATTGTTTTGAGCCCCTTCTTACAAGGTATAATCATTTGATGTTACAAATTAAAATGAGTTGATACAAGGATAATGTTTTATTGAAGTTATTACCTTGTTTTGTGGGATGATCATGTTATTTCTTCGAATAAAAAATCTTGTTGCTTTTTGTTGAATGAAATGACTCCACATCCAGTGGGGTTAACCATGTAGCATCCTCTACTAGTCTATTTTTTAATTTCACCAAATATTTGCCTATATTCATTGCTCCTAGTCTTCCTAACCACTCTTGAATATAAAATGCTCTCAACCTCCTCACATTCTCACTCTGACAATTCTTCCATCCATTTCTTTGGTTATATTACCTCCTCCATTTTTTGATGTTGTGGTGTATCTCCTTTATAGTAAGTGTATAATTTAGATACATTAAAAAATGGAGATATGTCCAAACCTATAGGTAGCTCCAACTCATAAACATTTGGTGAAAACTTCTTGATGATCTTACATGGTCCAATCTTCTTCAACTTGAGGTTTTTGTAGGTATGATTGGTGAATTGTTCCTTTCTAGGTGTGCCAACACCATGTATCCCCCTTCAAAATTATTTTCTCTCCTTTCTAAATCTACCTTCACTTTATATTGATGGCTGCTCCAATTGAGATTTTCTCTTACTTGTTGGTGCAAATCTTGCATGTGTTTATCAAATTATTCTTCATCAACACTTCTCTTATATCCTTCAATATTTCTTAGATCTCTCAATTCTGAAATAAGCCTAGCATTGTACCCATAAACAATTTGACATGGTGTTTTACCTCTACTCTTGTTCACTAAATCATTGTATGCAAATTCAGCTTGAGGCAATATCAAATCCCATTGCTTAGGCTTGTAAACAACCAAACACCTTAACAATTTTCATAAGCTCCTATTAATAAGTTTGGTTTATCCATTTGTTTGGGGATGATATGCTAAGCTAAAATTCAAATCAATGCCTAATTTCTTCCAAAGTTTCCTTTGAAAGTGACCCGTCAGCTTAGTGTCATGGTCTGCAACTATACTTTTTAGTATTTCCATGCAATCTAACAACCTTTATAAATAAAAAAAATTGTAATATGTGAACCATCATTGGTCTTCTTGTAAGCTATAAAGTGAGCCATTTTTGAGAATTTGTCATCAACCACAAAGATAGAATTGTTATCCTGTCGAGTTCTTGGTAATCCAAGGAAAAAGTCTGTGCTTAAATCATCTCGTGGTTGCCCATGTATGGTTAATGGCTGATATAATCTTGTGTTCTGACTCCTCCCTTTGGCATATTGGCAAACTTGACATCTTTGCATAAATTTTTTGATTTCTACCTTCAACTTTGGCCAATAATATATTTCACTAAGTTGTGCCATGGTTTTATTAGCTCCAAAATGTCTAACTAAACCTCCATAATTCTTTTCTATTATTGAATTCCACCTCATTGACCCTTGTGGTATACATAACTATTGTCCTTCGAATAACAGTCCATCTTGTATGAAGTATTCCATCCAAGGTGTCTTGTCCATGGTAGTTGGCTCCATACAAGTTGTCCATGCATCCTTAAAGTCTAAATCATCTTTTTATAACTCTTCTATAGTATAAAATCCAACTACTTCAGACCTTATTTTAGTTAAGAGTGCTACTCTTCTAGTCAATCCATCTGCTATCTTGTTAGAACTTCCACTTCGATGCTTGAGAATAAAAGTATACCCTTGTAGGAACTCAACCCACTTCATATGTCGCTGATTAAGTTTGTTCAAGTATTAATAAATTGCAAATCATGATGATCTATGCAAAGAATGAACTCCTTAGGAACTAAATAATGATGTTTCTTCTTTAAAGCTTGCACAATGGCATAAAATTCTTGGTCACAAATGAAATACTTCTTATTGGCATCATTGATTTTTTCACTAAAGTATACAATAGGTCTACCCTCTTGACTAAGAACTGCTCCTATGGCTACCCCACTTGAATCATAATCTACTTGGAACACTTTGAAAAAATCTGGTAATGTGAATATCGGTTGCTCAGTGACTTTCTTCTTCAAGAGCTCAAAATTCTTATTTCTTGATGTTGTCTACTTAAATTCTATTTTATCTCCCCATATGATTTCAGTTATGGGTGCACATATCCCAAATGTTTTTAGAATAAATCTTCTATAGAAACTTGCCAAACTATGCAAACTTCTAGCATCATTCACACTCCTAGGCATTGGTCACTCTATTATGGTGTGTACCTATTTTGGATTGATTTGCAGATCTTGTGGTGAAATAACATATCCCAAATAAACCAATTTCTCCTTCATTAAACTATACTTCTTTAAATTTATAAGTGGATTTTCCTCTTTGAGTCTTTGTAGGACCTTCCTAATATGCACTAGATGTTCTTCTTTAATACTACTTAAAATTATAATCATCAAGATAAATAATCACAAATTTTCCTAAATATGGTCCGAGCAGTTGGCTCATTTACCACATAAAGGTACTCAATGCATTTGTTAATCCAAATGACATTAATAACCATTCATATAACCCTTCTTTGGTGTTAAAAGTTGTCTTCCACTCATCACCCTCTCTTATCCTAATTTGGTTACATCCACTTTTCAAATCAATTTTAGTAAAATATTTAGCCTTCCCCAAACAGTCCTTCATATTATCCATTCTAGGCCAAGGAAACATATACCTAATAGTTATTTTGTTGATGGATCTTGAGTGTGTGCACATCCTCCACTCACCATCCTTCTTTCGCGCTAACGCGGCTAGAATTTTACATGGGCTAAGATACTCACGAATTAGTCCTCTTTTTAATAGTTCTTGTACTTGCTTGTTAACTTCTTCATTTTTTGCTAGTGGAAATTTTGTTAGTGAACAGATTTTTGCCTTTCTTCTAATTAAATTGTTTCAAACTATGTCACCTTCTTTGAAAGACAAAAGTTCAACTAAACAGTTGGGTAAGTATGACATACACCACTTCCCTTTGAATTTTTGATAGGTACAACTCACTCCATTAGTTATTCAGGGAATAATCTAATTAAATTAAACTGGTATGCTTTTAACCTGAAAGCACATAAGGCTACCTACTTCATTCTTAGATGAGAGGCTACTAGTTTGCAAATATTTCAAAGAAACTATACTTCAAAAATGCTTCAACATGAAGATCAGAAGTGATCGAAACAAAGTTCAAAAACACTGATTCAGCACTTCATAAAAAAAGGTAAGAGAAACAGAGTCTCTTTTCAAGCATTTATCTTTTAAAAACACATAGATAGGAGCCCCAGATTAATAACAACATCTACCATTAGAAAGGTAATCACAGTCATTTAATTGGATTAATATTTGCAAAGAAATACCACTCCATGGATTCAAAACTCAAATATTTTTCCTCTCCAAAATGCATATGATCTTTATATATATGTATTTCATGCAACAAAGACACAACAATACACATATAACTTCTTTCCAATTTCAGATTCAAAAAACTAATGAATTCTTTTCCAACCCAAAAATAGAACTTCTAAAAACAAAATCTAAGTAACTTATTCTAACCCCTTCTCTATCTATCTTATTATAACCAACTTGATTGAGTTTTCTTCTAAAAATTTGGTGGCTCCATACTCTTCTATCTTGGTGAGCATGGGCAAAACATTTTCCCATTTATGCTCTTCTTTTTCTCATGGCACAATCTAATTCTGAATCTCTACAATGAGGCTTTACGTCTCGTCACATAACTTCTTGGAGCTTGTGATATATTTTCACCATCTTTAATCACTCCTTCAATCCATTTGTCTACAGTCCCCGTGATGCTTTTGGCCCACTGAACTTGACCCATCAGCTTCTTGTTCTCTGGCGTAGTAGTGTCAAAACTTTCTGAAGCATTTGATATGGGAAGTGCTCCAAAATAGCCTATACTATCAATGAATTGAGCAAGAATTTTGATATGTCGCTTCAGCTCTCTTTTCTCCTGCCCAAATTTTTCTGACCTGGTGAGCATCTTCTTAGCCGATACTTGGAAAAGGTGATTATCCAAATCCCTACTCATGTTCCCGAGCGCCACTTTGGTAATCTCAAAGTCCTCTACATTTACCTCCATAATCTCATCTTTGGGTTTGTAAGAAGCAATTTCGGCAACCCACTTCCCAATCTCTTCATCAACATCCAATCTAGTAGTTGTTTTGAACTTCTTTTTTTTGGGACCCTTCTCCGTGTATTTAACCAACATGTCCTGAATCGGGATGGTCACTAGAATGAAACTCTGTTTCTTGCTAATGGAAGTGGTTAGCCATTTAGGAGTTGCACTTGAACTAGTTGTTCCTCCAATCACCTTAGGTAGCAGCGTCATGGCTACAGTGACCACATGAGAATCCATGGTGTTGACAATGTCATTGTCAAGGTCCTCAACTTAGAAAATCTGAGCATCTAGGATTTAGTCTTTTACCTCTGTGTCTTTGACATGGTCCATTTTCTTTTGCGTAGCAGTTCGTGACCTTGTATATCAAGGAGCAGAAAAGTCTAGAGCTAGATTGGACTTGTGCTTGGTGTGAGATGACTTCTTATCTTTACCTGCATGAACAGGCATAGAAGTGGGGTTAGAAAAACATTTTGGGGAATGTAGAGCAACCTCATTATCTCTTGCAGGACCAATCTTGATGCCTATTTTTATTTCTCTGGTCTTGTTAACCCATTCTATGGTTCTTTCCAAGACCCTTTTTGTATTAAGTTGTATGCCACCCTCTTCTTTGACGTCCTTATTAATACATGATGTTTTGGGTTCATCTTGGTCTTGATATCTAGGTTCAAAGAGCTCTAGATAATCCTCTTGGATTCCCCTTATATCAAGTTTCACCTATAGTGAAACTACCTGTTCCAGAACCATTCTCATGTTTGTTCTTTTGAACACTTCAAGCTCATTATTGCAATCTTCCCAGAAGTCCTCTAGGTGTGGGATTGGAAGTTGCGGAATCAAACAAGGACTCCATGAGAAACTTTTATTTTCAAAGCCCTTTCTTTCATGATACAGTAGAAAATTGAATTTCTTTAAGTTGGCTCCAATGCTTAAATCATCTGACATTGAACTACAAGATAAAATACCCAATTGAATAGGAAAATGATCGTCCCATTTATCTTTGGGTTGGGCCTTCTTAGTTACGATAGCCAACTGCCTATAGATTTCAGCAAGAACAAAACAATCTGAACAAAAATGAGGAAGTCTAAAAGGCTCTTCCTCAAAACCACGTACTCTTATGTAACACAAACAAGGAAACTGAACAAAGAAACTACCATATCTCTTCACTAATGCCTGTGCATCTTCAGACATCCTCTTGGTTTTCATATTCTTTAACTCATAACACAAATCTCCCAAGAAAGCATTGTGTACTCTCCTAAAATCTTGCAATGTATTATCTTTTTGTAACATGGGGTAAAATTTATACATGAAACCTCTCCCTCAGCAAGCTGCCTAAGTATTCCCACTATCTCTTTAACACATGCCAAGCAATATATCAGATACGAGGACATAAATAAATTTTTCATGAACTTCTTCGCCATGCTCAGTTGTTCCCTCATGGAGTTGGTAATAAGCTTTTCCCAGTCAAGATACTACTTTCCTTCTAGCACCAGTTGTACATAACAGTAAATCCAATCATCGAAACTGTAGGCCTCAGTTGAACCTCTAACTTGATGTAGCACTAACATGACATCATGGATGTGGGGAAGCATGTGATTCTTGTTGGGATACTTAGGTAATCTTGAGCCATCCCTCTGAGGAACCTTCAACCAATACTTTGCAATATTATTCCGATGTCCAATTTTATCTATATTGAACTTGGTGATTGATTGGGTGGGAGAAAAATTTGAGAACTGATAATCAGGCAATTTGAAAATGGATGAAATAACATCTCTATTAATTGCGAGGAGGGTTTCACCATTATCCCTTTTGATATTTTTGGAGATAGGATCATATCTCGCAGTACACTCCCTAACTAGTTCTAGGCAAGGGACAGCAGGAGGAAAAGTTGCCGCTTCTATGAGACCACTACTTATAATTTCTAAACCAAATGAACTGTCAATTCCTTTAAACACCCTTTCTTTTAAAACTTCCAAATTTTCTCCCTTCAAGTCTGTATCACTGACTATGGGCTCTGTGCATGCAAGATTGAAAATATTCCCGAAAAGGTGCAGTGTGGACTTCATAATTCATAAACAACAACCCTTATTTTCCCCAACAAATGTTATTACGAGAGAGAAAAGAAGGTAAAAATCACTAGAGAAGAAAGGAAACAAACTCACCTTCACAGTTGAGACCAATCGAACAACCACCAGCAAACAAACCTACTATCAAAGACTCTGCAGCAATGAAGAACAAGTTTCAGAAATTAATCACTTCATAACTTATAGCAAAAAGAAGTGATACAAACTTATTTAGTGCATTAATTCCAATTGTCAACTCAAATTTGCTGAGCATTGGGATTGGACATCACACACATGCATTGAATGCATGGTGGCATTTTTGCAGTAACCACCAATTCCCAGAAATTATTACTTGCCTTGAAAACTCAACCAGTTGATGTCACCCGAGATATGGTTCAATCTTCATCATACTTAGCAATAAATGCACCATCATATCCTTTAGTCCATGGGACCCACCTGATTTGAGCATGCATGAAAAATTTGAATTGACTTCACGAGAGTTCAGGTAGTTCAAGGTGTACACTAGGCCAAGAAAATTCTCTTTGAAAGGATTAACTTTGTTAAGTGTTGCTGACGTTTTGAACTTCATTGAACATGTTGAACACCACTGAACTATTTGAACAAGGTTCAAAGAGTTCACGGCCTGGAGAAAGAGGATATAACACATCATATGTGACCATGAAAAAGAACTACTGCAAAACACTTGAGTGAACCTTAGCATGAAAAAGCTTTTAGCCACCTTAGAACCTGCAGAACCTAAATGAACATTATGAACTCCCTTCAAAATGGTTCAATGATTTCATAGGGTTCGAATAGATCATTAAACTTGGCGTTACGGATTAAGAGACAATTTACAAATGGACTAAAGATTGATCCAAGGAATTTCTAGAGAGATAAGGACTCGAATAAAATTTTGTAGGGTGACTTACTCTTTTTATGAAGGATGAATGACAAGATAACATTGGCTCTAATCGGGGATTGTATTTTGTGAAAAATGCAAGTAACTCTAAATCTCTGGTTTCACATAGCAAAAATAGAAAGGGGGAAAAGAGGACACACACCAAACAGACACAAAATAAACAACTAATCTACTATGTAAAGGAACTCTTAACCATAGATTTCAAAATTTGTAGAGCTTGAGGTCCTGCCCATTATAGGTATAGGGCATAACCGTTCCATTAGAATAATTTAGTCTGAATGCATTCGATCCCACTAGTTCATGGATCTTGAATGGACCTTTCCACAATGAGTCAAATTTGCCATGGGCACCATTTGGTTCTTTCCTCTTGTCCCATAATAGTACTTCATCTCCTTTAAGGAAACCTCTTGGCTGAGCTCTCATATCAAAGATTTTCTTCACCTTGTTCTAATGCTTAATAATTCTATCCACTAACATCTCTCTTTCCTCTTCCAACTTCATCAAATACATAACTCTTTTCTCTAGAGCATTTTGGAAAAAGGAATCCTTAATTACAGTTTGAAGCTTGGTTGCTGACAATTCCAAGGGTAAAGAAAATTTTGCACCAATCCCATACACCAACTCAAAAGGTGCCATTCCAATCGCTCTTTTAGGGGTAATTCTATCTGCCCATAAGGCTTCATATACCTTTTTATGCCAGTTTCGGGCATTATCATCAACTAACTTCTTCATGATTGCTACCAGGTTCTTGTTCCTCGATTCTGCCAACCTATTACCTTGCGAAAAGTAATCGAAAGAGTGTGAAAGAGTAATTTGGTGTTCATAGCAGAACATAGTCAATTCTTCAGAGGAGAAATTCGATGCATTATCTGCAACAATCTTCTCAGGGACCCCAAAACGAACAAGGATGCAATCTTGGAGAAAATTACGTACGACCTCTGAGTTCGCTTTCTTAGTGGGGAAAACCTCCACCCACTTAGTAAAATAGTCTGTTGCTGTCAAAATATACATATGACTAGCACTAGAATGAGGATTTATTGGGCCAATGAAATCAATACCCCATTGTTTGAAAGTTTCATCCACTACCACAAGCCTTAAAGGTAGAGCAGCTAAATGTGGTTTTCCTGAAAAGATTTGACATTTTTCACATCCCTTTACATAAGAATATGCATCACGAAACATACCAGGCCAATAAAAGCAATTTCTTTAAATTTTAAAAGCAGTTCCTGAGGATGAGAAATATCCACCGCAGGCTTCACCATGATAAACTTCCAGAAGCTTTTGTTGTTGAGGCTTATCTACACACCTCAAATAGGTGCCATCCAAGCCTTTTTTGTATAAAACATCTTGCCAAATAACATACTTAGCTGCTTTCAATTTGAGATTCCTTTGTTCTTTAGCTGACAAATGACTCAGGAAACTGCCATAGGTCAAATAATAGGCTAAATCAGAAAACCATGTATCTTGCAACCCAATGAACAGAGTCAATGGTGGCTCTTTTTTTGTCTCCATCTTATTTTTTGCTATTAATTTGCATAAGCCTTGTCCTTTAACCGTCTTTGTAGGATGAATATCTAGATCATATTCCTAAATTTTGGTTACCCACATCACCCTTTTATTGAGTTTGACTTCTTGCTGAGTCAAAATACTTTTCATTGTAGAATCTAGAACAAAAATCACAGAATGCGAATGCAAAATATAATACCGGAATTGTTTTACAACTTTAACCATGGCGAAGGCTTGTTTCTCTGAAAGCGAATCCTTAAGTTCATGCTTCTTGAGAGGGACACTCATGAATGCTATAGGTGCTTCAATCCCAGATTCATCCTCCTATAATAATATTCCTGACATCGTATGTTCTAAGGCATAACAATATATGACAAAATCCTTTTTAAAATCTAGGTTGATGAGAGTTGGCGCATTGGCAACTGAACTCTTGATCCTTTCAAAATATTCTTTGGCTTCATCAGTCCATTTAAAAGGATACCTTTCACTCAATAAGCTAATGATATGCTTGGTAGTTTCTACGAATTTGGGTACAAACCTTCTTAGGAAGTTTACCTGGCCAAAAAATTACCTTACTCCAGTCTGATTTGAAGATAGACTGAGATGTTGAATTACATTGACTCTATCAGGATCAATCTTGACACCTTCTTTCGAAATGATATGCCCCAATAATTTTCCCTCAGCTACATAGAAAACTGACTTCTTTGGATTCAAGGAGATACCATGTTCTTGACAACGTTGTAGAACTACCTTCAGATCTTTGAGATGATTCTTCTTATCTTTAGAAAACACGGTCAAGTCATCTAGGTAAGCAACAATAATTCTATCATGAAAATCCCTAAAAGAAGAATCCATGGCCCTTTGAAAAGTTGCTCTGACATTAATCAAACCAAATGGCATACGATTATATGCGAATGTTTCGCATGGAGTGATGAACGCTATCTTGTGTTGTTCATTCTCTGCAACACCTATTTGATTGTAACCAGAAAAATCATCTAACATTGACATCTCTGACCCAGCTACTGTCTGCAAAATATGATCCATATTGGGTAAAGCATAGTTTTCTTTAAGACTTGCCTGCTTCAGATTGCGAAAATCTACACAAATCCGAATTTCCCCACTGTTCTTCCTCACAGGCACTATATTGGCTACCCAAGTATAGTGATGAATTGGATATATAATTCTAGCTTTAAGCATTTTATCTACCTCCTTAAAAATCACATCTGCCATCATGGGATTGAAATTTCTCAGTTTCTGTCTAAAAGGAGAAACACTAGGCTTCAACGAAATTTGATGTTGAAACTGTCCATTCCTAAATTCCTTCAAATCATCATAAGACCAAGTGAATAATTCAATGTATTCTTTCAGTAACCCATTGAGCATTCATTTTTCCTTAGAAGAACAACATTTGCCAATTATTACCATTTTAGGATTAGATTCATCACCAAGATTGATCTTTTCACAACTTCCCTTTCTGTCATCATCAAGAGCTTTCTTTCTAGTGAACACATCATTATGGGTGAAAAACCTTTCTAAAGTCACCAAACCTTTTAGAATTTTGTTCCCTTTCAACTGAATGAAATTCTTATCAAAATCAATACCAGGGTCTAGGTAAAATTCTTTGCAATTATCTTCAGAACCTTCAAAATATGATTGGACAAATGAACGGATGCACTCTAGAAAATCCTTAATCTGGGCATATGTATCAAAAACTTGCCAATGATTCACATTGTCAGGAACACTAGGTCTGTAAATCATTTCAATTCAATAAGAATCATTCTTAAAGTCTAGGTGTGGTAACAAGAGAGAAGCTAAAATGGCCAATGAATCTGCCCTAGTGTTTTGCTCTCTTGGTATAGCTTCAATTGACAAAGCATCAAAAAACTTTATCTCATCCCAAACCCTATTTCTATAATGTTTTAGTCTATCATTCTTTACTGAATAAACATTCCTTACCTATTTAACAATAAACTCCGCATCACCTTTTACCTTAAGCAATTTTATACCCTTATATTTGGCTTCATTCAATCCTAAAAGTAATGCCTCATATTACACAATGTTATTAGTATTCTTGAAATCCAACTTGAAAGAAAAAGGAAAAATGTTACCATTGGGGGAAAGCAGAACTACCCCTACTCCTGAGCCAGAGTTGGCGCAACTTCCATCAAATTCCATTTTCCATAGTCTGCCTTGTTCATCGACTACTTCTTCCAATTCTTTTTTATCAAGTGCAAGAATGAGATAATTTCCAAATTCACATTCTTGGAACAAAATCTGGGCTTTGGGATTATCAGAGGGAAAGACTGTATATTTATTCTTCGGCTCAGGTTCAAGTTTGATCTTTTGTTTTCCTAGTGGGATGATAGCTTCTGACCAGTCCATCTTAATTTCACGTCAAAGCTCTTTACAGAAAGTCCTACTTAAGAGCATCCCATAATTTGCAAGAATGTCAGCAACCAAAATGGTCAATTTTACCCTTTTATCAGGACATGCTGCCAGCACTGCCTGAGCATCCTTTACCTATCTAGTGAGAGGGACCTACTTCCCATCCATTGAATAACATCTCCCAAATGTCTTAGTGAGTGTTAAACCTAAATCTCTTGCAACAAACGATGGAATTATAATATCTGACGCCGCTGAATCTATAATACAATTGCTAAGCTTCTGACCATTCAGGAGGAGGGAGATATAAAAAGGTTCGGGCTTCAAAACTTCTATGTCAAGCTTATCTTCAGCATTGTGGAAGGCATAGGGAGTAACCGAATCAGTGGAAGGGCAAGAGATAGATGTAGGTGTTTCAGTAGTAAACAAATCTCTATCAACCACACATTTATGCACTGAGGACTCTAAGGTAGAATTCCTTTTACATACTTGACCAGTTTGTCTAATTCCTTCGGGTTTAGTTTCAAATATTCAGCAGTGGAAAGTTGAACAGTTGAAACTTTACAAAATTCAATTATGTCAAAGGAGGGGGAGGGAGAAGATTTATTTTTACTTTCCATATCTCTTTGCAAAATTTTAACTTCAGGAGTCTTTGCATGAAAGGGGGAATCATTACTCATAGGACTCTTACCCTTGAAACTAGTTCCAGCTGAAGTCACAAAAGGAGCAAGTTGGGAGGTTCGTTGATTCCTTGTAAGGATTGCACATGTAGGGTCTTCAAGAGTTACCAAAATATTACCACCTCTTTCTGAATCTGATTCATATTCAAGGTAGAATGATCCAGAGTTGCTAGGTACTTCTTGAATCTTATCTGCTTCAGTGAACTCACCTAGTTCATCCTTTGTGCTTTTCATTTGAACATGCCTTATCATATCAGGACAAGAACTCCCATCATGATCTGTAGTAAGGTGAAAAGAGCACATAGCACCTTTATCGGGAGGAGCCTCTATTTGCAATCTTTGCAAGGCAGCGGGCAGTTGTAAAGCTCGCCCATAATTATGTTAGGCCCAATATGGAAAGCTAATGTACTGAGAGGGGAGGGGTGAATCAGTACTCCAAAACTTTTCTTCAACAATAACTTTATTATTATGCATAAACTAAATAGTGTAGTAACATAATATAAAGCTAAAACAAATAGATAACAATCATACATGATTCACTCCATAACACATATATTTTGGTTATGCAAAAACTCTTGGTTAGAGAGAAAAACTACGGTGGGGATGGCACCCACAACTTCAATAGTACAATAATAAAGGGTGCTTGGTTAGAGCTACATGTTTAGCTATTTCTGATAGCTTGCCCTGTTAGGAGTAACAAGATCTGTTGGATCTACCTTTCTAAAGGATTTTACAACATTTCATCTAAGTGTTGCACCTGGTTAGGGGCTTTATAATTTATAGACTTGATTAGAGTCTTTTACCCTGTTAAAGGTTTCTCTTACAACTTCAAAATATTACAATAAAATTATTACAAATATCTGCAACTTTACATCTAGAATGTTATAGCAGATTCTATGTGCTCAGAATAAGATTACCTTGCTTATAGCATACCTCGGTAACCCATATAGTAACTCGATAAACCCTTCTATTTACTCTATTCTTTGACTATTCTCTCAAATCCTTCTCGATGACCTCTGTGTCTTTGTAATAGTCATAACACTTAGTGCTTTCACATGTCTTGTTTTGTATATTTCTATATCTTCCTTTCTGTCATGCTACATGTTTTTTTATCTGATCTAAATCCATGTTGTATAAATAAATCTCTTATGTCGGTGATCCATTCATTGCTTCAATCTTACAAACATATTTTATCGAATGAATAACCATGCAAAATATTTCATTGGTTAGATGATGGCCTCAAAATCATACACAATCTTTAAGTGCAATTTCCAATGTGATAACGGTTCTATGTGCCTCGATCTTGTAACACATTTTCATATGCATGTCCAGGTTCAATGAATCTGGTAACACGTTTCACTCGGTGTGTCATCTTTGCTGCTTGGTAGACATGGAATGATGCTTGGTAGACAGCTCGGTGTATACTACGCTTTGAGACTACTTTCTTCTGTAACTGACTTGACTGTTCATACCGACTGAATATTTTGGTAGTAGTAACCGACTAGAGTATATAGAATAACTTTGAACATAAAACTAATGGCAACTTGATAAGTAGTAACAATCTCTCGTTTTGACATTAATTGAGATGTTTGATAAAAACTAGTCTCAAAGTTATAACTCAATAATCTATATACTTGCAAAATTTGACTATACTAACAGTATATACAATAGTCAATAAAATAATATATCTAGATCTAATCCCCTTATCGATATACTGTACAAAACTCTGATTTTGCATTTTGTTGCACTGCTTGGTTCACTTATCTCTCTGCTCGGTATACTCCCCCTGTATACTATACTCCTTTCGTTTGATACTATACTTTGAATACTATATTACTCCCTTAATATTGTATCACTGCCCCTTTTTGACAAACATCAAGACTTAGTTACCATTTGGTGGAGGAAACTGGTCAAAAATGGATTTGTACTTGGTCTGTGCTTTGGTGAGAGAGACAAAGAGGGAATCCTTTACACTATCCATTAAAGAATTATGTGCTTGAATATCAGCCAATAATGAGATTAAGCCATCTAGAGTGCTTCCCTCTTGTGTAGTAGATAAGGAGGTGGCTTGGTTGATCTATTCTTGGACGGATGAAAGATGAGGAAGGAATAATGTCTGAAGTGTCATTATGTCCATCCTAATCTTCTGTTCTTCATTTCTTAGGTCCAATTGTTGAGCCATGAGCTGTTGTAGCTTTGTATAAAAATTCTGAACTGAATCTGGCTCTGTGGTCAACTTATTTGAGAGATCGGTGATTTCTTTCTCAATTGCTGTTGTTTTATTTTTGATGTCTTTAATGAATAAAGAAAATGTATAGAGTTTCTTAAATAAATAAAGAATGTGCTTGAGTTGAGGAGTCAACTCAGCAATAAATTTGACAAGTTTAACTTTGCCAATAGCTATAGCTTTCTATACCTCTTCTATCATTTTTGCATTGAGCTCCTTGTCTTTTAGCTTGCTCAAATATTTCGATGCATCTACTCCAGATGTCTCTATCTTTGTTAGAAGTTCATCCAGTTGAATGTGGATGGTTGCATCTATTGACACTGTAGCTTCAGGTAGCATATCTATTAAGAGTGCTTTCACCTTCTGAAGTACTTTATTTTTCTTTTGAATCACCATTTGCTTCTCTTGTTCGGCCTTAGCTTTGCATAGTTCATCGAAATCAATGAGTGCTTGCCCCTTTAATTTTGATATGTCTACATTGGGCAACACTATTGGTTTTGACAAATCAACTTTAAAACTATTCTTTTTCATCTTCTTTTCTTTACCTTTCACCGATGGAACTAAGACAATGGCTTTTGAGGCTTGATGACCCTCGGTAGGTTGCTCGGTAGAGGCAACACTTTGGTCGGTTTCTTTAGCCTCTGTAGTGTCCTTTGGTGTCTCAGTTACAACATTTTTAGTGCTAGAAGGTGCTTGAGATGTCTATTCTTGAGTAGTACCTTCTCCTACTGTAGACTTGTGACCTTCGGTGCCTTGATCCGTATCCCGAGGGGTTTTAGTTGAGACAAGTTGTTTGACCGGTGGATAAGGCTGAACTTGTTCCAAGACTAATTCACTAGATACAAGTTTTGCATATGCATTGCCTTCTATCATTTCCTATTCCAATGCCTCTGTATCCATGACATCTTCATCTATTTGAATGGTGTTAGCAGGGTCTTGCTCGGTAACATCAGGATCTTGCTCGGTGACATCAACAATTTCAACTATAGCTTCCTCTCCGACATCCTTGATTTTAAAGATTTCCTGCCACTGTGCTTTTGTCTCATTTTCTACTTTAATATACAGCCCATTCATCAATTTTAAGGCTCTTTGTTTGACGAGAAACTTTGAGTTGTAGGTTGTCAGATGTTCCTTTATTTCAGCTACGGATATGTCAAGAAAGAGATGTACCAGACTTCTTTCTCTGATCTGTTTCTCCGAGTCCATTGCATACTTCCACCTATTGTCAATATGTAAATATAGTTCATTTAGAAGTGATTTAGATAGTTCCAATGGAGCTAACCAAAATTTTAGAAGTGTGCAGATGACAGCTTCTTCAATTTGTCTCTTTTCATCATTATTCCTGGTTTCATACTTAACATATCTAAATCCTCCAAATCCACCATATTCTTTCAGATTAGGATAAAAATTTTCAACACTATGTACATTTACCTTCTTGCTCTTGACAATCTGAAATTTGCTTGCATCCTCAAATTTGGTATCACTAGACTCTTTTACCAAAATGAGTCTCCGAGTAGATTTCTTGTATGTTTTTGTTACCTTGGGAACAGTAACACTCTTTATTTTCTTACTCGGTGAAGTTGCACATGCTCTTATGTTAGGTTGCTTTACTGGAGGAGTTGGTGAGGCCTTTGATGAATCTAGTTTCTTTCTTTTCAACACTATACCCTTAGGCAATTCAGTGCTCAGTGTTATAGCTGCCTCTTGGGCTTCAGATTACTCTTCAGTAATGGCTAAAGTGCCTTTGACAAGTGTGGAGGAAGAGTATTCTCTGAATTTCTCTGATAATGCATTTATCATCTTTGTTGCCTTTCTTGTAGCTTTGGGTACTACAATGCTCATCTTTACCTTTTCCTTGACTTCCTCATAGGTTCCATACCTCAGCTCGGTAGCATGCCTTAGTAATGTGAGAAATGAATCAATTTGTTATTGTGTGATGTCAAAATCAATCTCATAACCCATAGGTGACAAAGATTGAGTTCTTGGTTCCACAACATTCACATAACAGTAATCTGTGTCAACTTCAAAACATATATCATTTTTGTATTTCTCCACTAGCTGGGGTGGAATTTTGTATCTGTTATGCATTTTCTCTTGAAATTTACTAAAGCAATCATCCATAATATCATTAAAATTATCACCTAACTTCTTGATGAAGTTATTGATCTGATGGGTTATTAGTCAATGTAGTTCCCAAACAACTTTACCGACTGATGGAAAGAATTATTCAAAATAGAAAAACATGCATACAAGTAATGATCCAAACTTTAGTGTATTAGCTGAGTTGTTCTTCTTCGGCTTCCTAATGGTGTTCATATTTTCAAAAAGGTTCTTTAGCAACACCTCACATAGATCAATTTTCATTCCCTTTTTCACAATTTTGTATGCTAGGTCTACTGCTGCATAGGGTACATTGTTTTCCCTTGCTGATTGGAAGAAATAGTAGCCTATTACTCTAATGGAAAATTTTAGTTCTTCATCAATGACATTGTTCAATTTCATTCCTCTGCAATCAGATTCCACTCTGGTTAAACTGATCAATTCCTTCTGTGATATCATCTTTTGGGCTTGGGCATGATCATAAATAGGGTAACCGGTAATTAGATGAATGATTTCCTTGGTAATATTAAATGGTTGCTCTTCTAGCCACATGAAATCATCATGAACTTTGCTCAGAACAAACTTGACCCACTGGGGTTTGAACACACGAGGATAGGTTAGAGCTTCAGTTAATCGCTTGATCTTAATGTGCTCATACTTGTTATTCAATTTACCATCGGTACACAACTCATCATAGGTGTCTCTGATTTCAACATGACCGAGTTCTTCAACACGACATTTGGTGAAGAATCTCACATCCTCGACTAATAACACTCTATCCAGGATGAATGAAAATGCGGTTTTGTCATCCAGTTCAGAAGCAACTTTGGGAGTCAGAGTATTTTAGTGAGGGCTTTTCTACATTCTTGACAACAATGGGATCTTGGATCTTAGGCGCCATTGTAGATTTCAGATAAAAGCTAACAAAGGATCCTTAGGGTTTCAGGATTTCAAACAACAGACGCTTTATACTTAGTAGATAATAGCAACTTGATAAGATCGGTAAACCAGATTAACAATGCCTTGAGATTGATGTAAATACCTTGAATTTGCTTTGTAGGAGGTTTGATTTCCTTTGAATCACTTTTCTCTTCTCTCTCAAAAACTTGGTAAGTAAAAATGACTGCGAAAATGCTCTTAAGTACACAATATACCTTATCAGGCTCCGTGTGAGTGAGGTCAAAAACATTAAATGCACTTGGTTCCACTTAACTTTCTTTCCTTTTTCCGCTTTAATCGAGTAACCAAACTTCCTTCACTCACCGACTAGACAGGTTTCCTATATTCACCGAGTTGACAGGTTTCCTGTAAGGTGCTCCAACAGACTTTTGATAGAATTTCAAACTTACTAATACATCTTAATTATGCAGATTTTGAATTAAGTACATAATAGAATAGGTACTGTTAAGATTTAACCATGAGAAAATGCAGTCCCTTCATACCTTTACCGAATAATTTGGAATAGTTGCACCTAACGCGGTAGGTAAGGTGCTTTGTTTATTTGACACAATTTCCCTATTTTTCCAAATCATCTTTAATTTTTCTTTTATTTCCTCAGTGTCTTTTCTAGGTTGATCTCTGCATTCTCCAGCTAAGTGTCAATCTTTGTGACAATGAAAACATGCCATACCAGGATTTCTCCATGATCTTCGGTTGTTCATCCCAAACCTTATAAAGCAGTTGGCACTTATATGTCCATATCTTCCACAACATTCACACCATAACCTTGTATTGTAATCCCATGGTACTACAAAATACTGTCGGTAAGGATTTTTGTGAGTTCAGTAACCTCTAGCATTATGCTCGGTGTGCAGACCACATATAGTTATTTTGCTTAAACCAACACTCCTCAGTACTATGTCCATATCTATTGTAATTTTTAAAAAACCCTTTGAATTTTACCTTCTAATAATTGTTAACAGACATTGTCCTACATTGATTAGATGTGTGACCATATTTATTGCAATTGTAACAATAACCATTGGACTTAGTGACATTCGGTTGCTTACCTTTTTTGATTTGGCACATGTTGGCAGTGTGACCTTGATTTCCACAGTAGTTGCAAATAGGCTTCTTTCTTTTGATGTTCTTCTTGTTTCCAACTTGCTTTGATGATTCTCCTCTCTCGATAGTATGAATTCCCTTCTCGGTAGAGTCTTTTCCTTTGTAATCGAGTCCTGCATCTTTGTTGGGTCTTCTTGTATTCAGTTGCTCATCCAACATCTTTGATGCTTCATAACTCTTCTTCAGTGTTTCTTTGGATTTCTTCTCTATTTCAAGTTCATCAGTCAACCTTGATACTTCAAGTTTCAATGCTTGATTCTCATCATCTTTCATATTTGCTTCATGATGTGCATAGCCTAGTTGATCTGATAGGTTTTATTGAATTCTAGTCAATCTTGTGATTTCATCATTCTTATCAAATACTAAGACTTCAAGTTGTTGTTTCTCTCTTTCTAGATCTCTTACTTTATCCTCGGTTGCTCTCAATGCATCAAGATTTTTAGTCATCTGTGTGCTGAAATGTTCATGTTCTCTTTTCATTGCTTTTAGTTGATCAGCCAGTGCTTTGTTCTTTTCTTTCAATGCTCCAATCATTTCTTCAGTCTCTTCAGATACACTATTCTCAGATGATGTCTCAATTTGTTCCACTAACTCTTAAGAGTCCTGCAAATCATCAGATAATCTTCTTCTCACTTTCAGAGATTTTTGCATTTGCCTTTACATGTCTGCAATCACTTGATTAGCATGATCCACCTCTTCTTGCAGATACACAATCCTCCAAGATTGTTTATAGCCTTCCATTGATAAGATCTTTCTCTTTACGCAATTAAATCCTTTTCCAAGATTGAATCTCTGATACCAATTGTTAGGCCCAATATGGAAAGCTAATGTACTGAGAGGGGAGGGGTGAATCAATACTCCAAAACTTTTCTTCAACAATAACTCTACTGTTATGCATAAACTAAATAGTACAGTAACATAATATAAAGCTAAAACAAATAGATAACAATCATACATGATTCACTCCATAACACATATATTTTGGTTACGCAGAAACTCTTGGTTAGAGAGAAAAATTGTGGTGGGGATGGCACCCACAACTTCACTACTACAATAATAAAGTGTGCTCGGTTACAGCTACATGTTTAGCTATTTCTGATAGCTTACCCTGTTAGGAGTAATAAGATCTGTTAGATCTACCTTGCTAAAGGATTTTACAACACTTCATCTAAGTGTTGCACCTCGTTAGAGGCTTTATAATTTATAGACTTGATTAGAGTCTTTTACCCTGTTAAAGGTTTCTCTTACAACTTCAAAATATTACAATAAAATTATTACAAATATCTGCAACTTTACATCTGGAATGTTATAGCAGATTCTATGTGCTCAGAATAAGATTACCTTGCTTATAGTATACCTCGGTAACCCATATACTAACTCGGTAAACCTTTCTATTTACTCTATTCTTTGACTATTCTCTCAAATCCTTCTCGGTGACCTCTGTGTCTCTGTAACAGTCATAACACTTAGTGCTTTCACATGTCTTGCTTTGTATATTTCTATATCTTCCTTTCTGTCATGCTACATGTTTTTTTATCTGATCTAAATCCATGTTGTATAAATAGATCTCTTATGTCGGTGATCCATTCATTGCTTTGATCTTACAAACATGTTTTATTGAATGAATAACAATGCAAAATATTTCATTGGTTAGATGACCTCAAAATCATACACAATCTTTAAGTGCAATTTCCAATGTGATAACAGTTCTATGTGCCTCGATCTTGTAACACGTTTTCATATGTATGTCCAGGTTCAATGAATCTGGTAACGTGTTTCACTCAGTGTATATCAACTCAGTGTGTCATCTTTGTTGCTCGGTAGACATGGAATGATACTTGGTAAATAGCTCGGTGTATACTGCACTCTGAGACTACTTTCTTCTGTAACCGACTTGACTATTCATACCGACTGAATATTTCGGTAGTAGTAACCGATTAGAGTATATAGAATAACTTTGAACATAAAACTAATGGCAACTTGATAAGTAGTAACAAATTATATTGGTTTGGTTGTTTTCTACTTATATCTTGATAGGGCTATGGGTAAGAAACTCTAGGTTTCGGTATCTGCCTCTTCAAAGCAATCATATCATTGACTAGTCTTTTAACAACTAGATCGGTCAAAGAGGTGGAAGCTTGAGATTGACCTTGAGGAATTTGCACATCTTTTCTCCACTTCCCAGCTATTATTAAATCATCTTCAAGTTCTATAGCCTAATTTTGTGCAGTATCAAGATCAGCTGGCCTATTTCTTCTGAGATGGAAACCAACATCAAGAGGCATAGAGTTGATGAAGAAACATTGTTGGTTATCAGTAGTTGGTCTTTTAGCCTTGGGAATTTTATGGATAATCTTATTATACCTAGATACATAGTCTCTCATTGGCTCATGAATCTCCTTCTTCATTTGTGTGAGCTGAGCCAAAAGTGAGTGCTCATCGTCAGCACTCTTGAACCGTTTCTCAAAAGTAGTTTTCATTGTTTGCCAATCAATTATAGATCCAGCCCGCAGATGACTGAACCAATCTGCTGCTCCCTCGGTAAGAGTTTAGGTGAAAAGCCTAACAGCCACATCTTCATGCTATACTGCCAGTATCCTAGTAGCTACATTAAAATAATTCAAATGTTCTTCAACCGAGATTTTGCCATCTCCATTAAACTTAGGTAAAACACCCTTAGCCCCTTTTGAAAGTGGATTATGGGCTACAAGAGCAAGAGGCCGGACTATGGCACCCCATGGTTGGGCCATAATGAAAATAGGGTAAATAGTTACAAGGGGAGGGGCTGGCTTGAATTCCATAAAGTGTTAACGCTTGCCAATGACTATAAGAGGAACGTACCTTGGGAGTAGTTCTGGTAGGAGAAGAAGGTCTACTTTTCGCAATCCTCAAGGGCGTGAAATTTGTGGAAAATGATAACCCTTGTAATTCTTCAAAAAAATCATCAGCAACTCCCTCTCTCCTTTGTGATCTACTATAAGGACAAGAATCCAGTTGTGTCCCCTCTAGGGTCCCTAAACAACTCTTTCTACCACAGCAATATTCTAGGTTATGGAAATTCTTCTCAACCATTCACCCCTTGTTTTTTTTAATCTCTTTCTAAACAAAGCAAACCTGTTGCTGTTGTTGGTTATGAGTTCAATTCTAACATATATGTAACATACTGGTCTATTGAATGTTTGATGCTCCCCAGCAGAGTCGCCAAAAATTTGTTAGTGAACAGATTTTTGCCTTTCTTCTAATTAAATTGTTTCAAATTATGTCACCTTCTTTGAAAGACAAAAGTTCAACTAAATAGTTTAGTAAGTGTGACATACACCACTTCCCTCTAAATTTTTGATAGGTACAACTCCCTCAATTAGTTATTGAGGTAATAATCTATTTAAATTAAACTGGTATGTTTTTAATCTGAAAGCACATAAGGCTTCCTACTTCATTCTTAGATGAGAGGCTACTAGTTTGCAAATATTTCAGGAAAACTATTCTTCAAAAATGCTTCAACATGAAGATCAGAAGTGATCAAAACAAAGCTCAAAAACACCAATTCAGCACTTCATAAAAAAGGGTAAGAGAAACAGAATCTCTTTTCAAACATTTATCTTTTAAAAACACAAAGATAGGAGCCCCAGATTAATAACAACATCTACCATCAGAAAGGTAATCACAGTCATTTAATTGGATTAATATTTGCAAAGAAATACCACTCCATGGATTCAAAACTCAAATATTTTTCCTCTCCAAAATGCATATGATCTTCTTTTCCTCTCCAAAATGCATATATGTATTTCATGCAACAAAGACACAACAATACACATATAAGTTCTTTCCAATTTTAGATTCGAAAAACTGATGACTTCTTTTCCAACCCAGAAACAGAACTTCTAAAAAAAAAATCTAAGTAACTTATTCTAACCCCTTCTCTATCTATCTTAATCTAATTTATAGTAGCTTTAAATAATAGAGGAGATCTCCCTCAAAACTGAATCTCCTCCAAAATAGTTATAAAAGCCAACAAAGTATTTTAGGGACAGATGTCCCAAAGTCATTTGCAAGATTATGAAAAACACATAAAATAAAAATAGAGCATTATCATCATGCTACTCTTCTTCTCCATCATCATCCTCTCCTCTACTTTTCTGGGCATCGTGGGTGGTTGCAAGCTCTTGAATTATAGACTCACTTGGATTTTTCATGGCATTGATCTTTGCTTTTGCGGCTTCTTTGTCCCACCTGTGCTTCACCATTTTCCTGGCATGCTTAGGTAATTGATCATTACCGATAAATTTCATGGATTCAATTCGGGTGACTTGTGTTATATATTTGGGAGTGAAATTGCCTTTGGCTTTAACTTTCTCCATGTGCAGCCTAAAAGCCTTTATTGCATCCTACGTGTTCAGCCCACAAAGTCCCAGTTGCCAATCATGGTCTAGATTAACCACTTTATTGTCATTAACCAAGCTACACTGAAGGTCTTGAAGCTCATAAATAGAAGCCCTGGCATCAGAAATCACAAAATTGAATGTGAGTACCCACCACATTATAGTCTTCTTAAATACGAAGAGTTGGTACTCATCAGTTACCAACTTGATTGAGTTTTCTGCTAAAAATTTGGTGGCTCCGTACTCTTCTATCTTGGTGAGCATGGGCGAGACATTTTCCCATTTATGCTCTTATTTTTCCCATGGCACAATCTGATTATGAATCTCTGCAATGAGGCTTTGCATCTTGTTGCATAACTTTTTGGAGCTTGCGATATATTTTTCACCATCTTTAATCACTCCTTCAATCCATTTCTCCACAGCCCCCGCGATGCTTTTGGTCCACTGAACTTGACCCATCAACTTCTTGTTCTCTCGCCTAGTAGGGTCAAAACTTTGTGAAGCATTTGATATGGGAAGTGCTCCAAAACAGCCTATACTATCAATGAATTAAGCAAGAATTTTGATATGCCGCTTCAACTCTCTTTTCTCCTACCCATCTTTTTCTAACCTAGTGAGCATCTTCTTAGCCGATACTTAGAAAAGGTGATTATCCAAATCCCTACTCATGTTCCTGAGCTCTACTTTTGTAATCTCAAAGTCCTCTACATTTAGCTCCTTATTCCAATCTTTGGGTTTGTAAGAAGCAATTTTGGCAACCCACTTCCCAGTCTCTTCATCAGCATCCAATCTGGCAGTTGTTTTAAAATTCTTTTGTTTGGGACCCTTCTCCATGTATTTAATCACCATGTCTTGAATCGGGATGGTCACTGGAATGAAACTCCATTTCTTGCTTACGGAAGTGGTTAGCCATTTAGGAGTTGCACTTGAACTAGTTGTTCCTCCGATCACCTTAGGTGGCGACATCATGGCTACAGTGACCGCATGAGAATCCATGGTGTTGACAATGTCGCTATTAAGGTCCTCGACTTTGAAAATCTGAGCATCAAGGATTTTTTCTTTTACCTCTGTGTCTTTGACCTGGTCCATTTTCTTTTGCACAGCACTCTGTGACCTTGTATATCGAGGAGCAGAAAAGTCTAGAGCCAGATTGGGCTTGTGCTTGGTGTGAGATGACTTCTTATCTTTACTTGCATGAATAGGAATAGAATTGGGGTTAGAAAAACATTTTGGGGATCGTAGAGCAACCTCACTATCTCTTGCAGGACCAACCTTGATGCCTATTTTCATTGCTATTCTCTTGTTAACCCATCCCATGGTTCTTTCCAAGACCCTTTTTGTTTTAAGTACTATGTCATCCTCTTCTTCCATAGCCCAATTAATGCAGGATGTTTTGGGTTCAGCTTGGTCTTGATATCCAGGTTCAAAGAGCTCTAGATAATCCTCTTGGATTCCCCTTATATCAAGTTTCACCTATAGTGAAACTACCTATTCCAGAACCATTCTCATGTTTTCTCTTTTGAACACTTCAAGCTCATTATTGCAATTTTCCCAGAAGTCCTCCATGTGTGGGATTGGAAGGTGCCGCATCAAACCAAGACTCTGTGAGAAACCTTTATTGTCAAAGCCCTTTCTTTCATGATACAGTGGAAAATTGAAGTTCTTCAAGTTGCCTCCAATGCTTTTAAAGCATCTAACATTTGAACTAGAAGATAAAATACCCAATTGAATAGGAAAATGATCCTCCCATTTATCTCTGGGTTGAGCCTTCTTAATTACAGTAGCCAACTGCCTACAAATGTCAGCAAGAACAAAACAATCCGAACAAAAACAAGGAAGTCTGAAAGGCTCTTCCTCAGATACAAGGACATAAAGAAATTTTTCTAGAACTTCTTCGCCATGCTAAGTTGTTCCCTCATGGAGTCGACAATAAGCTCTACCCAGTCAAGATATTGCTTTCCTTCCAGCACCAGCTGTACATAACAGTAAATCCAATCATCAAAACTGTAGGCCTCAACTAAACCTCTAACTCGATGTACCAGTAACATGACTTCATGGATGTGGGGAAGCATGTTATTCTTTTTGGGATACTTAGGTAATCTGGAGCCACCCCTCTAAGGAACCTTCAACCAATAATTTGCAATATTATTCCCGTGTCCAGTTTTATCTGCATTGAACTTGGTGAATGATTGGGCAGGAGAAAAATTTGAGAACAGATAATCAGGTAATTTGAAAATGGAGGAAATAACTTCTCTGTTAATTGCAAGGAGGGTTTCACCATTATCCCTTTTGATATTTTTGAAGATAGGATCATATCTCGCAATACACTCCCTAACTAGTTATGGGCAAGGGACAGTAAGAGGAAAAGTTGTCATTTCTATGAGACCACTACTTAGAATTTCTAAACCAAATGAACTGTCAATTCCTTTAAACAGTGTTTTCTTTGAAAATTCCAAATTTTCTCCCTTCAAGTCTGTATCACTGACTATGGGCTCTGTGCATGCAAGACTAAAAATATTCCCGAAAAGGTGCAGTGTGGACTTCATAATTCATAAACAACAACCCTTATTTTCCCCAACAAATTTATTACGAGAGAGAAAAGCAGGTAAAAATCATTGGAGAAGAAAGAAAACAAACTCACCTTAATAGTTGAGACCAATCGAACGACTACCAACAAACAAACCTACTATCAAAAACTCTGCAGCAATGAAGAACAAGTTTCAGAAATTAATCACTTCATACCTTATAGCAAACAGAAGTGATACAAACTTATTTAGTGCATTAATTCCGATCGTCAACTCAAATGTGCTAAGCATTGGGATTGGACATCACACGCATGCATTGAATGCATGGCAACATTTTTGGAGTAACCGCCAATTTCCAAAAATGATTACTTGCCTTGAAAACTCAACTAGTTTACGTCACCCGAGATATGGTTCAATCTTCATCATACTTAGCAGTACATCATGTCCTTTAGTCCATGGGACCCACTTGATTTGAACATGCATGAACAATTTGAACTGACTTCATGAGAGTTTAGGTAGTTCAAGGTGTACACTGCGCCAAGAAAATTCTCTTTGAAAGGATTAACTCTATTAAGTGTCGCTAATCTTTTGAACTTCATTGAACATGTTGAAAACCACTGAACTATTTGAACAAGGTTCAAAGGGTTCACGACCTGGAGAAAGAGGATATAACACATCATACGTGACCATGGAAAAGAACTATTGCAAATCACTTGAGTGAACGTTAGCATGAAAAACCTTTTAGAGACCTTAGAACCTGTGGAACCTAAATGAACATTATGAACTCCCTTCAAAATGGTTCAATGAGTTCATGGGGTTCAAACAGATCATTAAACTTGGCGTTACGGATTAAGAGACAATTTACAAACGGATTGAAGATTGAACCAAGGAATTTTTAGAAAGATAAGGACTCGAATAAAATTTTGTAGGGTGACTTACTCTTGTTACGAAGGACGAATAACAAGATAAAAAATTTGTATGCAACTTTATTGGGAAAGCTTTCCCCTACGATCAAATCAATATGATGACTTATGCTTCTCATAGGTGTTAGTCCTTCTGGTAACTCTTTGGACATAATCTCTTTATATTCATCCAATGGCTCCTTTAATTTTACAAGCATGCCACTGCTATCATTTGTTGCACCCACCTACAACACCTTTGGAACTATTGAAAGACATAATTTCTCATATTTAATCTCCTTCAAAAATTGTTTTCCTATTACAAATAGTGTCCTTGGACAATTTTCCACCTCTTCCTCTTTAGTTACCAATGGCATAAGGGTATTTTTCCTTCCATTTTTCTCCAGTGTATAAGTGTTTTATCTCCTATTATGATGTATGAATCATAATAGAAAATGACATGCATCCATTGGAATGATATCACCTCCCTAAGAGAAAATGACATGCATCCATTGCAATGATGTCACACCACACCTCATCTTCATAACACCCTATTCAAAAAGATCAGTAGGCATTGTTGATCAACTAGAACCTAGTGCCCC
Organism: Cryptomeria japonica; assembly: GCF_030272615.1. Lineage (NCBI taxonomy): Eukaryota > Viridiplantae > Streptophyta > Pinopsida > Cupressales > Cupressaceae > Cryptomeria > Cryptomeria japonica. The sequence continues at coordinate 514,519,109 of NC_081410.1, forward strand.
TTTTGTAACCATGACACCTTGTAAGGTGTAAGATGAGTTGTCCTCTTTAGCCCAAACTTATCTACCATTTTAATTGATACCAAATTATCAATGCTTCGACTATCTATTATTAGCTTGTAGCATTTTCCACCTGCTTTACATAATGTTCTAAAAAAACTCTTTCTTTAAATAGGTTCATCTTCTCTTTTTGTTGGCTTCAATAGTGTCCTCTTTATCATAAGGGCTTCTCCCCTCTTAGGTTCATTAGGTTGGCTAAATGACCACATGGATTCACTTTCTCATTTGGCTATATACGCACTTGCAATTGCTCCTCTATTTGATCCGTATTTCCTACGTCAAGGGCATTCATAAAATCTATGGCCTAACTGCCCACATGTGAAATATTTGCCTTGGAAACCTCTATCTTTGCCTTTTCCATATCCACCTCTACCTATCATTGGATATGGTCTTGATCTTGTTTCATCCTTCTCTTTTTGAACCTTTGAAGGACTGCCCTACTTGGCACAAAACTGTATCACATTTCAGGCCAACTTATTAGAACAAGTGAATTTAAGTAATTCTAACTAAAAAACTAATTTTAGTTAAAAATATGGCCTATAGAGATTCATTTTAGCTATATTATATATGGGCCACAACTTTTCCACTTGGAATTGTCTACTAAATGCCTATTTTATACCACTTTGGGTCTAATTACTAATCATTTTTTTGGTTTTTGAAAAACTCTACGTTTCAATAATTCCTACTCTTATAAATAATATATTTTTTGAAATGTAAAATTGCCCTTTTATAGATCTGTAAGTGAATTTTCCAAATATATCTTTTTAAATTTTAATTAATTTCTATATTTTATATTTTATTTTTATTGAAAGTACGTCATCAAGACTAAAATATATGGTTGATTATGTTGTAAAGTAAAAATACCAAAATTTATTTAATAAATGCATTAGAGAAAAGAGTTTATGTCAAGATGATATAATTTTTTTCTAATTTGGATAAATAATTAAGAATAACAGTGATGCCAAATGAAAAGAGTTATATTTTAGTACATACAAATTTTTGAATTTATTGAAAAATATATATACATAAAAAATAGTTAAAAATATATTTTTGCACTAAAGTTACAAGTTATCAATATACAAAAAAAAAAAAGGAAAAAAGGTAAAATTTACTATATAAAGTGTGACATCTTGTGTGACTTCAATTACAAAATTTTATCACCAACTAAATTATAGTGTTTACTTTACAAGAAAGTATATTCAAATAATTTTTAAAACTTTTTAAAAAATTATAAACATAAAATATACAAAAAGATATACATTTTATTAGTTTACATCATTTCAAAATTCAAAAGATATATTTCCCTTTCTATTTATTCAATTTAAAAAGTTGAATCAACATTTGCCATTTCCTTTATAAAAGTGTGACATGGCTTTGTGCTTTTACCTCCCCTTCCTTTACTAATTCCACCTCTGCCTTTGGTTGTCCCTTTCTTTCTTGTCAATTTCTCCTCTGCCTTGAGTGCATATATTAGTATGCTTCATCCATAGTTTGTAGCCTCATCATGCTTAGCTCATCTTGAATATTCATCCTCTATCCATTAATATATCTAGCAACCTTTTCATGGTCTACTTAATTATGCCCTAATCTTGTAGAGATTTTATAAAATTCTTTAGTATAATCCCTTGCATTCAACTCTCTTTGTCTTAAACTCTACAATTTGTTGAGGAGATCAAGCTAACAATTACCTGGTAAAAACTTAACCTTCATTTTTCTCACCATTATGTCCTACTAAGTGATATTATCTTTACCATCTCTTTCTCTCTCAACCTACACCTCCTTCTACCAAAGTGCAACACGTCCCTTCATTTTGGTTTGCACAATATTCACCCTCTTGGGATCCCCTACTTCTTCAAAATCAAAATATTCCTCTAATTTTTTTATCCAATCAATTAGTTCATCTGGTTCTAAACTTCTTAAGAATCTTGGCAAATCCATTTTTGTTCGCTTACCAATATTAGAGGTAGATCTTATTATCCTTCTCTCTCCAGCATCCATTTCTCCATCTACATTCACACCTTCTTGTCCTGGAATCGCTACTCCTTTATCTTCATTGTAAATATCTTCATTTGCTTAGCCCCTCCTCATTCCACCTTCTAGTGCATCCATCCTTGCTTGCACACCTCTAAGTGCCTCCAATACTTCATCCATCCTCTTTGTTGCTGCTACCTCTACCATTCTCCTCCTTGGTGGCATCTTTCTTTCACTACACCCACAATTACTACACACAATGGTTTCACTACACCTCAATAGCACTCAAATCTCCCTTCCTAGAGCTGTAGTTGGGATTTGTTACCAGGGTGATGACACCCACCCAGCATAGGTGCCCCAACAAACTAACCAAAATGGAGCAATATTTGTTGTCGGTTATAAATGTTTGATACAAGGGCCTAATTTATACACTAGTTAGAAAAGATCCCACATTGTCAAGCACATGCACACATTTTTTCCATTGAGAGCCAAAAACTAAGATAATATACATGCATAAAACATACACAACTCAAGATTACCAACATATACTTTTTTTTAGAGAGAGATTATATTACTTTCAATAAAAAATATAGTTATTTTACATACATTCTCAATACATCCCCTAATTTCAATGACAAAGTCTACAGTGTTGGCAATTGACACTCAATTAATTGGTTTCACTATGTTGTCATTGATGGAAACATGGTATCTTGTTCCGGCTTCATGTTTTAATTCACTTGTGTACCAACAGGCACTTCACAGACACTACACCGACACCGACACCAGCAGGATAGAAGGATTTCTTTCGTTACTGGCAAGAAGGCCGACATGGTTTATGATAAGGTTATTGGTATTGGAGGCCGACATCTCTTGGATCCAGCATCGACAATTGTTTTTGATATTCATGTATTTATGTTATCTAGCCGACATGTATACTGATATTGTAATTATCTTTGTAAGCCTATATAAGACATGATAAGTTGTGTAGGGTATATAGGTCAGATGGATTAGATCATTTCGATATCGATATGGTAATGGTAATGGTAATGGTAATGGTAATGGAAATGTAATGGAGATGTGGATGTGATATGATGTGAAATATATCGAAGAGATTATGTATGTCAGGATATTTATGTAAAGGCTATTCCAACAAAGGGTTTAGCATTTTAGACCGGAACAAACAGAGCTTAACTGGAACTGTACTTAGGAATAGAAGATGTTATCTTTTGCAGTCCAATACTTCTCTGGATTGTAGTATGGATTTATATGTAGTCAGTGAGGTTCCTTTTGTGATTGACAAATGTCCTCTACGCTGCAAGCCTTCTTGCAAATGCAAGCCCCTTATATTTTGTAATATCTCTTCATATGGCCAGTGGATTGATATTGTGGGTCACAAATCCCACCATGGTTTTTACTCTTTGAGATTTTCTATATATAATTTATTGGTTACTTTACTTCTTTCAATTTTGTATGTATTATACCGGTTGGTATATGCATGTTTTAATAAGGCTAAAATTGAACTTCCGCTATAACATTGATTCACCCCCCTCACAGTGTTAGTGGATTCCAACAATTGGTATCAGAGCCTTGTGCCTCGGAGGAAGTGTAATAGCTTGAGTAAGATCCTGAATCCAGAATCCATGGACATGGGCTTGGAGAAGCAACTTGAGATGACAATTGAAGATTATGATGCTAAAAGGTTGAAGAACTTAAAGCTACAAGATGAATTGAATTCTGCTAAGGAATTCACTCTTGTCCTACAGGAGAGGCTATCATCTATTCAAGATAGGAGGAAAGAACTTTTGCAAAATTGGGATGATGAAGAGAAAGATGCACTTAAGGAACAATGTCAAAAATTGAGTCAGGAGAACATGGTTATGAGAAATGAAATGCAAGCTATAACTATGAGAATGTCTAAGGAGATTGAGGACTGGAAGAAAAGAAATAAAATCTTGTTGTATCCCTAAAGAACAAATTTGAAGAATGTGGTAGGTTGGCTGATTAGAATGATATGTTGAGAACTGATTTAGTACAATCCCAAAGTAATGAACAAGAGCTTGAGAGACAAATGATAATTTTGAGAGATGATCTAACTACCGCAAGTGAGTATAAAGAAAAATTCAAGATTAGTTCAGCAGAACTAGATGAGTTGTTGAAGAGACAAAGGCAAATTGGAGATTCCAGTGGACTTCGATCTGAGTGAGGAGAGTGGTCCGGTAATGCTAATGAAGATAAAAACCATAAGGCACCGATAAAGTAGTTTAATGCTTATAATTTAATGGTAGATGTTTTGTTTGCAATAGATTTGGTCACATGGCTAAGCAATGTAGAAACAGAGAAAATCAAAACCCTAATTCTTCTCCCAGTGAATGTTTTAAATGTAATAAGTATGGACATAAGATGAAAGATTGCAGAATGAATGTAAAATGCTATGCATGTGGAAAATTTGGACATATGGCTAATCAGTGCAGGTCAATCAATTATACCAGTTTTAGCAAAGCAATTCAAAAGAACAATGTTACATGTTATGCATGTAATGAGGTTGGACATATTTCTAAATTCTGTAGAAGCAGAAATCCACCAATTTGTAATGGAGGATCAAATGAGAAAGGGAAAGAAAAGGTTAGTGAAATATGGAAAGATCATACTCAAAGATGGGTTAGGAAGACTGAAGAACAATTAGCAGATGGGAATGCACTGGTTACTTATCTGGTAGAGGAGGTTGTTCATGCACCTACAGGTACCTCATCCGATAAATGAGGCAGATTCCTTAGGGGTAGGAAAAATTCATGAAGATACTGCATATGCCCCGAGAAGAGATTTTGGAAGATGTTCTAAACATTGGAGATCCCTATCTATCATGGATATGTTTTGTTTGAGATCTGGTATCTTTCACCAGTAGTCATTGATGTCAATGAAAGATTAGGGTTTTTCTTGGAAGATATAAGGTTTCATTCACTTCATTTTTTATCACTTTGCATTTAGAGCGATTCAGTGTGATTAAGAGTGATTCAGAGAGATCAAAGGCTATTTAGTGTGATCAAATATCTTCTTGAGCAATTTCAACGCCGACTGGAAGAACTTATTAAGGGTTTTCACTGGAAGCGATCAACAAGTATTTTTCTTTAATCATGGAAGCGGGATCATCATCTATTCCTATCTTTGTTGTCAATCTGACTATTGTTGAGGTCAAGAACCGTCCCAGACCAATTTTCAAGTAGTATCCACATGTGGCTACCTTGGAAGATTTGGTTGGAGCATTTCCAATGTTCCAGAGGGAGTTATTTATGTCAAATATGTTAGGGAATACATACATTGTCACATTGAGGATTTGGGGACATCTGATATAAAGAGCATGTACATGAGTGAGCTTATGGGAGATTCTAGAAAGATCAAACTGGCATACAAGAACATTGAAGACTTAAGGTTTACCATCATTTTGGACATTCTAGAATTCGAAGATGAAATCATTAGGTATGTTTTGAGCAGAGTACATGGAGAGTTTATTTGGTTGGATAGACCTTACAAGATCACCAAGGAAGCCATTAGGGAAATCACTGGTTTATCACAGGTTGGGCAATGTCCAGACAAGAAGGTATCTACTGATTATGTCAACAAAATTACTAGCACAATATCTGACAGGAGATCCATGAGAATAAGCACTATTACCAACATAGACATCAAATTCAGTAGCATGGTCATCGGTTATAAGGTAACTCAATCAAACTAAATGAATTCTATTTCTAGTTCTTGCATCTTTGTAGCTTACAAAATGATGAGAGAAAATGAGAAATTGGATCTATGTGGTTGAATGTTAGATGAGTTATTAATAAACCTAGGAAAGATTAAAGGTGAAAAGAAAGGGACTTTCTGGTATGGAAACTTAATTGTTTGCTTAATGTTATTTTTCATGAATGACACTCCTGGTTTTGGTAAGAGGCAATGGGCATTTGATATCCTGGTAGGGAGACAATTGAAACAATCAATTGCTACCCTAGGTAGTCAGGGAGATGATAAAGTATGGGGATATTTTAAGGGATTCCATAAGTCTATGAAATCTAGGGAAAGGGTTCCTAAGAAAATTGTTGAGAAATATTCAACTCACATATGTTTCATAGTGAAGAAAGATGAAACACTTAAGGAAGAAGTTAAGCCCCAAAAGATTTGGATTCAGGAAATGGGCTATGAAGTTGATGCACAGATCCTTGAGGCTTATGCAAAAATGTTGATTGATGCACCTATTGATGAGGCTGAGAAGCCCTGTGGTACTGCTAAACAAAAAACACAAGAGGTTGAAACAGAGTTCAACTGGAACAAGAGAGAGAAACACAAAGGAAAGACAAGCAAGTTTGTTGAGAAGATTTCACAAGACATCAAAGCATCTATTGATGTTGTCCTGGAGAATGTCAGGAAGAGGAAAGAACTAGAAGTGTTCATTGGGACTATCACAACATAGTTTGAATCTTAGGCTGATACGCCCCTGGCATTCAAAAGGGTTGTAAGGAAGAGAACAGAGGAAACCAAGGTAGATGCTAAAAAGAAACCGGTTAGGAAAGTTACATTCAAAATATCGACACAGAAGCAAGCACCAAAAGCAACACCTTTAGCTCGATCTGGTAGTACAAAAGGGAAGAAGAAGAATGACATTGATACGACTATTCAATCTGGTAATGTTCCACCAAAAACTTGTGCATAATTAGTTGATGAAATAACTAAGGATGGCATGTTAAAGAATGTACAGTTTTACTATGATCGTTTAGATCATGATGAGCAAAGAGAGGTAGAGGAAGAAGTATTGTTATATTTGGATATTTATAAGAAAGCCTTAATAGAAATTGAAGATCAAATACCGGCAGAATTGTATGATATGTTAGATGCTAGGAGACTATCAACAATGCAAGAAGACAAACACATAAAAATTCAAGAGTTTTTATCTAATTGTGTTTCTATTACTCCAGAGGAAATGGATAGGACACTAAAAGTATTTAACAACAAACATAGAATAACCATTCTAATACTAGGAAGGGTAAATGAGATAATAAAGGATACCAACAAGGCATGGGTCAAGTTCTTTAGAGAAAATTGATGTTTCTTTACTTCATCGGAATCAAAGACAGACACTGCAAACACCCTGGTTGAAGGAAAAGGAAAGGGTAATATGGTTACTTCACTCTCAATTTTGAAAAACATTAAGATAGTGGAAGTTGGGCCCCCATTAGATACAAGTGTATAAACAAATGTTGAGATACTGACAAATATAGAGAGTGAAAAGGTTGATAATATACAAGACACTAATGTTGAGGATAACAGTCCTTCGGATATAAATGTATAGGTTGAGGTTATAGTTCCTACAGGGGAACTGATAGTTACAGAGACTGCACCAAGTGGCGAAGCCACCAGTGCAAGTGAGGAAGCTATAAAGGATAAATCATCAAAGGAGATGAAAGGGGAATCCAACAAGGAAGTGGTAGTAGGTCCATCATTGTTGTCAATTGATACCTCGTAGGATGTAAAGAAAAACATAACCAAGATGAGTCAACTGAACTCATGATGATGGCTGCACAAAAATTAATGAAAGACAGATCTATGGATAAAGGAATTATTGATCAATCAATAACTGTTTTACATAGACTAGTCCCGGAGTGCAAGATTAATAGGGAAGCGAGCCCATATGGCAAGCTTAAGACAATTACTACGCACATTTCAAAGGATTTTCAATCCTTGCAGTAAATTTCAAATAGGCATGCACTGGAGAGGTTCACACAAGCTAAAAGAGTTGCATTTGATCAGCTAATTAACTCTGAGAAGGAGAAGATTGATGAAAAATTGAAACTGATAGATAATTCTTTGAAACAGTGTACAAATATTTATAGGGTATATTGTAACACAAATATACTTACAATTAATGTGCATAAGAAGATAACGAAATTTCAAGAGAAAATTGCAAGTATAGATAACTTTTTTGATATATTGACTTCATCGACTACATCCATTGATGGACAAATTTTAATTTTGGAAGCCCAAATTTATGTTCTTGAGAAGGAAAAAGAAAAAATCATAAGAAGAGCAAGAAGTCTAAGAGGCTTGGTGAGTCCTTGGTTGGATTCACTCAGTGTACATAAGGAGGAGTGTATGGATATGGCTAGAAAGCCCACACCGATAGAGATAAGTGAGAAAGAGTCATTTCCACATATACTAAATGGACTTGTATCTATTTTTGGCACTTTCAAATCTAGTTGGGATACCTATCTTGAGCTATTGGAGAAGGCTTATTTGAAAATTTTCAAATTTGTTAAGCTTCAGTAAGATTTTTTGGGGATATTCATTGTACAATTTTTGGATCTTTGACATTTTTTTTACAACTTTTGATGGCATTGATGTCAAAGGGGGAGTGATATAAATGTGAAAAAGAAAAAGAGGAGTTGTATACATTAGGGGGAGAAATGGAGTATGGAGTATATTGCATTGATGAATATTCAGCTCAGTGGGAGCAAGCATGATGAAACTGGTAGACGAAACCATGACCATTTTTCACATGAGTGTTGCCATCAATACCAAAGGGGGAGATTGTTGCCAATTGACACTCAATTGGTTGGTTTCACTATGTTGTCATTGATGGCAACATGGTATCTTGTCCCAACTTCATGTTTTGGTTCACTTGTGTAACCGGTAGGCACTTCACAGACACTACATTGACACTGGCACTAACAAGATAGAAGGATTTCTTTGGTTACCGGCAATGAAGGCCGACATGGTTTATAATAAGGTTATCGATATTGGAGGCCGACATCACTTGGATCCGGCATTGGCAATTGTTTTTGATATTCATGTATTTATGTTATCTAGCTGACATGTACATTGATATTGTAATTATCTTTGTAAGCCGACATAAGGCATGATAAGTTTTATAGGGTATATAGGTCAGATGGATTAGATCATTTTGATATCGATATGGTAATGGTAATGATAATGGAAATGTAATGGAGATGTGGATGTGATATGATGTGAAATATATCAAAGAGATTATGTATGTGAGGATATTTTTTGTAAGGGTTATTCTGGCAAAGGGTTTAGGGTTTCAAACTGGAATAGACAGAGATTAACCAAAACTGTACTCAGGCATAGAAGATGTTATGTTTTGCAGTCCAACACTTCTTCGGATTGTAATATGGATTTATATGTAGTTAGTGAGGCTCCTTTTGTGATTGAGTAGTGTGCTCTAAGTTGTAAGCCATCTTGCAAGTGCAAGCCGCTTATATTTTGTAATATCTCTTCATATGGCCAGTGGATTGATATTGTGGGTCACAAATCCCACCATTATTTTTCCTCTTTGAGGTTTTCCACGTATAACTATGTGTGTTATGGTTCTCATTTATGTGATTGGCTTATTGGTTGCTTTACTTCTTTCAATTTTGTATGTATGAGTATACTAGTTGGTATATGCATGTTTTAATAAGGCTAAAATTGAACTTTCCGGTATAACACTGATTTACTCCCCCCTCTTAGTTTTATTGGATTCCAATATACACTTCTTTGTTCTCTCTGTGTGCTCGTCTATTCTCCCTACTCCTTGCTTTGTATCCTAGTGATCTTTAGTTTCTCCTACATTCTTGTTTGACGGGGTCTTTCTGGCTACTACTGCTTTGAGTCAGCTATAATCTATTCTTCCTTATTCTCCGCTCTAATTATTTTTATTCTCTATCTTCACAAAACCAAAATCCCCAAAAATTCTGGAAAATTCCCAAAAATGTTGTCCAAAACTGCTGCAACCTCACCAAAATCCCTCATAAATGCTTTCCATTTTATTTTATGGCTAAAACTACTGCAATTTCACCAAAACCCCTCATGAATGCTTTATATTTTATTTTCCAGGCTTAAAACTCCCACTCAGGCTCATTTCTTTAGCATTTCTCCTAACTGCAACTTATTTATGAGCCTGTATAGGTGTGTTTGCAACTAATTAAAAAACCCAAAATAAATTAAATGTTTAAATAAAACTCCTATCGTATGGTTGCAGGTGAGGATTCAACGAAAAGATCTATGTTATGATGCCCTTGCATCACTATTTGACATCAAATGTGACATACTAGACATTACAAAGTTACAAACCCTTGCCCATGAATAATACAAAACCCTTGTTCAAATAGATTGTTCGCCCAACTTACAAAACCCACTTTCACAGTCTGAAACAAGAATGGAAATCATGCATACACATACCTCAAAAATAATATGAGACTTCCATAGGTAAAATCCTAACCGCCCATGAACACCCACAAATTCTCTAAAAAAACCAACCCACCCATGAACATTGCAAACTACAACTACACAAAACAATCTCACATTGGCCCCTCACATTATAGAAAGTTTGCAAAGAATAGTCCCATTGCATGAAACAATGACCCAAAAAAGAGGTTTTTTAAAAAAACACTTACATTAAACAAGGTTTCTCTACAAAAGGCCACCCAATTTCATATCTCGACCTTTTATGACACTCATGACCATAGTATATATTCTTCCACCTCCACAAGCTCAGAGCTTAGCCTTGGACAATGTGGAGAACATGCAAGAAGCATTGGGTTTTACAAACCACAAAAGGCTATAGGTGTCATGTTTTTCTTTTGGTCACCAAAATGGTGACACTTCAAATAATTTTGCTATTTTAAAATTATCATTACCATCCACCCCTACACAAAGAAATAACTCCATTGTCTATTGCTTTTAAAATTTCGTTGGCATTCCCTGGCCGGCTCCAATGGTGTCTATGTCCCCCATGTTTTCTCATAATAAATACTCGTCTTGCCCCATCTTGTCATCTGCTGGCCTCCACATAAGATAGTATTCCATGTAATGATAGGTATTATCATGCCATGATCATGTTGTTTTGTGTGGAAAATAACAAGAACCAATTAAAAACAAAGGCCCATTTTTAAAACAATGATTATTTCCTAAACTCTTTAATTGCAAACAATCATTTAATTTAGAAACAAAGACCCATTTAAAAGCAATTGTTAGTTTTGTAAACTCTTTAATTATCAACAATCACTTAAGTTACAAACAAACCTTAAAATAGTATAGATTCATTAGAATATACCTCTCACGAGCTCTTAATTGCAACCCTTGGATAAGGAGAAAGTATGGTCATTGGATTTAGGGTGATTTGGTGACAGGGTATCATATTTCTATTCTCCCTTTGAATTTAATGATAGTAGTTTTGTGGACTTTGATGCAATTTTCGTTGAAATAACTTACACATCCAATGCATAGTTGAACGATATTTTGGATTGTTTGAACCAGGAAGAGTAGAGAAAAATCAATAGATGGGAATGCACCGATTACTTACCCGGTAGAGGAGGTTGCTCCTGCACCTACAGGTAGCTCATCCGATAAATGAGGCAAATTCCTTAGGGGTAGGAAAAATTCATGAAGATACCACATATGCCCCGAGAAGAGGTTTTGGAAGATGTTCTTGACATTGGAGATCCCTATTTGTCATGGATGTGTTTTGTTTGAGATCCAGTATCTTTCACTGGAAGTCATTGATGTCAATGAAATATTAGGGTTTTTCTTGGAGGATATAAGGTTGAATTCACTTTATTTTTTATCACCTTGCATTCAGAGCGATTCAGTGTGATTAAGAGTGATTCAGAGTGATCAAAGCCTATTTAGTGCGATCAAATATCTTCTTGATTGATTTCACCACTGACTGGAAGAACTTGTTAAGGATTTTCACTAGAACCGATCAACAGGTATTTTTCTTTAATCATGGAAGCGGGATCATCATCTATTCCTATCTTTGTCGCTAATCCGACTTTTGTAGAGGTCAAGAACTGTCCCAAGCCAATTTTCAAGTGGTATCCACATGTGGCTACCCTGGAAGATTCGGTTGGAGCAGTTTCCAGTGCTCCAGAGGGAGTTGTTTATGTCGAACATGTTAGGGAATACATACATTATCACATTAAGGATTTGGGGATATCTAATATAAAAAGCATGTACATGAGCGAGCTAATGGGAGATTCTAGAAAGATCAAACTAGCATACAAGAACATTGAAGACTTAAGGTTAACCATCATTCTGGACATTCTGGAATTTGAAGATGAAATCATTAGGTATATTTTGAGTATAGTACATGGAGATTTTATTTGGTTGGATAGACCTTACAAGATCACCAAGGAAGCCATTAGGGAAATCACTGGTTTACCATAGGTTGGGCAACGTCTAGACAAGAAGCTATCTAATGATTATGTCAACAAAATTACTAGCGTAACATCTGACAAGAGATCCATGAGAATAAGCACTATTACTGACATAGACATTAGATTCGGTAGCATGATCATCGGTTATAAGGTAACTCAGTCAAACCGACTTAATTCTGTTTCTAGCTCCTGCATTTTTGTAGCTTACAAAATGATGAGAGAAAAAGAGAAATTAGATCTATGTGGTTGGATGTTAGATGAGTTATTAATAAACCAAGGAAAGATTAAAGGTGAAAAGAAAGGGACTTTCCAATATGGAAACTTAATTGTCTGCTTAATATTATTTTTCATGAATGACACTCCCGGTTTTGGGAAGAGGCAATGGGCATTTGATATCCTGGTAGGGAGACAATTGAAATAGTCGATTGCTACCCTAGGCAGTCAAGGAGATGATAAAGTATGGGGATATTTTAAGGGATTCCATAAGTCTATGAAATCTAGGGAAAGCGTTCCTAAGCATATTGTTGAGAAATATTCAACTGACATATGTTTCATAGTGAAGAAAGATGAAACACTTATGGAAGCGGTTAAGCCCTAGAAGATTTGGATAAAGGAAATGGGCTATGAAGTTGATGCATAGATCCTTGAGGCTTATGCTAAAATGTTGATTGATGCACCTATTGATGAGGCTGAGAAGCCCTGTGGTACTGCTAAACAAAAAACACAAGAGGTTGAAACAGAGTTCAACTAGAACAAGAGAGAGAAACACGAAGGAAAGGCAAGCAAGTTTGTTGAGAAGATTTCACAAGACATCAAAGCATCAATTGATGTTGTCCCAGAGAATGGCAGGAAGAGAAAAGAACTAGAAGTGTTCATTGGGACTATCACAACAGAGTCTGAATCTGAGGATAACACACCCCTTGCATTCAAAAGGGTTGCAAGGAAGAAAACAGAGGAAACCAACGTAGATGCTAAAAACAAACCAGTTAGGAAAGTTACATTCAAAATATCGGCATAGAAGCAAGCACCAAAAGCAACACCTTTAGCTCCATCCGGTACTGAAAAAAGGAAGAAGAAGAATGACATTGATATGGCTATTCAATCTGGTAATGTTCCACCAAAAACTTGTGCAGAATTAGTTGATGAAATAACTAAGGATGGCATGTTAAAAAATGTACATTTTTACTATGATCGCTTAGAGAATGATGAACAAAGAGAGGTAGAGGAAGAAGTATTGTTATATTTGGGTATTTATAAGAAAGCGTTAATAGAAATTGAAGATCAAATACTAGCAGAATTGTATGATATGTTAGATGCTAGGAGACTATCAGCAATGCAAGAAAACAAACAGATAAAAATTCAAGAGTTTTTATCTATTTGTGTTTCTATTACTCCAGAGGAAATGGATAGGACACTTGAGGTGGCAGATATAAAATTCTTTAAAAACAAACATAGAATAACCAGTCTGATGCTAGGAAGGGAAAATGAGATAATAAAGGAGGCCAACAAGGCATGGGTTAAGCTCTTTGGAGAGAACCGAGGTTTCTTTACTTCACCGGAATCAAAGACAGACACTGCAGACACCCCGGTTGAAGGAAAAGGAAAGGGTATTATCGTTACTTCACCCTCAATTTTGAAAAACATTAAGATAGTGGAAGTTGAGCCCCCGGTAGATACAAGTGTACAAACAAATGTCGAGATACTAACAAATACAGAGAGTGAAAAGGTTGATAATGTACAAGACACTAATATTGAGGATAACAGTCCTCCGGATATAAATGTACAAGTTGAGGTTACAGTTCCTACAGGGGAACTGATAGTTACAAAGATTGCACCAAATGGCGAAGCCACCAGAGCAAGTGAGGAAGCTTTAAAGGATAAATCATTAGAGGAGAAGAAAGGGGAATCCAATAGGGAAGTGGTAGTAGGTCCATCATTGTTGTCAATTGACACCTTGCCTGATGTAAAGAAAAACATAACCAAGATGAGTCATACTAAACTCATGATGATGGCTGCACAAAAATTAATGAAGGAGGGATCTATGGATAAAGGGATTATTGATCAGTCAATAACCGTTTTACATAGACTAGTCCGAGAGTGCAAGATTAAAAGAGACGCGAGCCCATACAGCAAGCTTAAGACAATTACTGAGCACATTTCAAAGGATTTTCAATCCTTGCAGTAAATTTCAAATAGGCAAGCACTGGAGAGGTTCACACAAGCTAAAAGAGCTGCATTTGATCAGGTGATTGTGTCTGAGAAGGAGAAGATTGATGAAAAATTGAAACCGATAGATAATTCTTTGAAACAGTGTACAAATATTTATAGGGTATGTTGTAACACAAATATACTTACAATTAATGTGGATAAGAAGATAATGGAATTTTAGGAGAAAATTGCAAGTATAGATAATTCTTTTGATAGATTGACTTCATTAAATACATCCTTTGATGGTCAAATTTTAATTTTGGAAACCCCAATTTTTGTTCTTGAGAAGGAAAAAGAAAAAATCATAAGAAGATCCAGAACTCTAAGAGGCTTGGTGAGTCCCTGGTTGGATTCACTTAGTGTACATAAGAAGGAGTGTATGGATATGGCTGGAAAGCCCACACCGACAGAGATAAGTGAGAAAGAGTCATTTGCACGTATACTAAATGGACTTGTATCTATTTCTGGCACTTTCAAATCTTGTTGAGATACCTATCTTGAGCTATTGGAGAAGGCTTATCTGAAAATTTTCAAATTTGTTAAGCTCCGGTAAGATATTTTGGGGATATTCATCGTACAGTTTTTGGATCTTTGACATTCTTCTTAGAACTTTTGATGGCATTGATGTCAAAGGGGGAGTGATATAAATGTGAAAAAAGATATAGAGGAGTTGTATACATTAGGGGGAGAAATGGAGTATGGATTATTTTGCATTGATGAATATTCAGCTCAAGAGGAGCAGGGAGGATGAAACTGGTAGATGAAACCATGACCATTTTTCACATGACCGTTGCCATCAATGCCAAATGGGGAGATTGTTGCCAATTGATACTCAATTGGTTGGTTTCACTATGTTTTCATTGATGGAAACATGGTATCTTGTTCCGACTTCATGTTTTGGTTCACTTGTGTACCGGTAGGAACTTCACAGACACTGCACCGACACTGGCACCGGTAGGATAGAAGGATTTATTTGGTTACCAACAATGAAGGCCGACATGATTTATAATAAGGTTATCGGTATTGGAGGCCGACATCTCTTGGATCCGGCATTGGCAATTGTTTTTAATATTCATGTATTTATGTTATCTAGCCGACATGTACATTGATATTGTAATTATCTTTGTAAGCCAACATAAGGCATGATAAGTTGTATAGGGTATATAGGTCAGATGGATTAGATCATTTTGATATCGATATGGTAATGGTAATGATAATGGAAATGTAATGGAGATGTGGATGTGCTATGATGTGAAATGTATTAGAGAGATTATGTATGTGAGGATATTTATGTAAGGGTTATTCTGGCAAAGGGTTTAGGGTTTCAAACTGGAACAGACAGAGCTTAACCAAAACTGTACTCAAGCATAGAAGATGTTATGTTTTGCAGTTCAACACTTCTTCGGATTGTAATATGGATTTATATGTAGTCAGTGAGGCTCCTTTTGTGATTCAGCAGTGTGTTGTAAGTTGTAAGCCTTCTTGCAAGTGCAGGCCCCTTATATTTTGTAATATCTCTTCATATGGCCAGTGGATTGATATTGTGGGTCATAAATCCCACCGTAATTTTTCCTCTTTGAGGTTTTCCACATATAATTATGTGTGTTATGGTTTTTATTTATGTGATTGGCTTATTGGTTGCTTTACTTCTTTCAATTATGTATGTATCGGTATACCAGTTGGTATATGCATGTTTTAATAAGGCTAAAATTGAACTTTCTGGTATAACGTTGATTCACTCCCCCCTCTTAGTGTTATTGGATTCCAACATACACTTCTTTATTCTCTCTGTGTGCTCATGTATTCTCCCTACTCCTTGCTTTGTATCCTAGTGATCTTTAGTTTCTCCTTCATTCTTGTTCGATGGGTTCTTTCTGGCTACTACTGCTTTGAGTCAGCTATGCTCTGTTCTACCTTATTCTCCTCTCTAATTATTATTTTTCTTTATCTTCACAAAACCAAAATCCCCAAAAACTTTGGAAAATTCCCAAAAATGTTGTCCAAAACTATTGCAATCTCACCAAAATCCCTCATAAATGCTTTCCATTTTATTTTCTGGCTAAAACTACTGCACTCTCACCAAAACCCCTCATAAATCCTTTCCATTTTATTTTCCAGACTTAAAACTCCCACTTGGGATCATTTCTTTAGCATTTCTCCTAACTGCAACTTATTTATGAGTCTGTACAAGTGTGTTTGCAACTTAATTAAAAAACCCAAAATAAAACAGATTTTAAAATAAAACTCCTATCGTATGGTTCTAGGTGAGGAGTCAACCAAATGATCTATGTTATGATGCCCTTGCATTGCTGTTTGACATCAAATGTGACACACTAGACATTACAACGTTACAAACCCTTGCCCATGAATAATACAAAACCCTTTGTACAAACCCTCAAAAAAGATTTGACCTATAGCTACCATTGTTCAACCAGATTGTTCGCCCAACTTACAAAACCCACTTTCACAATCCAAAAAATCCTCTTTCACAGTCTGAAACAAGAATGGAAATCATGCAAAAGATGTCGCATTAATACACCTACCTCAAAAAAAATATGAGACTGCCATGGGTAAAATCCTCACCGCCCATGAACACCCACAAATTCTCTAAAAAAACCAACCCACCCATGAACACTACACACTACAATTACACAAAACAATCTCACATTAGCCCCTCACATTATAGAAAGTTTGCAAAGAATAGTCCCATTGCATGAAACAATGACCCAAAAAAGAGGTTTTTATAAAAAACACTTACATTGAACAATGTTTCTTTACAAAAGGCCACCCAATTTCATACCTCGACCTTTTATGACACTCATGACCACAGTATATATGCTTCCACGTCCACGAGCTCAGAGCTCAGCCTTGGACAACTTGGAGAACATGCAAGAAGCATTGGGTTTTACAAACCACAAAAGGCTATAGGTGTCATGTTTTTCTTTTGGTCACCAAAATGGTGACCCTTCAAATAATTTCGCTATTTTAAAATTATCATTACCATCCACCCCTGCACAAAGAAATAACTCCATTCTCTGTTGCTTTTAAAATTTTGTTGGCATTCCTTGGCCGCCTCCAATGGTGTCTATGTCCCCCATGTTTTCTCATAATAAATACTTGTCTTGCCCCATCTTGTCATCTATGGCCTCCACATAAGATGGTATTCCATGTTATGATAGGTATTATCATGCCATGGTCATGTTGTTTTGTGTGGAAAATAACAAGAACCAATTAAAAACAAAGACCCATTTTTTAAACAATAATTATTTCCTAGACTCTTTAATTGTAAACAATCATTTAATTTAGAAACAAAGACCCATTTAAAAGCAATTGTTAGTTTCGTAAACTCTTTAATTATCAACAATCACTTAAATTACAAACAAATCTTAACACAGTATAGATTCATTAGAATATACATCTCACGAGCTCTTAATCGCAACCCTTGGATAAGGAGAAAGTATGGCCGTTGGATTTAGGGCGATTTGGTGACAGGGTATCATATTTCTATTCTCCCTTTGAATTGAATGATAGTAGTTTTGTGGACTTTGATGCAATTTTCGTTGAAATAACTTACACATCCAATGCATAGTTGAATGATATTCTGGATTGTTTGAACCGGTGAACAGATTTCGAGAAACGTGCTTGACTCATGGTTCAACTACGGATTGTTTCCAGGCGCACAGATTTGGTAAAACGTGCTTGACTCATTGAAGTATGCCTTAATTCATAAATATATTGAATGACGTATACCTTAGTTGAATATCATGAACAGATTTTTTGAGAGACATTCAAGATGAGTAAATTGTTTGAGGGTTTATTTGATTTAGGTACCTTGAATATATTTTACAAATTATAACTGTTACTATTATAAATAGTTGTTCTCATTCTCATTTGTGAACTACATTACGTTTTGATTTAAACAATACATTGTAAAGTTTTACTTTCTTCTCAATGGCTCCTCCACCTACAGTTGCAATTCCCCAGGTTTCTGGACAAGAAGCCCAGATCGAGAAGCTAAAACTGTATGACATAATGCTGGGCGCAGCTAAGCCCATGGCTCTCAGAGCTGCTGTTTTGCTGAATATTCCGGACATAATTGCTGAGGCGTCAGGCTCTCTTACCCTAGAAGAAATCGCTGCTTGTATTTCAGCATCTACTGATAGCCCACCTCACATAGAATATCTGTTTCGTCTTCTGAGATTTCTAGCCTCCCAGGAAGTCTTTATTGAGATTCCACACCAGGAGGACTTCAGGCAGACTAAATATGGCCTTACAGGCCTTTCTAAATTACTTGTTAAGGAAACAAGAAAAGGAGGTGTGTCAGTGCAAAACTATGTTCCATATTTGTTGGCATTCAACAATGATAGTTCCCTCAAGGGATGGCTGCATCTGCATGAGTCTGTGTTAGAAGGGAGCAGCGCCTTCAGTAAGGCTTTTGGTATGAGTTATTGGGAGTACGTTGCAAACAATCCTGAAGCCAACAAGACATTGAACGAGGCCATGTCCTGTGACACTCGTGCTGTCATGTCTAGTGTTGTCAAGATTTATGAGGAGGGATTTAAGAAGATAAATTCTTTGGTTGATGTTGGGGGAGGTCTCGGCTCTGCCTTGTCCATTATTGTCCACAATCACAAACACATTAGAGGAATTAATTTCGACTTGCCTTATGTCATTGCTTCTGCACTTCCTCTCGCTGGTAAGCTTGGTCTTGGTCCATTAATTTTGTAACAGTTGATGTGTTATTTTCAGGAACTTCCTAACTCTACACGCTTAACTAGTCTTTAAGTCCTTTTAGTTTCGTTTAAAAGAAAAAGATTGGGTCCTTAACTAGTCTTTAAGTCCTTTTAGTTTCGTTTAAAAGAAAAAGATTGGGTCCACAATAATGCCATCAATTTACTGAATAGAACATATAATTATGAATAATAATTGTTTAGTAATACAATATTCTGTGCATCTAAGCTAATATGGGTTGGTTCTTCATATTGTAGGAGTACAACATGTGAGTGGCAATATGTTTGAACACATTCCATCAGCTGATGCAATCTTTATCAAGGTATATAATCTTCGATTATATTTGTATCAAATTTATAAATTTTAAAGAGTAACTTAAATTAAATTGAAAATGTTGTTGCAGTGGGTTTTGCATGATTGGAGCGATGATGATTGTGTAAGAGTGTTCAGAAGGTGCTATGAGGCTATACCAGAAAATGGAAAAGTTATAATTGTTGATGCTCTTATTGTTGAAGGAAAAAGAGATGAAGATAACAAAGAAAATCTTCAAAGGGGAGTGGGCCTGGCATTTGATATGGAAATGATGCTATTCAGTACTGGTGGAAAGGAGCGAACAGAGATGGAATTTAAACAAATTCTTATCAAAGCAGGTTTCAAAAGCTACACCATCTTCAAATTGCCATCTATTCAAAACATTATTGAGGCTTCCAAGTTCTAAACCAATAGAGTGTTTGTTCTATAGCCACATTATTGTTTTTTATGGTGGCCATCAAAGTAATACTTTTTATCAGTTTTCTATAAGGTTTGGGGTCCTTTCAAAACCTACCTTTTATCTTCTATAAAAAATGGCTTTTAGTTGTACGCATATATAGTCCCATGTGTTATTATAATCATGCTCAATTTTTTAAATTCTTTTTATGGAAAAGTCATCATGATAATTTTTATCGGACAAAGAGCAATAGCACAATAGTGTGTTTTACTTTGTTTCACAATAGTGTGCTTTGCTTTGTTGCTTAAATGAAGTATTCTACTTACCATTTTAAACTAAATTTTTATTTTCTTCACTCATAACAAGTGAATTGATAATATTTTGAAGATGATATGGACTAACAAATTTTAAGGTATATATATATATACATATATATATATATATATATACATACATATATATATATATATATATATACATACATATATATATATATATGTATATATATATATATATATATACATACATATATATATATATATACATATATATATAGATATATATATATGTATATATACATATATCTATATTTATATACATATATCTATATGTATATATATGTATATATATATATATATATATATATATAGAGAGAGAGAGAGAGAGAGAGAGAGAGAGAGAGTCCACTTTGATTGATCGAGGCGAAAGAAAAAGCAAATCTATAAACTGAAAATCTTAGCCATTCTATACAATATTAAAGATATATATATATATATATAAACGAGAATTGTAAGAGGGCAGCACTCCTTATCTTAAAACAAAAAGTAGTTGTAAATCTACAACTAAGACCAAATCAAGAGTCCTGCAACTGCATAAGATAGATCATGATAGAGGAAAATTTGTACATCTATTGATCCTGAATGGGAGAAAAAAAATTCCCATAATGTCCTCTAAAGTTACCATAAGTTCCCAAGAACTTTCGGTCAAGCCCTTCCATGCACAACATAAACGTCTGAGATGACATAGACATCCTCTTAGCAACCACAACATCAATGATCCTTGCAATGAGTTTGAAATTTGGGAAAAACCTCCATTTCATCAATCTCCTCCATAATTGGTTGTTTCACCTTGTTAGGAACATAGTTTGCCAAAACCTCCTTGAATGAACAACACCCCATAATCTCAATGACATTAGTGGAAGAAGTCTAATACAATATAATCATGGATGTAGACATCACTCCATAATGCCTTCCCAATCACGTGTGCAAATGCAAATTATAAAAGATAGCCCTTATGTTACAAGGTGATTCCTACCAAACAATGGTGTCCTTAACCATTAAAACTTTATTTCTTGTTTTTTTATGAAAAAACAAAATTATGTGGTTTTCATTTTGTGTCTGCTTTAATATCCATTATAACTCAATATAATATGAAAACTTATTAAACATGTTATAAATTCATTCTCTTTCTGACATCATTTTCTATTGCTACAAGACTCTCGTCACACAACAATAGATTTATAATGTTGCTCAGTATGTAAAGTGACATTCTTTCACTTCATTATATATTTGAATTTTATTCTCTTTTGTCTTGGGTCTAGACATCGCCAGCATGTAGGTTAAATGCAGCACGAAACTAAACTTATGATAGATGATAAGGATGATGTATCACATTAATTATTATATAAGCACAAAATTTTATTTTATTTCATTAATATTGTATCTTTGTTATTTATTATTTTTATTGTTGGCTGCTTCGAAAGTACTCTACCCCAGCTCCCAATTTTCCTATCCTTTCTCACTGCACATGGAAAGCTTGACGAAGTGTTTGATTATTGGATTGATTGCTCACGTGGGAGGGTTTTCAAGCCTATATGTTGTAACGTCCAGACATACTATGATTCTTTGGGCATGCTTCAATTCATAGTGAAGGCAAAACTAATATTTTTATAGACCTAAGAATTATTGATTTGACCAAGGATTCACATAGAGGCTGAATTCATAGTGAAGACAAAACTAAATAACTTATATGCACCCTCTTACTGAGGATGGAGAGGGCATAGTCAATGCCAGGATATCATAGATATATTCAGTTAAATTATTATTGAACTGTCATAATGAGAAATATTATTGCGAATATCCAGCATTGATCATCATTGTTCTTTTTGCAACCCTCATCACTGTTATATTTTTAAAATCATGACAGAATAAAAATATGGATGTGGTTGTGAGTCAAAAAGCATGATATAGGGGAGAGGATCGAGTAGTTGAACACGTTTCAATTGTTGTGATAGTAGTTATTGATTTAATACCAGTACTTGTTGATTTAATATCCATACTTGTTGATTTAATGTCCAATTTTTTGGACAACATTGCACCAATAGTACTGATTTTAAAGTCGTTATTGCTTTGATTACTACCCATAATTGAACTTAGAAGGACGTGTTAGGGTATGCGGCTCATGAAAATCAATTTAGAAGGACGTGTTGTGCTAGTTTTGGGTCCCCTCCTTCTCCTAGAGTGGACCACAATCGATATTATTGGTCTAGATGACCTAGGTTATGTAATATTATATACTTTACTTTCGGCCATCCTAGTTGAGACTTCTAACGAATACCCTTGTATATAAGGATGATCTTAAAAGTATGCGTTAAGGTACTAAAGTATGGATGTGTTTGAAAAGATGTGATGTAGATGCAAATGATATGTAGACAGATTTGATGGAAGAGATGTGCAAAAGCTAGTTGAGAACTTTGATAGTGTTTGATAGTGTTTGAGACTAAATATGGCCTTACAGGCCTTTCTAAATTACTTGTTAAGGAAACAAGAAAAGGAGGTGTGTCAGTGCAAAACTATGTTCCATATTTGTTGGCATTCAACAATGATAGTACCCTCAAGGGATGGCTTCATCTGCATGAGTCTGTGTTAGAAGGGCGCGGTGCCTTTGATAAGGCTTTTGGTATGAGTTTTTGGGACTACGTTGCAAAGAATCCTGAAACAAACAAGACATTCAACGAGGCCATGTCTTGTGACAGTCGTGCTGTCATGTCTAGTGTTATGAAGATTTATGAGGAGGGATTTAAGAAGATAAATTCTTTAGTCGATGTTGGGGGAGGTTTGGGCTCTGCCTTGTCCAATATTGTGGAGAATTACAAACACATCAGAGGAATTAATTTTGACTTGCCTCATGTCATTGCTTCTGCACCTTCGGTCGCTGGTAAGGTTGATCTTGCTCAGTTTAAGTTGTTTAAATGGATGAACAGTTTTATAAGAGTAGATGTGCTATTCTCAAGAACCTCCTAACTCTGTACGCTTAACTAGTCTTAGGTCGTTTTAGTTTTGTTTTAATTATAAATTTAATAATCTTTTTTATATAAATTTGTGAATTTTAAAAATTTGTAATAAATTGTTCTTTTCTCATGTGTATTAAAACATATAATTATGAAAATTTATCGTTCATTAATATAATATTTTGTTTATCAAAATGATAGTAAGCTGATATGGTCTAGTTTTTAACATTATATGAGTACAATAAGCTAATGTGGGTTGGTGTTTAACATTGTAGGAGTACAACATGTGAGTGGCAATATGTTTGAACATATTCTGTCAGCTGATGCAATCTTGATGAAGGTATATAATCTTAGGTTATATTTGTGTCAAATATATAATTTTTAAAGGGTAATTTAAATTCAATTGAAAATGTTATTGCAGTGGGTTTTGCACGATTGGAATGATGATGACTGTGTCAGAGTGTTGAAAAGGTGTTATGAGGCTATACCAAAAAATGGAAAAGTCATAATCGTTGATGCCCTTATTGTTGAAGGGAAAAGAGAGGAAGATAACAAAGAAGAACTTCAAAGGGGTGTGGGACTAGAATTTGATATGGGAATGATGCTATTTTGTACTGGTGGAAAGGAGCGATCAAAGATGGAATTTAAACAAATTATTAGCAAAGCTGGTTTCAAAAGCTACACCATCTTCAAATTGCCATCTATTCAAACCATTATTGAAGTTTCCAAAATCTAAATCAGTATAGTTCAATATTTAAGGTTTTGATCAAAACTATATTATTATTATATAAATAAATTACCATCATCATTTCAAGGAATCGTAAATTCATCACTTTTTAAGGGGAGAGACAATTAGTAGTTCTTAGAACTCTTTGGATTGGTTTAGTTTCAAACTACCTTGAGTCACTTGATCTTTCATTGTTGTTTCTCTTCTTCA
The DNA here is from genome assembly GCF_030272615.1 of Cryptomeria japonica. NCBI lineage: Eukaryota > Viridiplantae > Streptophyta > Pinopsida > Cupressales > Cupressaceae > Cryptomeria > Cryptomeria japonica. The sequence goes on from NC_081410.1 coordinate 514,543,204, forward strand.
ATTGTTATGTGAGTGTTCTTGGTTGCTTCTAGCCCATGGGTTATTTGTTATATGATGGTCATTATAGTTATACTTTTTATTAGTTTTGTATAAGGTTTGGGGTCTTTCAAAACCTCTTTTTATCTTTTATAAAAAAAATCTTTTTAGTTGTGCATATATATATTCCCATATGTTTAGTATAGTCATACTCAACTTTTCAAATTTTTATTGAAAATTCATCATATGATATTTTTTTGTTAAAAAAAGGTAATACCACAATAGTATGTTTTACTTTGTTGTTTAAATGAAGTGTTCTACTTAATATTTTAAACTATATTTTTACTTTCATAGAATTGATAATAATTTTAAGATAATGTCCACTAATAAATTTGGAGATTTATTTGTTTGTGTATATATATCTATAGGTCAATCATGGCAAAAGGTGTAATTTCTGTTATCTTAAAATCAAAATAAAAAATAATTACAAAACTAAGATTGAACTCAAATCATGCAGTTAATCAGATACGACATGCTAGAGGAAAATTCATACATCTGTTCAACCTTGACGTGAGAAAACAAATCACCATATTATCCTATAAACCAACCAAAAGTTCCCTAGAAATTTAGGTCTAGCCCTTCACCAACGCCCATTTCATAGACATCCTCTTAGCAGACGCTACATCAAAGATCCTTGCAATGAGGGCGAAATCAAGGAAAACCTCCATTCCATTTATCTCTTCCATGATTGGGTGTTTCACCCTGTCAGGAAACTTCTCTGATGAGGTCTGCCCCATAGTCTGAATGGGATTATTAAGCCGATAGGCTTTTAGTGGGCGAAAGCCGCCAAAAATTTGCAAGACATTCCAGCTCGGCAGGTGGCGTTCGTCCTCTGGTGCGTGCATGTATCCTCTTTCCTCCGGTGTGTGCGTGTATCCTCTTTCCTCCGATGCGTGTGTGTATTCTCTCCGTGCATGCATGTATCCTCTCCGTGCATGCGGTCTATTTCCCAAGGGACGCTGTCTTTAATGATATCTTTAATGATTTTATCCTCGAGGCTGTGCACGAATGTCGACATTCTTTATGCATGTTTGCAACCCTAAAATATTGTTTGTTTTGTTGTTGCCGCCAATATTTCGCTCTGGAAATGTTCGCATAGATTGTTGGATTTTGTTTGAATATTTCACTCTACAATTTTCACTCTAGAAATGTTCGCATAGATTGTTGGCCTTTGTTCGAATATTTTGCTTTGCAATTTTCGCTCTGCAAATGTTCGCATAGATTGTTGGGTTTTGTTCTCGTTTTGACTATTTTGTGACTATCTTACTGGGCTTCCTTCTAAGCTTGACACCATTAATGGTTTGAAGTTGCAAGGTAAGGTTCCATTTTTTTTAAATATGTTTTTATTTTGTATTCCATTTTTTTTATAGCCTATTTATTTTGTGCTTTCGTGTGTTGTCGGCAATATTTCGCTCTGCAATTTTCGCTCTGGAAATGTTCGCATAGATTGTTGGGTTTTTTTCAAATATCTCACTCTGCAATTTTCGCTCTGGAAATGTTCGCATAGATTGTTGGGTTTTGTTCAAATATTTCGCTCTACAAATGTTCGCATAGATTGTTAGGTTTTGTTCTTGTTTTGACTGTTTTGTTGGTTACGTTTGGTTCTTGTTGTGACTATTTTACTGGGCTTCCTTTTGAGCTTGACACTATAAATGGTTTGAAATTGTAAGGTAAGGTTTCATTTTTTTAAATATGTTTTTCTTTTGTATTCCATTTTGTTTATAGCCTGTTTATTTTGTGCTTCCATGTGCTTGCAGGGTTTCTCCTTTATTTCTGTTGCTTAACTATTTGTGGGCATCGCTTCTTCCAGTTTGCAAGCAATTTTTGAGGTTGTTTTGTGAGTTTGAAGCCGTGAAAGGTTTGAATTTGCAAGGTAGATTTTTGCATTATTTGTTTTCTTTTTCCTTTTGTAATGCATTTTACTTATTTTTTCCTTCTGTGTGCTTACAGGATTGTCGGTTTGTTTATGTTCTTTAACTGTTTGTGGGCGTGGCTACTTGTACTTTGGAAGCCATTTTCAAGGCTGGTTTGTGACTTTCACGGCATGCATGCTTTGAATTTGCAACATAAGTTTCGCCGCTTGCATTGTTTTATTGTTGTAAGCCTTTTTTCACTCTACAATTTTTTTGCATGGGTTTGTATATAGTTGTGCAGTTAGGTTTTGTTTTGGTTGTGTCTATTTTATTTGGCTCCTTTATGAGCTTTATGCCTTGAATGCTTTGATGTACTTGCAGGGTTGTTTGTTTGTTTATGTTATTTAACTGTTTGTGGCCATGACTATTAAAATTTCAAGGTAAGTTCCCGTTTTATTTAGATTCTTTATGCGCCCTTGGAACCCTAAAATATAATTGGTTTTGTTGTTGTTGGCAATGTTTCGGTCTACAAATGTTCGCATAAGGTTGCATATAGGCATCGGCCATGAATGGTTTGAATTCTTAAGGTAAGCATTAATTTTATTAAAAAAAATTTGGGTTTTGTAATGCTTTTTTATTATAGTCTGCTTATTTCCTCATTGGCTCTACTTGCAGGGGTGTTACTTTGTCTATGTTATTTAACTATTTGTGGGCATGACTACTTCCAGTTTGCTAGGCAATTTCACATTGCTTTGGATAGAGTTGTTGACTTAGGTTTTGTTGTCACTCTGAGTGAATGATTTGAATTTGCAAGGTAAGTTCTAGTTTTGGTTAGATTCTTTTTTGTTTTGTAATGCATTTTTCTATACTCTGGTTATTTCTCGGTTTGGTGTAGTTGCAAGGTTGCTACTTTGTGCCTTTTGTTGTAGGTTAAAAGGGTTTTAGTTTGGTTTTGCTATTTGCAGATATTTATTCATTTAAGTTTATTACTTTGTTTTAATCTTTTCGTGCCCGGTTATGTGCACCAATGCGGACTGTTTTATTGGGCTTGTTTCTGAGGTTGTCGGCGTTAATGGTTTTACAATGCCAGGTACTTGTTTATTTTGTTTTTAAAGTTTTCAAAATTTGTAATGCATTATTTGATACTGTCCTTATTTTTGGGTATGTTGTGCTTGCAGGATTGTTACTTTGGTTATTTTATTTAAGTGTTTGTGGATGTGATTACTTTCAGTCTGCATCGTCTCTGTTTACTTTGACAGGTATTTAAGTTTTGACCATTCTGTTACTAATGAAATTCTGGCTTATGTTAGAAGTGTTTTAGTTTGCTGGTTAGATCCCTAAAATCTAATTTCTTTTGCTGTTGTCAAGAATATTTTCCTGTGGTCATCTCCATGCATGTGCTCCGTTTCTCAAACAATGTTGTCTTTAATGATTTTGTTCCCAAGGTTGTGCATGATTGTCGACATTCTTTATGTGTGCAAAGATTAAGAAATTGTTAGAGTACCAATATATGTATATATATGTGTGTGTGTGTGTGTGTGTGTGTGGGGGGGTGTGTGTGTGCATATACACATGTACATATATATACATGTGTATATAGGGTTTTATTAAATCTTTGTTTTAATAGCTCCATTGTAAAGTGTGTAAGATTTGTCGATACAAGACTACACTGTAGTCTAAATGTAGTCACGTCCACAAGCAGTTACAAAATATAAACAAATTGTATATATATATATATATATATATATGTACATATATATAGATACATGTATGTGTAGGCATCTATACATGTATATCAATACACACATGTACGCATATATATATATATATATATATATATATATATATACATGTGTGTATGTATATGTACATAGAGTACTCTATGTTGTAGTCTAAAAGTAGTCATGTCCACAAATAGTTAAATAACATAAACAAAGTAGCAAGCCCGCAAGCATAAAGGAATAAACAAATAGTCTGAAATTCTAGCTTATGTTAGAAGTGTTTTAGTTTGCTGGTTAGATCCCTAAAATCTAATTTCTTTTTCTATTGTCAAGAATATTTTCCTTTGGTCATCTCCATGCATGTGCTCTATTTCTCAAATAACATTGTCTTTAATGATTTTGTTCCCAAGGCTGTGCATGATTGTCGACGTTCGTTACGTGTGCAAAGATTAAGAAATTGTTAGAGTACCTATATATATATATATATATATATATATATATATATATATATACATGTGTATATAGGTTTTATTAAATCTCTATTTTAATAGCTCCATTATAAAGTGTGTAAGATTTGTCGATACAAGACTACACTATAGTCTGAATGTAGTCACGTCCACAAACAGTTAAAAAACATAAACAAACTGTATATATATATTAGAACACATTGAAGTATTGATATATGTATATGTGCATACACATATGCACATATATATACATACATGTATGTGTAGGCATCTATACATGTATATCAATACACACATGTATGCATATATATATATGCATGTATGTACATATAGACATGTGCGTATGTATATGTACATAAAGTACTCTATGTTGTAGTTTGAAAGTAGTCACGTCCACAAATAGTTAAATAACATAAACAAAGTAGCAAGCCTGCAAGAATAAAGGAATTTTTATAGTGTGAATACTTTTATATAAATCTATATATATATACACATGTATGTATGTCTATACAAATGCAATTATATATATACATGTTCATATATATACACATGATGTACACATATATATATCAATTTATCTTACTGAATAAAAGTCTTCATATGCACAGAGTAGTAAATACTCATAGCTAAAAGAAAACCTAAGTTGACAACTAAATAAAAAATTACAAAAAAATTTACAGAGCAAAATACTTACAACAAGACAACCTTGCAAGTAGATGAAAGGAGAAAATAAGCACACCATCCTTATTTAAATAAAATGGAACCTTACCTTGCAACTTCAAACCATTAACGATGTCAAGCTCACAAGGAAGCCCAGTAAAATAGTGACAACGAGAACCAAACGTAACTAGCAAAACAGTCACAATGAGAACAAAACCCAACAATCTATGCGTGTTAGGTCCCGGAGACAACTGAGAGGGGGGGGGGGGTGAATCAGTTGTCTAATAAATTCAAACCAAAAACTAATTAACCAACTTAATGCTTAATACCGGTAAACTAGTTAAGTATGCTAGTAGACAATGTTAACAGTAAATTGCTATACTGGTAAGGATTAATGCATGAAACATAAACATAAAGTCATCCACAACACATGACACCAATATTTGTACATGGAAACCCTGTAAAGGGAAAAACCATGGTGGGAAACCCTACCCACAATCAGATGATACTACTGCAGATAGTAAGTGTACAAAAAGGGGTCTGCACATGCAGAAAGGCCAACAGCCTAGAGCTCACTACTTAATCACAAATGGGAGTCACAGTGACTGCATTTGGATGGTTAAATCCAATAAGAATGTACTACACAAAATCGCATCTTCATATGTTGGATTCAGTACCGGTGTAATGCTGATATGCTTCTACAAAAACCTAACTTCACCTTCAAATGATGTCTTCATGTATACCTCTGCTTGATCTCGCATATACCCTCACACAATTTTTTTTTCGCATTCCACACTTGATCTTACAAATAAGATCTTACATTTATACCATACCCTAAGACCAATTTTAGTAGGTTGGCTCTACAAGATATTACAATAAAGACATTTTACAAATAATATAATATCCGATGCAATAACCGATTGAACATGTTAGCTTAATGCATTTACAACAATAATAAATCATCTCCATAGCATGCCATGCTGATCTGGAAAAGATAAACCTGCCGGTGTAACCCTAGATAACTTGGACCTATTTGCCGATAAAAGCAAATATGCAAATATGAATATACCAATGATTATTTCTTCAAAATAAAGTGGCCACATGATGTCTTCGATATTACCAAGTGTCTTCCATATCATTCCACGTACCGGTGAACAATATATCCTGTTGGTGAACCATATACCTGCAACTATTGCACAATTTACTACTTGTCGGTGAATGTTGCTGGATCTCCAAAGTAAGTGTATTTAGTAGGTGTTGACATCAATGACAAAACCATACCAAAATACCAACAATGCGAACATTTTAAGAGTGAAAATTGCAGAGCGAAATATTGGCAACAACAACAAAACAAATTCTATTTTAAGGTTGCAAACACCCATAAAGAATGTCAACATTCATGCACAGCCTCGAGGAAAAAATAATTAAAGACATCATTAAAGACAACATCCCTTGGGAAATAGAGCATAAAACAGTCACAACGAGAACAAAAGCTAATAACCTTATGTGGAAATTTCCAGAGCAAAAAATGCAGAGCAAAATATTGTTGACAACAACAAAACAAATTAGATTTTAAGGTTGCAACCAGCCATAGAGAACGTCGACTTTCATGCACAGCCTTGAGATGAGATCATTAAAGATAGCATCGCTTTGCCAACAGAGCCCATGCACGAAGATGATCACAAGACAATATTAGTTGACAAAATATTTGGTCAAGGTAACACAAATTAGATAACTGACTTTGTGCACATGAAGGCTTTTAATCTCCAAGATAAATAACCACTAAGAAATGTTCCATATTTAGAACATTAATATATTGTAATTGATGTCTATAATTCTGATTTTGTGACAACTGTAACATTGAATACTCATGTTGCACACTGAAAGCATTCATGCCCATACTTAAATATGTATCCATGTATACATATAGATATATATGTATATCGAGGACAAAATCATTAAAGCCATCATTAAAGACAACATCCGTTGGGAAACAGATCATAAAACAGTCACGATGAGAACAAAAGCTAATAACCTTATGTGGAAATTTGCAGAGCAAAATATTGTTGACAACAACAAAACAAATTAGATTTTAAGGTTGCAACCATCCATAGAGAATGTCGACTTTCATGCACAGCCTTGAGATGAAATCATTAAAGATAGCATTGCTTTGCCAACAGAGCCCACGCATGGAGATGACCGCAAAACAATGTTGGTTGACAAAATATTTGGTCAGGGTAACACAAATCAGATAATTGACTTTGTGCAAATGAAGGCTTTTAATCTCAAAGATAAATAACCACTAAGAAATGTTCCATATTTAGAACATTAATATATTGTAATTGATGTCTATAATTCTGATTTTGTGACAACTGTAAAATTGAATACTTACATTGCACACTGAAAGCATTCATGCCCATACTTAAATATGTATCCATGTATACATATAGATATATATGTATATCAAGGACAAAATCATTAAAGCCATCATTAAAGATAGCATCCCTTGGGAAACAGAGCATAAAACAGTCACAATGAGAACAAAAGCTAATAACCTTATGTGGAAATTTGCAGAGCAAAAAATGCAGAGAAAAATATTGTTGACAACAACAAAACAAATTAGATTTTAAGGTTGCAACCAGCCATAGAGAACGTTGACTTTCATGCACAGCCTTGAGATGAAATCATTAAAGATAGCATTGCTTTGCTAACATAGCCCACACATGGAGATGACCGCAAAACAACGTTGGTTGACAAAATATTTGGTCACGGTAACACAAATCAGATAACTGACTTTGTGCACATGAAGGCTTTTAATCTCCAAGATAAATAACCACTAAGAAATGTTCCATATTTAGAACATTAATATATTGTAATTGATGTCTAAAATTCTGATTTTGTGACAACTGTAAAATTGAATACTTACATTGCACATTGAAAGCATTCATGCCCATACTTAAATATGTATCCATGTATACATATAGATATATATGTATATATATCAAATGTATATGTATACATCTATGTACACTAATATACACATGTATACCTATATATATACACATATTCTAAAATAAATGCAACTAAGCTCTTCTCTTCCAGAGTGAAAGCTTTGTAAGTTGACTCATTAGACAATTTACAAAACTTAATGTGTTGCCCTAATTATTACAAGTTTTTAGAGTTAGTTAATAGTAAATTCATTTTGATTCACAAAAAAAAATGTGATCTACTTAAAGATTTTATGTATTATTCTTGTATGTACACTTTTTCTAGTAATGCGTTTCCACTCTGTCATTCAAACAGAAAATAGCCATAGTAACACTATCAAATTTCAACAATGGAAACAAGTTTGAAAGCAATAGAGGACATCAACACTATAATTGAAAGCATGTTGCAAGAAAGAAACAAGTTAAAGAGTAACCTCAAAAAGATCATTGCCCACTATGAACATAAATCGCCAAAGCAAACAACAGTCAATCTCTCTACATCTTCTGCTGCTATAACAACCATACATAGTATTGAAGTAGCACCTTTGCCAATACCAAGTACTGAACAATTAGTTGATCCAACGGTTATTTTCACATTAGGAGACAAAGTATTTAAATGGAGTGATAACGAGCTTGGATGGGTTGCTTGGGTTGATCCTATGTTGTTGTAATTATTCAATCTTTGAAAAGTTACATTCATATTTTGGTTAACATTCGGAACAGATAGAGGCATCCCATATTTTCAAAGATCTTTGATCAGATAAACTCATATTTTGTTAATATGCTCTCAAATATATAAATCATAATGTCATATTTAATGTTTTTCGAGCTTATCAACATATGACCAATTATCGCTTTCAATGCATGTTTCAATCACAATATGATCAATTCATTAGCATTTGAAACAAAAAATAAACTATAACAACGTTACTCTATGCTCAGTTAATTTTACTCTGCTTGTGCTTATATACCTTTGATAAGCTTACATCATGTTGTGATTGTATTCTGATATAAGAACTACAATTCATCATGCTTATAATTTACTTTTAATTCTCAAAAGGTATATATGCACAATGGCGTCTTCCGCAGCTACCTCTAAATCCATAGAGTACTCCACTATTGATAATTTGGTAAGCTAAATTATCAAAACTTTTCAATATAGAAAGTTTTTTTGCTATTTTTTTAGACAGAACATCGCTCTTTTCCATACCATCCTTTTCATTACCACATGCATTCCTTTTTCATAGCATAGTACAATAGTAGATGCATACTCTATACATAACATAGCTTGATTACATAGTTTACTAACACAATCTTTACATTAACAAGTAAGGAAATATATGAGCTAGTTGCCATTAAAATTAAATCCTCTATATTCATATTATTTATTGTAGGCAAAAAACCAAGAGTATGTCCCTACCCCTTTTGCATTTCAATCTATCAATGCTGGGATGACCTTCCTTCAACATTGCTACAAGTTTTTGTTGGCATATGGAAACTTCAATGAGACATTGTGTGTGATTGAAGGTTTTGTCATTGATGGCAACCTTGCAATCCTATGGCACCGGCAAGACATCATACCGGCAAAGCATTACACAAGCATCAACAAGATCACTCTACACCGGCACCGGTATCGGCACAGAAGAAAAGATGTATACCGGCATAAAGGCCGACAAGATTTTTGATATGTAATATTTTGTTTATTATTGTAAGCTGACTTGGCAAATTGTAAAATGACTCTTGTATATAAAGGAGATCATTGTAGACATTTAGAGAGGTAAGGTAGCGAGCATAAAAGAAAATTATTAGGCAGACCTAATGTGCAAATTATAGGTCAAGGGTATATGTCAAGAACAGAGTTAGAACCAGTACTAAATCTCGCATTGGAGATGCTATTGTAAAGCAGTACAGATCTTTGGATTAGTATAATCCTCATTGTAAGTTAGTGTGACTTCTCATTGAGTAGTGAGCTCTAGGCAGTTGGCCTTCCTGCATGTGTAGGCCCCTACTGTAAGTAATATTCTCTTATTGGCCAGTGAGTGAATATTGTGGGTCACAAATCCCACTGAGGTTTTTCCCACACCGGGTTTCCTCATTAAACATCTTGTGTTATGGTGTTCTTTTCATGTGGATGTTTCTGATTCTGTTTATTGTATTAATTCTTGCATACCAGTATACTGCTATTTTATGTTCTACATGTTTTAACTTAAGAAATTATTATCACCGGTTAGATACTATTTCACCCCCCCCTCTCAGTATCTGTGGGAATCCTAACAGTTTTGTCATTTCAAAAAATCCAGAATAGCACACATGATACTGACAGACATAAATTAGTATTATCTAATGGCACATACATGCAGTCGGCAATCTTGCCTTCTAAATATGCTACTATGATAGATTCAGATATTCTAAAAATAGGCACAATAGTCCAGATATTGAGTTATACATGTCGATACATATGGAATACAAGGTAGGAAATCAACTATGATTATTAAATACAATATGTTTGCATTTTTTTAAAATTCATTTATGTATAATTAATAGTAATTTAAGAAGAAGTCTTTTGTTTTCACAAGACTATTGTAATACTTAATCTGGAAGTGAAACAAACTGATTGCCCATTCTTTGGTAAACCAGAATATCTATTCAAAGAACAACAACTAGAAATTATGTCTGAGGACAGACCATCAACATCTAAATGATCTCTTTAGTTTGCAACTGAATTGCCATCCCCGCAAACAACAACTTCTGAAAATATAAGCCCTATCAAAACTTTGAATCCATACCAAAATAAATGGACTATCAAAGGGAGAGTTACTCATAAACAGCCTATTAAGGCATATAGCACAGCAACCAAAAATGGCCATTTTTTTAGCTTTGATAGTGTTGATTGTGACAATTCTGAAATTAGAATTACATGCTTTGATGAGATATCTAAGTTACACTCTAACCATGTGGACATAGGTTCACATTATATTATTTCAAAAGGATCTGTTAAGGAGGCAAATGCAAGGTACAACAACCTAAACAGCCATTTAGAAATCACCTTGTCTGATACATCCATACTAAAACGTTGCACCAATGAAGAACAACCAGATCAACAAAGTCCTCCTTTCACGCCCATTAGTGAATTGTTTCATCTAACAAATAACACGATGGTTGACATAATTGGTCTTGTTCTATATGTTGGAGATATCATTCCTATACATAGGAAAGATGGCAGTCAAACACAAAAATGTGTGGTGAAAATTAATGATCTATCTAGTTCAACAATTGACATCAACTTATGGGGTCCAATGGTAGAACAAAAGGGCCTAGAAGTGAAAAATATGTTGACCAATGATAGTGTGGTTATCCTTGCTTTGCGTAATGCTCGTGTTGGCTATTTCAATGGGAAGCTTATAAACATAACAGCTGCAACAACATTACATATTAACCCAAGTTTTCCAGAAGCAGAGCTTCTAAAATTAAAAGGAAAGGACCCTTTGCTTGTTGTACCCTTTATTGCAGAAACTATCCACATAGATGGAAAATATACTAGAATGACAATTTCTTCAATCTGTGAGCGGATGAGCGTCAAACTAGAAACAATTCAGACAACATTGCTAGTTATTCTGCACTTTGTGAACGTCAATGATCAAAATTTCTATTACACAGCTTGCCCACTAATAGTCAATGGAAGGCCTCGCAAGAAAAAATGTACATAGCATGCTGATGATTCTTGGTTCTGCTCTAGATCTCAAATGACTATGCAAGACTATAATTATAGTTACCTCTTGCCTCTAAAGTTGCAAGATGCCACAGGTACTCTATGGGCCACTGCATTTGATGAGGGTGGCATTCACTTGCTACACAAAACTGCAAAACAGCTCTATGCACTACAAAATGATGCAACAACAACAGAGACACCTTCCTCAGTGATCAAGAGACTACTATCACGTTACTATTCATTCACAGTGTTGCTTTCTACTAAGACATATAATTCAGAATCAAAGATGAAAATGACAGTCAATAAAGTTGCTCCTGTTGACTTCAAAGTTGAATGCCATGCACTACTTGCAGAAACTAGCTACCTAAGTACAGAGAGTTAGAATTATAACGCATCTTTTCTAATTATTAAACTTTGCAGTTTACAATACAATTATACTATTAGCTAATTTTCATATTTAATCCTTTTACATATACAAAGAATTATGTTTTACAAAGACAAGGGTGCTTCTATAAATATCTATATGGACATTTCTTACATCTACCAATTATCTATTTGGAAGTTTTTTGTCTTGACATAAGTTATTTTCAGTCATAGTCATTACTTTTAAATGTGTTGACACTATGTGGTTTCCAAATAAAATATACATATATGCACGTATATTGTTCTTTTTCTGGTCTTATACCTATCTGTATAACAATACAGTACATAACTATATATAAGTATTCATAGTTATAGTATTTTCGATATATACGTGTAGTTATATATGTGCATATGTTCATATACAAAACTTTGAATTTTTAAATTATATGTATATGTACATGTGTATATGTGTACATACATCTGTATGTATTAGAATTTACTATAATTGTGCATACCTATATTACAATCATGCTTTTAAAAACACAAAACAACTAAGAACAACAAACAATTATACATATATACACTGATATATATATATATATATATACTATTATTATTCATAGTCTTATTTTTTGTGATATATACATGGGTAGTTATATGTGTGCATATGTTTGTATGTGACACTTCAAATATTTAATTCATATGTGTATATACATGTGTATATGTATACATACATGTGTATGTATCAAAAATTACTATATCTATGCATACCTATATGACAATGCTACCTTTTGAAAAACCAAGATGCTAACAATAGCATATTTTCGTAGTACAGGACTACAAAGTCAATTTATGACTTTCCACAACCCATAGATTTCAAGTAAAGCCAATTAAAAAGATATATAAAAAGGTGTGCATATAAGTTGAGCCAATGAGAGCAACAAAACAACAAAATAGATCATTACAGATACAAATAAATACAACAAAAGCAGTTTACATACAAAACAAATCCTCTAAAATCACATAACCATACATAAAGCAATTTTCAATTCTTATACATTCTTCATACATGCTTCAAAGTTAACTACCTTAAATTATGAAAATTCTGACATACCTCTGCTCTCTTTAAAATATTAGATATCTATCCAGCCTTTCCCTCAAGAAATTAATGCTATCAAATTGAAGAGAAGCCAGACCAATAGAACTTATTATGCAAAGAACAGAGCCGATATCTCCAAGAAATGACAACTGAAGCGTCATGCACTTCATAGACCTTCCAATAACTCACGAAATTTATTAGAAACAAAAAACAGTGATGTTGAGCAAATTAATCTCAATCAAACATTTTCTACTGCTCCTGAACTTGCTATAAAGGCTGCTTCATTTTAAAATACGTTGTCTAATTTCCGCAAAAAGATTGATATGTGGGAGGTCATAGAGCCATGTTCTGTTTGCAAAGAAATGTATGTGGGCATGACTATTAAAAAAGTCAATCGTGTAATTGTGTGCATGAGATGTTATGGTGAAAAAGGCCTCCACTACTTCTCATTATCAAACAATATGGACCCAGGTGAGCAACCTTCTATTTTAAAGTCTCTCTCTCAAGTAGAAGAAATGCTCATATCAAGAATTGCCCCTATTTTACAAGTAACACATGCAAGGGGAGGACAATACAAATATTCTGGCCATATAATAAACTTCCCACAAGATATTTCTGATATTGCAATAACATTGCCTCACCATATTAACCAATTAGAAATTCTAATTGTCCGTAGAACCAATTTGCAAGGTTTAAATTATGACTATTACATGAATAGATTTCACATCATGAATGCATTGGCTTACAAAATGGAACATGATCAATACTACAAGGATGTAGTAATTGATCCAGATGTAGTGCTTCTATTGCCAAAGCAAACCACTAACATTATAGAGCTACTGCATTCAGTACATTCCCCGCAAGAAGATGTTGTTGAAGATACCTCTATTGTACTGGATATTGACAATGAAAAACAAATCGGGGAGAATAGTTCCTCATTTATCCCACAACTACCATCATCAATACCAGAACTTGATGCAATCAAAAACATCCTCCATCTAGATAACAACATCAACAATGTTATTCCTTGGCCACAAATTAGTATATCATCTATCAATGAGTACAATACTAAGGGCCTCCTTTCCATGGCATTCCCAACGCTTTTCCCTACTGGAATAGCTTTGCCACTACAACAAAGAGCAAAGAAAGTGTACATTTACATGAATATGCTTTGCACTTGATCAAATACTATGATCAAAGATTTGGGCAACATGTTTGCTTTAGATATTATATCTACAATCTCATGATGAGACATCGATCCCAGCAATCAGCTTCTGTCTTCATTACGACTAATCTACAAGATAATCTTCCACAAAATCTTTATGGCCTAAAGGAATACTTGCAAAACACACCTTCAAGTGAATTATCAAATCATATCATGCGATATGCATCCTCATTGCATGGTGCACGGGCATTTTGGAGGAAGTCCCGACATGACCTTACATCAATGATACAACAGTTAGGTGCACCTACATTGTTCTTCACCTTAAGCTCAGCTGACACAAAATGGCCAGACTTGCATAAGTTATTGCCAAATTCAAAGTCAGCTACTACACCTAACAATAGAAGACAATTTACTGAAAAGTTGATCAATAATCCTCACATTACAGCTTTATACTTACACTTAAGATTTCAAATCTTTCGTGATGAAGTCATTGTCAAAGAACTGAAAAGTATTGACCACTAGTATAGATATGAATGGCAACACTGAGGATCTGCACATATACATGGCTTTATTTGGTTGCCACAAGCACCAAATGTTGATAACCTTGATTGGTCAAATCATGCAAATATCCAATCAGTTAAACACTTCTTTGACCAGTACATCACAACATGGAATCCATGTCTTGAAGAGGCTCGCTTAAATAGGCAATATATGCCTGCAATTTCAGATCCATGCCTTGCAAATACAGAGATCATATCCAAATCAAATCCTTGTACTGATTACACTGAATTACTCAATGTTGTTCAACAATATACAAAGTGTTCAGAGTATACCTACCTGAGGAAAAAAAACTCAATCCTTCAATGGCGATACAAAGCTCCTTGGCTTGAACAACCTGAATCCTCACTAATATTAGACCACAACAATAACCCATCATACAAACCAAGAAGGAATGATAACCGCCTAAATGTACATAACCCTACAATGCTTGCCATATGGAGAGCAAATGTTGACAGTCAGCCCGTCTTCTCCAAAAAAGCAGTTCTATAATATATTTCAAAGTACACATCAAAAACTGAACAAAAGTTAGAAAGTTATATTGATATCTAGAAACGTATAGTTGAATCAACAAATTCAGATGATACAATCCTCTTAGCGTACCAAAGGCTACTGATGGGAATAGTTGCTGATAGGGACATTAGCACACAAGAAACTTGTCACATGCTGCTTAATCTCCCATTGATATCTTGCACACGCCAATTTGTAACACTGAATGTTGGTAAAAGAATCTTCCAACGCATAGCTCATTGTGATGAAGAATCTAAAACCTCAATATCTTATATCTCAAACTACATGAAACGACCATCAGAATTAGCAAACCTAACTCTGCTTCATTCATCCCAGCTATATACATACTCTGAGCACTCTAAATCATGTAAATGGTTGAAAAGAAAGCTACCCGCAATTGTAAATGTCTACCCACAACACAATTCGTTACCTTTAGAAGAGGACAGTAGTTTTGAAAGTTTTTGTTGGAGTGAATTGCTTCTTTACAAACCATTTCAAATTATTCGTCTACATATAGGGAGCTCACCTGAAGAAATTATCATAAATTGGAAAGATCTTCAAAGTACAAATTACATCCACTGGCATGTAAATGGTTTTGAAGAAGACATTACCACAGAAAATGGTGAAGAGCTACAACCAGAAGATATTCATCAATCAACTCAAGAAGGACTGTATGAATGGGAGTTTTTGTCAGAAATGGCAGCATCAAACAACTTCAACGTTGTTGCTCTTCAACTGCTTGGCAAACATGATTTTGATCTACAGTTTGATTGGACTGCTTCTATACCTCATGAACCACTGCATTCAAAAGCATTTAACTTTATTTTAACAGAGAAAAGCCAAGCACCCCACAATCTTGCGAACCCGCATTTAAATGTACCTACTAACTATGAGCTTGCACAAAACCAAATGATTGCACTTGATACTATTAAAACTCATGGTAAACACAACCTGCATTCTTCACCATTATGATTAATCATTCAAAGCACTGCAAGTATTGGAAAATCATTTCTTATTGACTGCATACACAGACAGTTAAATTCAAATACAGAACATGCACAATGCCCTTTTCTTGTACTAGCACCAACAGGTGTCTCCACATATAATATCCAAGCAACCACAATCCATGCTACCCTCCGTATGCCCATTCAACAATACAAACCCTTAACAGGCTATTCCCTATTAATGTTTCAAGAGCAATGCAAACACAACCATTATATTTTAATAGATGAAATGAGCTTTGTTCGCCCTCAATTACTCATTAAGATTGATAAAAGAGTGCGAGAAGCTTTTCCCAGCAGACAACATGAATCATTTGTAGGTATCTTAGTCATTTTGGTCGGTGATCTTGCACAACTTCCGCCAGTTATGGATAGGCCATTATATGCATCTCACTCAATGGCACTAGCTCTATGGCACACATTCAATATTGTTGTCACCTTGGATATTCCATTTCATCAACAAGGCACAAGTTCTTCACACATAAGATTCCGTGAAATATTGCTTAACATCTGCAACTCAATGCCATTGCAAATAGATTTGGAATCCCTCCAATTGCGATCAACCCATGCTTTATCACTTGATGAAAATAATCACTTGAGCCAACAAAAGTATATGTTTGCAACAAATGCAGCTTCAAGTGCACACAACATAAAAATGTTAACATGATTACACTCGCCCATTGCACGTGCAACAACAATCATTGCACATCAAAGAGATAAGCAGGCACACCAAGAAGAACAACTAGCATTTAAAATTCTTCTTTCTATAGACCATTAAATTATGCTTATTGCAAATCTATGGATAGAAGTTGGCCTTGTAAATGGTGCTTTGGGCTAGATCAAACAAATTGTCTACGCTGGAGGTTAGAAACCACCTAATTTGCCAAAATATGTTGTTGTTCTTTTCAAACATTATACTGGGCCTTCATGGGATCTACAAAATGCAAAGCATGTCCCAATTCCACCAGTTACTAGAGGAAACCGAACACAAATTCCACTAGCAATGGCATGGGGCATTACAATTCACAAATCACAAGGGTTGACATTAGACATTGCCACAGTTGACATTGGCAAAACAGAGAAACAAGGCCTAACATTCATAGTCCTTTCAAGAGTAAAAGCAATTGAACATCTACATATACAACCAAACTTCAGCTACCAAAGGTACTCCTGATTAAAAGGTGCAAGATCAATAGTACTTCAAAAGGCAGAGGAAGCCCGCTTGCTGGAGCTTTCACACAACATAGAACAAGCATACCTATAGAACAAACACAATCAGGTATGTAAATCACATCTTGATTATGTTTTCATGTATTGTATATCTTCTATTCAATGTATCATCACAAAACAATATTTCTACTTTCTAGGATCAATAGCATAATGAATGACTGTAGAAGTGAAGAGCCCTTTTGCATTCCCCGAGTCTGCAATAAAAAAGGTACACACGTAACACCTACTCCCTATTCAAAAATTTCGTTACTTTCATGTACTATTACAATATTCTCTCTTCCATATCACTTGTTCAATACATTTAATATTAAATAATTATGTACTAATACAAGATTCTTCACAGGCATTATACTTTAATAGGTATTACACATATAATGGTTTGTGATGCTATTTACTCACTGCAACACTATTTACAATTGGTAAGTATTATACTATGGACTAATACAACATTCTCTCTACCATTTCACTTGTTCAATAGATTTAATATTAACTAATAATGTACAAATACAAGATTCTTCTTTAATTGCACCTCTTCCATTTCACAGTTTTTACACTTTATGAACGTTAACTTTCAAAAATAACAAAGTCCAATACACCAAGTTCAGTAATTTGAAGGTATGTAACACTCTTCAAATATTTTGTCCTCTACTTTTAGGTTTCTTGCTTTGTTCATGTTCTCTAACCGTTCACAGTTATCACCACTTCCAGTGTGCAACGAACCTGTTCAATTTTACAAATTTATTTGTGATTATGTTTCCTCACTCTACCACTCTTTTAATTAGTTTGGTATAGTTGCAAGGTTTGTACTTTGTGCCTTTTGTTGTAGATTAAAAGGCTTTTAGTTCGGTTTTGTTGTTTGCAGATATTTATTCATTTAAGTTTATTACATTGTTTTAATCTTTTTGTCCCCGGTGATGTGCACCAATGTAGACTATTTTATTGGGCTTGTTCATGAGATTGTCGGCGTTAAAGGTTTTACGTTGCCACATACTTGTTTATTTTTTTTTTAAAGTTTTCTAAATTTGTAATGCATTATTTGATACCATCCTTATTTTGGGGTATGGTGTGCTTGCAGGATTGTTACTTTGGTTATGTTATTTCAGTGTTTGTGGATGTGATTACTTTCAGTCTACAACGTCTTTGTTCACTTTGACAGGTATTTAGGATTTGACCATTCTGTTGTTAAATAAATTTTGGTTAACTTTTGTTCTCGTTGTGACTGTTTTATGCTCTACTTCCCAAGAGATGTTGTCTTTAATTATGCCTTTAATGATTTTGTCCTCAAGGCTGTGCATGAATGGCAACGTTTTTTATGCTTGTTTGCAACCTTAAAATGTAATTGTTTTGTTGTTCTTGCCAATATTTCACTCTGCAATTTTCACTCTGGAAATGTTCGCATAGATTGGTGGACTTTTTCTCGTTGTGACTGTTTTGCTAGTTATGTATGGTTCTCGTTGTGACTATTTTACTTGGCTTCTTTGTGAGCTTAACATCGTTTATGGTTTGAAGTAGCAAGGTAAGATTCTATTTTATTTTTAAATTTTTTTGTTTTGTATTGCCTTTTGTTTATAGCCTCTTTATTTTCTCCTACCATGTGCTTGCAGGGTTCCTGCTTTGTTTCTGTTGCTTAACTGTTTGTGGGTGTCACTACTTGCAGTTTGCAAGCAATTTTCGAGGCTATTCTGTCTGTTCCAAGCAGTGAAAGGTTTGAATTTGAAAGGTATATTCTTGTACTATTTGTTTTCAGTCTGTAAAGTACCTGTTCACTTGTACGCATATTATGATTTCTGATGCTCTTTGCTCATTGTGCCTCTCTTTACACTTGATATGTATTGAACTGTTTATCATTACAACATTCCTTTACACCTTCAAATTATTTTCATTCGATAATTAAGCTTTCAGTAAAGAATACCATCACATCCAGCTACGTCGTTGGTTTGATGGTATGCAAAGCTTGCTTACTTATTCAATATATTGAATTCCCAACATCATTGTGATTCAGACTACTGGGTGGGAGGGCCTTAATTTTCCAATAGAGACATTTTGCCACCAATGACTCTTGTCGTATGAAACCAATACTCCAACCACTGAGTTAAGTGCTCGCTACAGTGAAATGTGTTTGATCCAAGGTTGGAATAGGAACAAGCCATGGCTTCTTACTTTGTTTAGGGTATGCTTTCTCAAGGTTTTGAATCTGTACCTATTATTCAATTGAACGTTAACTACCTTCTCTCTCTAACACCCATTCCCACTTTCAAGTTCTCTTCACTACAAAAAATAGCTTTCCATGAAAAAGATCAGGTAAATCTTTTCACATTACAGAAATACTCATAGGTGCATAACAATATCATAACCACTTGAAAAATTTAACTTCATTTCACATCTTAAACAAAAGTTAATTTTTACTCTCATAAATTTCACTACAGAAAAGCTGCCTCACAACAAAGAAGTACTCACATGCATCATACAGGAGATTCCAATTCTGCAATTACACATTCATCGGGTATTATATTACTAAAAAATACTATCTTTCAAATTTTCAAGATTTAAAAAGTTTTTAACTTCACCAAATTTTTATATTATCCAAAACTAACATATATAAATGAAAAAATGATGCAGGTCTTTCATCATATACATCACATGCAATTCAACAAAAGGCTATATAACATGCTGCTCTTACCAGCATGGGGGATGTAGGGTGGATAAGAACAACACTCCTAGTCCAACAAAAAAATTGGTTGGGAATAATATAGCCTACAAAAAAAAATTTATAACTATATTCATAACATATTCTTCAAGTACATCATGCTGCATACACCAGCATGGGGGATGGTGGGTGGAAAATTTTAAAATTTGGGAACAACCATTGGTTGTGATTTGTACACAAACAATTAACTCTTTCACTTTAATAAAAATTTCTTATTTAGTTATATAATACAATATACTACTCAATATTAAAATATACTACTCAATATCACAACTTTTAATATGTGTGACTCTACAACATAGATCACCTCATGTCTCTTTTTCCCTAACTTCTCTAAGCACTCTCATTTATTAAAGAACCTTACTTTATACAAATAAATAACTAAGTGATTCAGGACAACATGCTACTCATGTGTATTTGTATTACTCTATTGAATGCTTCTACCCTTAACTAAACTGTATCACTCATTCATGCTCCATAACAATCACACCTATCGCCCTCCTGTTGCAGGCACTTCCCCTGCAATTGCTAGTTGTAAGAGGTCTAAAACACAATATCATCATGAACGTGGCCATCACTCCACAATGCATTCCCAATCACCTACACAAATGGATTCACAGTCTCCACCTTGTCATTGGTTTTGAATAAGTGATTTAGATGAGTATCTAAATCTTCCTCGGGACAAAAGAAAACCATGCAAAACATCGACTCCATAGTGTTAGAATGTTCTAGATGTTCTGGCAATTTCTATCAGATTAGGAAATTTCTATATAGGTTAGTTCATTCTAGAATCTTTCATTTTGTATCCAAAGACCTCTATATAAGAGGCTCATGTAAATAATTGGAATAGAAGCGATGTGAATGAATTTGATTATTGTGCAGCAACACACAAACATCTTATTTTACTGTTTTAATTTATTTGTCTCTGCCCACTGACAAAGTGGTATCAGAGCATAGGTGTGAAGCCCACATTAGAGCTAGGGCAATATTGTGAAGCCCATATCCATGTGCAGAGGAGGTTGCACGTGTTAATTTAAATGAGTAGAGAAATAATATAATAATTAATATAAAATAATAGAAATAAAATAGCACGAAATGTGATATGAATTATAGTGGTTCATTATATAGGCCGTGTCTACTTTCAAACAAGGAATACACTTATATTAATCAATAATAAATACATGATTGTACATATCTATTTATACATTCACACTCAACTGTGAAACCGAGAGTTAAGAGAAGGTGAATGGTCATGTGACCATTGCGCTTCACATTCCCAACAATCTCCCCCATGAAGGCCAGCTAGTACAACGTGATAGCTCTGCTTCCATTTTAGATCTCATATTGCAACCAGGCCCATTGAAGATGTTAACTTTGCCAAACTTTGTTCATGAACACTACAGATATACCTTCTCTAACTCAAATTGGGCTTAAAAATATCCTTCCCTGCAACTCTTTGGGCACAAACTTGTACATTAATTCACAATGAGGAATACCATGTTCGGTAAGTTCAAACTTACAATAAAAAACACCACTCATTCCTTCATCTTCATACACTTATTAACCAATTCCCTAGCTTGGAGGTTTTTGTTAGCTTTAGTATTTCCCACTATTTGATTCAGATGGTGTATTTCATCATAAGAAGCAAATGAGGCTGTCTCCATACCTTCAACTTCCTTGTCTCCAACATCAAGCTACTAGACAACCTCTTGGTGAAGTGCCATCTCTCCATCTTCCCTAGTGGCCGCAACATCTCTCTTTGTCACATTCCCTTCAACTTCTGACTTAGGTCTAATGAATGACAAAATAATTTTGTGATTTTTATCAATTAACTCCTCTAGATGCTCAACATTGCTCTCCTGCACTGCCTTTAAGGATCACTCACCAACTTCACTACCAGTAGGCTATCGTGGCATAGGGTCCTTCACTGCTTAAAAACAGAGCAATTTTCCCAATGAATTGAGGTCCACATTAGACATTGTCTCCACCATGGGATACTCCAAGACAAAAAAGTCATGACAAGATTTCCTGCAAACCTTACCAACATCACTTGATGATTTGGAACCTTGCAGAGGTCTTGGTTGCAAACCAAAATTGTTTAGGGAGCTGGAGATCGTAATATCTTGTGTAATCTTGAGCTAGGTGCTCTCAACGGCGTCCTTGAACTCTATAATCCCTACACTCCTAGGATATCAAATCATCAGGAACCCCAAATCCTCCTCCATCAACTCCTACCATTACTGCTCTAGCAAGGTATCTGACATAGATACAAGGTTCTTAGACCTTTTATTCTACTCCCAATCTACAATGGCCTCTTGTGGTTTCTTTTTATTGAAGAGAATCTTCTCTATCAACAAGAGATGCATGTCTGTGAGGAAAGAGTCTTTTGTCAAGTTCTGATGGGCCTTCCCATCACTTTCCTCTGCCTTAATTAAGGTCTCTTCAAAAAACTCCCATTCTTTCTTGAAGATGTTTTTTTCCAAATTCAATGACATAAAACCTCCAATTTTTGTTCCATACAAATCAATTGGTCTATGGGTAAGAAAATATCTTCCTTTAGCCTCACAAATTTGTCCTCTTGGTATCTTTCAACATCATACGTCCCATCTTCTTCAATTTAATCTTTACTCGCCTCAACATCCTCTTTTTCAACCAAAACCTCCTCATTTTTCCAACCATCCCATCAATGTACATGGTCGATTCTTTAAGTTTTCGCTAGATAAAAATTGTTGTTTGCCAAATCTAAATTGTCAAGAAATTCTTCAATAATAAAATGAGTCTCATCATCTTCTTCCATATTTTCTCAATCACTCACAAAGCTTTGATACCAATCATTAAGTTAAATGAGCAAAGAAAACACATAATAATGAATATTAAACAACAGAAAGAAAATAACATGACACGAGACACGAATTATAGTGGTTAACCATAAAGGCTAGGTCCAATCTCAAGCAGGGAATACGCTTCTATTAATCTAATGGAAGAGCATCCCTGGTTCTTGGCAATATTGCATCAACCAAAAATATTTCTTTTTAGTTTGTTTTCTGTTTTCTAGTTAAAGCATTTTTTTTGTGCATTTTCTTGCATCTGCTCACCGCATCTTGCGAAGCTAGATTTTTCTTGTGAACATGATTATTTTCCTTATTCTTGAGCCACCGAATGTATGGATCATTTTCTAAAAAGTCATCACTTCTAGATTCTGAGACAATTTTTTAGCTTAGAACATTGGAACTGCTTGGACCTATTTTTCTATTGGTGAATCTTGCAGTTCCTTTTTGTAGCTTGTGGAGCCCCAGTTCTTTGATGCCAATGTTCCTTGGTTTGTGGTTGACCTTCCCTTTCATCCGTACTTCTTTCTTTGGATTTTTCGGAGGAATCTCTTGAGCAGAGACCGACCTGGTGGTTTACACATTTTTTCATGTTCATCTTTGTTTGATTCTTCTTGGAATGACCGGATTCCTCTAGACCATATAAATCAATGTAATTAAGCATCATAATTTATCAAAGATAATATAAAGACATATCTTGAGATTTAGAGGTCTGGAGTCGATCGATTCTTTAATTGAGCATGTATGTAGTAGGCCAGTGAGTCGAATCTTGTAATCCAGATATTACCGGTTATTTGTAATCAGTTTTCATGATCTAATTCATTCAGTTCTGCATTGCCTCCATCATATCCTCTTGTTTCTATTATGTTTACTATTACTACCTGGTCTGGATTGATTTCTTTGAGGTCATTCCTAAACGGTGACTACACCAAGTGGCATCAGTGTGAGATTTTGTTCTGGAGATTCTGCTATCCTGAAGATTTTGTTGTAGGGTGGTAGATTGTGGATCCGACCTGTAGCAGCAGAGGACTGGCGTGAAGATGGCATGAAGAGAAAATAGGAATGGTGGAGCACATGGGAATGCAGACCCTGCTGTGATGGAAATGTTGAGGGAAATTATAACCTAGTTGGAAGCTATTGAGACAACCCAGAGAAGTGGCCAACATATTGAAGATGTGAGGAAAGTTGAAGAAGAAGAAGCACCAGTAGAACAAGTAGCAAACCCACCGGCAATCAATCTGGATGAAGAGAGGTTCTTGAGGGTTTTGAGTAGAGAAATCACCAAAACATATTTTACCCCATTGGAGTATGATGGTAAGTTGGATTCAGATGAATTAATGGATTGGATCTTGAAGATGGAGAAGTATTTTGATTTTAAGAACACCATAGAAGAAATAAAGGTTAAATATTCCTGCACTTAGTTGAAAGGTCATTCATCTCTTTGGTGGGAGCATTTGCAGGTTGATAGATAGAGAAGAGGTAAAGAGAAGATCAAATCATGGGAGCAAATGGTGGCTAAGTTAAAATCAAAGTTTGTGCTAGTTCATTATCAAGTGAATCTGTTCAGGAAGCTACATAACTTGAAGCAGAAAGAATCAAGTGTGAAGGAGTTTACAAGTTCAATATTGGATCTAGACATGTTGATGATGAGGTTGAACAAGTTGAAAGATATTTGAATGGATTACGGATGTCTATACATGATGAACTTAGCTTGATCAAGTTGCAAAGTGTTGAAGAAGCTTACTAATATGTCTTGAAAGCAAAAGAGAAGTTAAACAAAAGACATGAGCAAAGATAGAGAGGTAGAGGTGGAAGGTTTTCTAGAGGAGGATTTCAAGGAGGAAGAGAAACCTTTATAGATCAGAACAAGGACAATGAAGTAAGCAAGGAGGGTAGTTCATACCGGAAGGATGACATAAATTTCTATCGAAGAAGAGAACCTAATGGTTACTAGAATGAGGGTTTTGGAAAAGATGACAAAAGACAAGAAAAGAGAGTGTTTAGAGGAACTTGCTTTAAGTGTGGATGAGAAGGATATCATTCTTTTTAATGTAAGAAGGCAGAGAACACTGGGAGAACAATATTGGTAGAAGAAAGCCCCACCGGATCAGCTAACAAATGGGAGGATGGAGAACTATTGATGATGAGGAGAGCTTTGTGTCATACCAGAGAGGATGAAGAGCCCTTGCAGAGGAGAAATTTGTTCAAGACCAGATGTAAGGTATCCAGTAAGTGTTGCAAAGTAGTTATTGATAGTAGTAGTTTGGATAATCTTGTTTCAGAAGAAATGTTGAATAAATTGAAGTTGGAAAGATTGAAACACCCTAAGCCTTATCAAATAGCATGGATTTAAGATGATCATAAGTTTCTAGTGAGAGAGCAATGCTTGGTGAAATTGAAAATTAGGAATTATCATGATGAAGTTTTGTGTGATATTATGCCTATGGATATTTGTCACATTTTGTTGGGTAGACCTTAGTAGTTTGATAGATAGGCAATACATGATGGAAGGAATAACATATACACTATTGTAGCAAATGGAATGAAACAATCCTTGTTACCCTTGGAGGAGCCCTTGAAGAGTGAAGTCAATACAAATACTAGAATCTATTTGGTGGATGGAAAGAAACTCCTAGATCAAATGAGACATGTTTTTCCTTAGTCCCTAAGAAGACTAAAAATCTGTAGCATGAATAAAAACCAAAGGAGATAAGCGAGTTGTTGACAGACTATGAAGATATAATTTCAGATAATGTTCCTGATGGATTACCACCTATGAGGAGTATCAACCAGTGCATGGACCTGATTCCTGAAGCTAGTCTGCCTAACAATGCTGCACACCAGATGACACTAGTAGAGAATGAAGAGTTGAATAGACAAGTGGAGAAATTATTGAAGAAAGGTTTGATCAGAGAATGTTTGAGTCCCTATGTAGTACTAGTAGTGTTAGAACCTAAGAAGAATGGAGAATGGAGGATGTGTACCGATTCCAAACCAATAAATAATATCACAGTGAAGTACCGGTTTCCTTTGCCTAGGATGGATGACATAATGGATTGTTTGAGCGGAGCCAAATACTACACAAACATAGACTTGAAGAGTGGATATCATCGTATCAGAATCAAACAAGGAAATGAGTGGAAGACAACATTCAAGACAAATGAAGGATTATATGAATGGTTGGTGATACCTTTTGGGTTGACTAATGCACCGAGTACTTTCATGAGGTTGATGAATGAGGTATTGAAGAAATTATTGGGTAAGTTTATTATTGTATATTTGGATGACATTCTGATTTTTAGTAAGACAAAAGAGGAGCAATTGTTGCATTTAAGACAAGTTTTGCAGAGGTTGAGAGAAGAGAAGTTGCGGATAAACCTTAAGAAGTGTAGTTTCATGAAGAGTTGGTCTATTTGGGATTTGTGATATCTACAGATGGATTGATGATGGACCGTGAGAAGGTAAGATAAACTATTGAATGAACTACATCGAAAAGCATTAGAGAGGTAAGATCATTTCATGGATTAGCTAATTTCTACTTGAAGTTTATCAGAAATTTTAGTTCAGTTTGTAGCCCTATGACTAAGATAGTGAGAGGAGATAAGAAGGAATTCAAGTGAACCACGGAAGCAAAAAAGAGTTTTGAATTATTGAAGTAGAAGGTGACTGAGTAGCCTGTGTTAGCTTTACTAGATTTTAACAAAGTATTTCAAGTGGAATGTGATGCAAGTGGGAATGCAATTGAAGCAATATTTAGTTAGGAAGGAAGAACAATAGCTTATTTCAGTGAAAAGTTGAATGATGCAAGAAGGAGATATTATGTATTTGATCATAATTTTATGTCATAATTCAAGCATTGAAAAAGTGGAGACATTACCTATTGCCTAAGGAGTTTGTGTTGTATAGTGATCATCAAGCCTTACAATATTTGAGCAGTGAGAGTAAGTTGAATCAGAGACATATGAGATGGGTAGAGATTTTGCAAAATTACACCTTTTATGTTGAAGCATAGAAGTGGAAATTCAAACAAAGTTGTTGATGCATTGAGTAGGAGAAGGAATTTGTTGATAGAGATGAGAGTGACAATATTAGGATTTGAGTAGTTGAAGACCTTGTATGCTGATGACCCGGATTTTGCAATACCTAGGGAAGCATGTAGAGAATGGGTTATGGTGGATAGAAGTCAGTGGTTGGATTATTTCATTCAGGATGAGATATTGTTTAGAGGAGTTTAGTTGTGTATACCTAGGAGTTCTATGAGGGAGCATTTGATAAAAGGAGAAGCATAATGGAGGATTAGCCAAACACTTTGGTGTTGACAAAACAATAGCATTGGTGATTGAAAATTACTTTTGGTCTCCAATTCATAAGGATGTTAGGAAATTTTTACAAACTTGTGGAATTTTTCAAGTTGCAAAAGGTAGAAGTTAGAATGTGGGATTGTATAAGCTTTTAACAGTACTAGAAAGACCTTGGGAGGACATAAGCATGGATTTCATACTTGGATTGCCTAAAGCACATTGAGGGAATGATTCTATATTTGTTGTGGTAGATAGATTCTTGAAGCTAGCTCATTTCATACCTTGTAAGAAAATATCATATTCAATACATATAACTGACCTATTTTCATGGAGGTAGTGAGATTACATGGAGTACCTAAGAGCATAGTTTTAGACAAAGACACTAAGTTTGTTTGTTATTTTTGGAGAACACTTTGGAAGAAGATGAAGACAGATTTTAAATTCAATTCAACTATTCATCCTCGGACTGAGGGATAGACAAAAGTAGTAAAACGAAGCTTGGGAAACTTGTTGAGATGCTTAGTCGAAGAGAAGACCAAAAATTGGGATTTGATTCTTGAACAAGCAGGGTTTCTCTACAATAATTTAGTGAATATGAGTACCGAAAGAACACCTTTTGAAATTGTTACCGAAGAACGAGCTAGAGGAATATCAAAATTGAAGGATGTCAGTAATGAAGACAAGAGGACTGTAGAGGCAGAAGAATTTGTAGATTATATGAAAGCCTTACATGTTCAGGTTAAATAGCATTTGGAGGAAATGAACAATAAGTATAAGGAGAAAGAAGATGGGAAGAGAAGACCTAAGGAATTTGAAGTTTGGGATGAAGTGATGGTGTATCTGAGAAAATAAATATTTTTTAGTTGGAAGCTATAACAAGTTACAGAGGAGAAAGTTTGGACCTTGCAAGATCTTGACGAAATTCAGTTCCGAAAATGCATATGAAGTGGAGCTACTAGATAATTTGAGTATTTCACTTATATTCAACATTGTAGATCTACATCTGTATCATTTATTAGAATTTAGTGAATATAGTATTGCAAATTTGGAAAAATAGCTACCACAGAAGAAACCGGAGCAGATTGAAGACATTTTGAACAATAGGATTGGGGATAGTACCTGAAGTAGTCAGTACAAGGAGTATCTTGTGATATGGAAAGATGGACCAATTTAAGATTCATCATGGATTTTTCAGGAAAAGGTGGAGTCCTTTGGTTTTCCTCTAACCCCAACAAAGTGAGAGACTCACTTTTTAAGCAACCCTAGATGTATAATGCAGGAGCATCCGCGATAATTGGCAATATTACATCAACCAAAAATATTTCTTTTCATTTTGTTTTCTATTTTGCAGTTTCAACATTTGTTTTTGCATTTTCTTGCATCTACTCACCAAACCTTGCTTAGCTGGATTTCGCTTATGAACATGATTATCTTCCTTATTCCTGACCTATGAGACATATGGAACTTTTTTCGGTAAGTTATCGCTAACGGATTCTAAGACATATTTCTGGCTTAGAACACTGGAACCGCTTGGACCTATTTTTCTATTGGCAAATATTGTGAATCCTTTTTGTAGCTTGCAAAGCCCTAATTCATTATTCCAATGTTCCTTGGCATGTGGTCGACCTTCCTTTGATCCACACTTCTTCTTTTGAATTTTCCAGAGGATTCTCTTGGGCAGAGGCCGACTTGGTGGTTTACATGTTTCATCATGTTCATCATTGTTTTATCCTTCTTGGGTCAAATGGATTCCTCTAGACCATATAAATCAATACAATTTAGTATCATAATTCATCAGAGAGAAGATAAAAGACATATCTTGAGATTTAGAGGTCTGGAATCTACCGATTTTGTAATTGAGCATGTATCTAATTCATTCAGTTCTCCATAGCCTTCATCATATCCTCTTATTTTGATTGTGTTTGATAGTTCTAATACTTAATGTAAGTATAGATCCAATAGCCAACAAGATGAGAGAGGGGGGTGAATCATACAAACTTAATCTTCCATAAAAACATCAGATTAAACCTCGGTAACATATACTTTAGTAATATAACCAAAACTGCTAAACCTGCAAACTCAAAAGCATATAAACATCATAAACCTCATAACACCAGATTTTACGTGAAAACCCAAATAGGGAAAAACCACTGTGGGATTTCAGACCCACTAAGAAATATACTCTTCTAGAGTATGCTCGGTTAAAAGAAAATCTTGTTAAAGATAAAAACACATTGCTAGATGTGACCCGGTTAAGGGATTTCCCTCATATCTGTTAAGATCTTCACTTTGTTAGAAGTGACCTTGTTAAAGGATTTCAAACACTCGATCAGAATGTCACCTTGCTAGAGGGTTTTACAAATAAGACTGTTAAGTCCACTCGGTTAAGAGATTTTCTGTCACTTTCACAAAATAACAGTAATAAAAATCTATCTGCAACTTCACATCTAAAATGCTAAAGCAGATTCTTATTTGTTCAATACAATCTAGACATAGAACTAATCTTGTCCATCTGCTGGGCTTCTATACTCTGTTATTCAAATAGGTCTTCAAGCTTTTGTGCTTGATAATCACTATGTAGCATCCCTGTGCATACATTTGCCCGCATACATTGATTATCAACAGCTCCCTATTTATAAACAATTAGCTAACCGCTTAATCTCTTTGACCACATTTCCCATGATCAATCATAGCCATCAGATCTTCAATCTTGTCTAGGTTCAATGTATCCTTCGATCTAAAAAATGTTTTACTCCGCCTAGGAACTTGCATACATTTCTTGGAACTTGTGCTAGGGTAATGCGGTTCAATCTGCGTTGTAGATCTTCATGCCGATTTTGCTTTGCCATTGATTCATTAACAAACTTCATTCACGGCATACCAATCATTTAATCAGTTCCAGCACATCAGCTTCCTTCATTAAATAACGCATGTAACCATTTAATGTATTCTGTTACAGCTCGGTTACAACTCGATAACAACTCGGTAAATACTAAACTTCACTCGATAGACATTCTGCCTTCATTAACCGATAGTGATAACCTTAGGGTTTACCGACTAGGTTCTTTGCTCGGTAACATAGTATAGTATTAACCTTACAATTTACAGCATATGTATGATGTGAAAACAATCTTAACATCATGATCTCATCATTTTCTGACTCAATAATAGTTGCCCATTGAATAACTTATTCATCCCCTTATTCATCATATTGTTTCTGTGTCTTTTACCGACATCTTTATACTCATCAAATCATACTTCTCAAGATATGGGAACATCATACTGAATTAGAAAATCAATTTCTTGACATCAATGACAAAATAATAATATTAAGACAGTAAATCATCCTTAATCAGTTATATCCATAATCATCAACAACCTTCTCAATATCCTTATTGAAATGCCAACAATCTCTGATTGTTATAATGCCAAATGCCAACAATCTCCCCCTTTGGCATTGATGGAAAAACCAATTGATTTGACCTAATTGATTCGGATTGCTGTGAGTTGTTTGTGAGATTCTGAAATGCTCTCTTCCTGTTATCAGAATTCTCCCCCATACATTAGACTTTTCCTCTTTTCTCCAGTCTTCTCCCCTTTTTCTTCAATCTTCTTCAGTCTTCTCCCCCTTTGACAACAATGCCAAAAAAGTAAAGAACTAAAACATAATTTCTTCCTGTATGAAGTGAATTCCTACTATAATGTGTCAACTTAGTCTCGGTCAGAGCATTTGTCTTTAATTCCTATTTCCTGTAAAGTATCCTACACTGTTTCCTGTACACCTTTAGAAAACATCCTAAAGTGTGTAAATTAGCATCAACTCCTAAAAGATATTCTGTAGAGTCATCGAATTGATGCTTTCACCGAACTCGGTCAGTGAGTAGAAGATAGGGGTAGGACCCCTAACTTACTTCTAAGATACTCAAAAGTGTTCCTTGGTAGTAGCTTGGTGAAGATATCTACTATTTGTTCCTTTGTGCTAACATACTCCAACACCACTTTCTTCTCTTGAGTTTCTTCTCTAAGATAATGATATGTGATAGAGATGTGCTTTGTCTTAGAGGGCATAACAGGATTCTTCGAAATGTTAATGGCACTAGTATTGTCAAAGAATATAGTTACTGGCTCGGTAACTTTCTCATTTATACCTTCCAACAGTTGTTTGATCCATGTTATGTTGGTACAATTCAATGCTGCAACAATGTATTCAACTTCTATTGTTGAGTGTGAAACATATCCTTGTTTCTTGCTAAGACAACTCACTAGTCTTTCTCCTAAAAAGAAAGCTCCTCCACTTGTGCTTTTTCTGTCATCAATGTTGCCTGCCCAATCAGCAT
Source organism: Cryptomeria japonica (assembly GCF_030272615.1). Classification (NCBI taxonomy): domain Eukaryota; kingdom Viridiplantae; phylum Streptophyta; class Pinopsida; order Cupressales; family Cupressaceae; genus Cryptomeria; species Cryptomeria japonica. Next base: position 514,574,736 of record NC_081410.1, read on the forward strand.
CAGTATAAACTTTTAAATCAAAATCATTTCCTTTCTGATATACTAAGCCATAATCCTCGATGCCTTTCAAGTATCTAAAAATTCTTTTGATTGCTGTCATGTGTGTTTCCTTAGGATCTGCAGAGAATCTTGCAACTATACCTACTGCATGTGCTATGTTTGGTCTGTTGTGAACAACATATTGTAGCTTTCCAATCATGGATCGGTAAAGTGTCTCATCAACAAATGCAGATTCATCATTCTTTGATAGTTTACAGTTGGTAGTCATAGGAGTACTTACTGGTTTCGAATCTTCCATTCCAAATTTCTTCAAGATTTCCTTTATGTACTTGGATTGAGTAATGAAAATCTCATTTTTCATTTGCAGTATCTATAAACCTATAAAATACTTTATCTCACCAATTAATGACATCTCAAATTCTTTGCTCATTTCATTTCCAAAGTTCTTGCATAAAGAGTCATTTCCACAAAATATAATATCATCAACAAATATGGCTGAGATCAGTATTCCATTTTCATCATTCTTCATGTACATATTGTTGTTCTCACTTGTCCTTATAAAACCAATCTTAATCAAATAAGAATGCAATATTTCATACCATGCTCTACGTGCTTGTTTCAGACCATATAATGCTTTGTTCAATTTACATACCTGATCTTTACTCTTATCTTCAACAAATCCTTCAGGTTGTTCAATAAAAACTTCTTCTTCTAATATTCCATTCAGAAATGCAGATTTTGACATCCATTTGATATACCTTGAAGTTTTTGAAAGTAGCATATGCCAACAATGTTCTTACTCCTTCAAGTATAGCCACAGGTGCAAAAGTCTCACCATAATCAATTCCTTCTTCTTGAGCATAACCTTTGCATCCTAGTCTTGCTTTATTTTGAATGACCTCACCTTTTTCATTTAGCTTGTTTCTGAAAATCCACTTTGTACCGATTACATTTTTGTCCTTCGATCTTGGGATTAGTGTCCATGTGTCATTCTTCTTGATTTGATCAATCTCTTCTGTCATAGCATTTATCCAATCTTCACTGTTAAACGCCTCTTTCACTATTCTCGGTTCAAATTCAGATATCAGACATGTGTTCTATCTCAGTTCGTTCCCTGTCATCACTGGATCATCCTTATCTCATATAATCTGACTTGGTGCATGATGTCTTCTGACATACTTGGCTAATACAGGCTCGATAGGCTCTGTATGATCTTCTTCATCACTCGGTAACTAAATATTCTCTTCATTTTCTTCAATAGTTTTCTCGGTAGGACTTGTCGATTGAACATAGACAAATTCATCATAATTTTCTGGTTCTTTGGAATTTCCTTCATCATTTCTTTCTACAAATTCATCAATTTTCACATTTGCACTTTCTACTATTTTGTTAGATGATTTGATTAGACATTTAAATGCTTTGTTTCTAGAAGAATAGCCTAGAAATGTTTCTTCTTCACTTTTCTGATCAAACTTGCCATTTCTATCATCTTTGTGTACATAGCATCTACTTCCAGATATTTTAAAATAACTTACATTAAGTTTCTTGTCATACCAAATTTCATATGGTGTCTTCCAAGTACCTTTCTTCAGTTGTACTCGTTTCAGGGTGTAAACTGTTGTGCTTATTGCTTTTCTCCAAAATGTTTGTGGCACTTTCTTTTCAATCATCAGGGTTCTGACACAATCCACAATAGATCTATTTTTTCTCTCAGCTATTCCATTTTGCTATGGAGTTCTCAGTGCAGAGACTTGTCTTTTAATACCATGATCAATGCAGAATAAGTTGAACTCATCAGATATGAACTCTCCTCCTCTATCTGATCTAAGATATTTCAGTTGTCTTCCTGTTTCATTTTCAACTCTTTCCTTCTACCATTTAAACATTTGAAAAGCTTCTGATTTTTCTTTTAAAAACATTACCAACATCATCCTTGAATAGTCATCCACAAATAATATGAAATATTTATCACCATAATAACCTTGAACTTTCATAGGACCACAAAGATCAGTGTGCACAAGATCTAAAATTCCCTTAGAAGTGTAAGACTTACTTGTAAAGCTTGATCTTGTCATCTTACCCATCTGGCATCCTCGACAAATAGCATTCTCAGGTTTTTCAAGACTCGGTAGACCTCTTACTTGATGCTTCTTACTTGTTTTGATCAGATTATCAAACTTTACATGACAAAACCTTTTATGCCATAACCAGGTATCATCTATCTTTGCATACAAACACTTGATCCGAGTTGAGTCAAGGTGAAATGTATTACCTTTTTTTTGTGTCCCGATAGCAGCTAACTTTCCATGCTTGTCATGAACTTAAACAATTCCTTTCTGAAATTCTATTTAGTAACTTGTATTGTTTAGCTATGCTACACTGAACAAATTGTATTTCAAACCTTCAACCCAATAAAGATCATTGCATCTTGCATTATCAAGAAGTGTTATAGATCCTTTACCTCTTACTGGACATGGTGCATCATTACCAAATATTACATAGCCTTCATCATAGTCTTCTAACATAACAAACTTGTGTTTATCACCTGTCATATGATGTGAGCATCCACTATCTATGATCCAAGAATCATTAGTATTTATGTGAGATATAAGGGCTTTTTCTTCATACCTTTCTTCATCTGATCCATCTTTGATAGCCACATAAACTACTTCCTCTGTATCAGTTTCATCTGATTTATCATCATTGGATTCCTCATTGGCTATTAAGCATGTCTTTCTATCTCTTCTTTTGAAGTCCCGGTGTCCTCTGTAATGATTATCTTTATGTCTGTCATCTTGGTAATCTCTCTTTTCAGTAGAATCTTTGTCAAGATAGTTAGAAGCCATATGTCCTATTTTATCACAATTGAAACATTTCAAAGGTAGTTTTCCTTTATACTTACCTTTGCCTCTCGGTAACCTTCTTGCTAATAGTGCTTCAAACTCTTCGTGCTTTCTAATTTCCTCATATAGTTTGTGTACTTCTTCCATGTTCTTACGAAATCTTTCACTTGCTCCACTGTGATCTCCTTCAAAGTACTTATACTTTCTTTCATTGTAATCATTAGATTCATCAAGATGAAAAGAACTAAATGTAGATTCAACTTTATTTACTGAAGATCCACTGTTATCAAAGTTACTTAACTCAAATGCATGTAGCTTACCAATGGTAGCATCTAAAAAAACTAGCATATTAGGTACGGACCTTAATTCATTGATTGCAGAGACTCGGATTGCATAAGCCAGTAGAAGGGTTCTTAACAACTTACTTGTTATATCCTTTTCTTCAATAGTTCCACCTGCTCCTTTGATTTGATTGACAATCTCCTTTAGTCTTGTACTGTACTGGGGGGTGAACTCACAATAATGGTTCCCACTTTTTTGCCACTTTTGACACTGAGATGTACATTTTTAAAATAATCTTCAACTTCCGAGAACTATAACTTTTAAACTATTAAAATTTTGAAGATGATGTAAATTAGTGATTTCTAGCATTTTGTTTGTAGATTCTATATACATTTTTTTAAAATTTTTTTGAAGGATTTTTTTTAAAATTTTCCATCTCCCTCGAAAAGTAGTTTTTTACAACAAACTACATTTTTTAAGAGTGAGGTGCCTCCCGAAACATATAACCTTTTATCTATAAATGATAAAAAGTCAATTCTTTTGAATTTTGGTTTGTAACATCACTATCCAGGGTTTGCATTTGGTTTTATAGTGATATGTTCAATATTTTTCATTTTATAAAGTTTTGAAGTCCGACTAGTCATAATTTAGACATAGGTTTACGTTTGAACACATAACTTGTTCTATATAAATCGAAATTCAATTTTATTTTTTTTGTTAGAAATAAGACATCAATACCAAGGGCATAGATATTTTTTAGAATTTTTTTGAATTAGTTTCTTATTTTTCCCAATGCGTTGAACAGAGAAGTTCATGTTCGATGAAAAACCAATTTTCCATAAAATTAAAAAAACAAGAACATAATAAATTCAAAATATAACAAAATTATACTCGTTGGAAAGCTTTCTCTGAGTACTACAATCTAATATTTTTGGGTTATCAAGATTATTTCATTTGTGCTTTGAACTAGAGCTCCGAAGTCATTAATTCTTCAGAATTCTGAAAATTTTTGGGAGAAACCTCAAATTAGAGGGTTCGAATGAACAGTACTTTGAGCGAATGGGGTTTGCTCGAATCCATTATGGTTCGAGCAAACCCCCATTCGCTTGAACCAATAGGCTTGATTTCGGCCCATACAAAGTCACCCGCAGTTCGAGCGAACCCAGGTCCGCAACGTGGTTCACTCGAACTACCAGGGGTAGTTCGAGCGAATACCACTATTTCGCTCGAACACCTAGAAAATCGAAGTTCCTACTTTCGCCAAATTCCTTCATTGGCAAAAGTGGGAACCAGCTTTGTGAACTCACCCTGGGTTATGTTCTCACCTTCATTCATCCTCATAGATTCAAGTTGTCCTCTTAGACTATCTACTTTTGCTCTTTGAGCATGTTCATCACCGCCATATACAGATATGAGCTTGTCCCACATTGCCTTTCCATCATTGTAGCCTTCTAGATCATTAAACTCTGAATCGGTCAATGTAGATGTTATTTCAATCATTGCTTGGATATGTTCTTGCTTTTCCTTTATCTCCTCCATAGTCAATGGATAGGTGCTCGGTGTGATGAAATCATTCTCCAGATAATATACAGCATATTCTCCAACTCTTGACAGGTGTAGCTTCATCCTTTTCTGCCATGTTGAGAAACTTGACTTGTTCAGCTTCGGTGCATCCCTCTTATACATGTTTGGATCTTTGCCTCAAGTACCTTTAAACTTTTCTTCCAGAGTCCAATGCTCTGATACCAATTGATATTTCTGATACTTAATGTAAGTACATATCCAATAGCCAACAAGATGAGAGGGGGCGGGTGAATCATACAAACTTAATCTTCCATAAAAACATCAGATTCAACCTCGGTAACATATACTTTAGTAATATAACCAAAACTGCTAAACATGTAAACTCAAAAGCATATAAACATTATAAACCTCATAACACCAGATTTAACGTGGAAACCCAAATAGGGAAAAACCACTATGGGATTTCAGACCCACTAAGAAATATACTCTTCTAGAGTATGCTCGGTTAAAAGAAAATCCTGTTAAAGATTACAAACACATTGCTAGATGTGACCCGGTTAAGGGATTTCCCTTAGATCTATTAGGATCTTCACTTTGTTAGAAGTGACCTTGTTAAAGGATTTTAAACACTCAATCAGAATGTCACCTTTCTAGAGGGTTTTACAAATAATACTGTTAAGTCCACTCGGTTAAGAGATTTTCTGTCACTTTCACAAAATAACAGTAATAAAAATCTATCTGCAACTTCACATCTAAAATGCTAAAATAGATTCTTATTTGCTCAATACAATCTAGACATAGAACTAATCTTGTCCATCTGCTGGGCTTCTATACTCTGTTATTCAAACAGGTCTTCAAGCTTCTGTGCTCGGTAATCACTATGTAGCATCCTTGTGCATACATTTGCCTGCATACATTGTTTATCAACAGCTCCCTATTTATAAACAATTAGCTAACCGCTTAATCTCTTTGATCACATTTCCCATGATCAATCATAGCCATCAAATCTTCAATCTTGTCCAGGTTCAATGTATCCTTCAATCTGAAAAATGTTTTACCCCACCTAGGAACTTGCATACATTTCTTGGAACTTGTGCTAGGGTAATGTAGTTCAATCTGTGCTGTAGATCTTCATGCCGATTTTCCTTTGCCATAGATTCATTAACAAACTTCATTCACGGCATACCAATCATTTAATCAGTTCCATCTCATCAGCTTCCTTCATTAAATAATGCATGTAACCATTTAATGTATTCTGTTACAACTCGGTTACAACTCGGTAACAACTCGGTAAATACTAAACTTCACTCGGTAGACATTCTGCCTTCATTAACCGATAGCAATAACCTTAGGGTTTACCGACTAGGTTCCTTAGGGTTTACCGACTAGGTTCTTTGCTTGATAACATAGTATAGTATTAACCTTACAATTTACAACATATGTATGATGTTAAAACAATCTAAACATCATGATCTCATCATCATCTAACTCAGTAATAGTTGCCCATTAAATACCTTATTCATCCCCTTATTCATCATATTCTTTCTGTGTCTTTTACCAACATCTTTATACTCATCAAATCATACTTCTCAAGATATGGCAACATCATATTGAATTAGAAAATCAATTTCTTGCCATCAATGACAAAATAATAATATTAAGACAGTAAATCATCCTTAATCAGTTATATCCATAATCATCAACAACCTTCTCAATATCCTTATTGAAATGCCAACAATCTCCCATTGTCTGTTATAATGCCAAATGCCAATAGTGTTTACTCGTGTTGCTTGGTCTAGATTGACCTCTTTGAGGTCCCTCCTAACTAGTGACTGCACCATAATTGATAATCAATACATGATTGTACACATCTTTACATACATTCATATTTAGTTGTGAAACTAAGATTTAGGAGAAGGCAAATTGTCATGTGACTGTTGGGCTTCATATTCCCAATTATGCACACCCTATCTAAGGTTGATCGAAGATCACAGTTATTATTCTACTACTAAAGGAAATTATTTTCATTACATTGCTAACAACGAAGAAGCTAAGAATTGATTGCGTGAGCTCTCGAAGAAAGGAGGATTGCACAAGGAGATTGCACTGGGTTTTCAGATTGAGAAGGTGATTATGAAATTATGAAACTGTGTTGTTGTAGAGTTACAGTTTATCATAACCTCCCGAAGTTGCAAATTGTAGAATTTAATGTATGGCATCTAACATCAGTTATGTATAGCCCCCCAAAAAATTTCACGAGTAAGAATTATGACAATTGGGCACTAAAAATGACGAATTTATTTTGTTTTCAAGGGTTGTTAGATATAGTTGCAAAAGAATTTTCAGAATCAAATGATGAGTCTCAACTAAATGATGATTAAATAAGCGAACTTAAAAAAAAAATAGAGAAAGAGATGGAAAATCTTTGTAGTTTATACAAATGGGTATGAAAAAGGTGATCTTTGAAAGAATAAAAAATGCATCTTTAGCAAAAAATGCTTGGAAAGATATTAGAAACTACATATCAAGGTACATCTAAGGTTAAAATAGCTAAGTTTCAAGTACTTAGAAGAGACTTTAAAAATCTTCAAATGAAAGATTTAGATTCAGTAGATTAATTTTCAAGATAATTCCATCAATTTTGTTAATCAAATTAGACTAAAAGGTGATGATTTATTAGATCAAAGAGTTGTAGAAAATATTCTCAGAAGTTTTCTAAGCAAATTCAACAATGTTGTGTGAACCATTGAAGAGACTAAAGATCTATAAAAATTGTCTATAGATGAATTGTTTGGATCTTTGTTACTTCATGAATACAAGGTGAACATAAATAACAATACTTCATTGGAGAATTCATTCAAGTCATAGATGAAATTGGGTAGAGATAGGGGAAGAGGAAACCCAATATTTAGAGGAAGAGGAAGAGGAAGAACCAATTCTCAAAGAGAAGTTCCAAGTATTGTAGATCCAAAAGAAAAGAGAAATCAAAGTTTTAACTCTAGAGGATGCAATAATAACCAACCATCACAAAAGTATGACAAATATAATGTTCATTGTTATTATTACAAAAAGTATGGTCATTTTGCAAATGAATGTTGTAAGAAGCAAGTAGATAAAGGAAAACAAAATTCAAAATTTTTTTTGAGTACTTTAGGGACATTATTTATTACATATCATTTAGCTCAAGAAAGTTCAAGTGAATTTTAGTTTCTAGATAGTGGTTGTAGCAATCATATGACAAGAAATAGAAACTTGTTTGAAATCTTAGATACTTTAGTCAAATCAAAAGTGAAATTGGGCAATGATAACATATTGGAAGTCATGGGAAATAGGTACAATCAATGTGGTAACAAGGCTTGGTAAGAAGTCTATTCCTAATGTTTCTTTGTACCCAGTTTGAAGCATAGTCTCATAAGTGTGGGACAACTTATACAAAAAGGTTATAGATTTGTTTTTTAGAATAATGTGCGCACTATACTTGATATACCACCTAGTAACATGGTGATATCGAAGGAAATGATAATTACCAAAATGTTCCCACTTCAAATGAATAGTGATATGGTGGAAGAAATTGAAGAAAATTTCAAGGAAACATGTGTAGATCAATCATGGGTATGGCACTTGAGGTATGGTCATCTTCACTTCAAAGGATTATGTTTAATGCAAAAATAGAAAATGGTAAAATGATTGTCACCAATAGAAGCACCATTGAGTTCATGTGAAAGTTATATTTTGGCTAATCAACATGGAGAATTATTTCCAAAAGGAATTTCATGTAGAGCATGAGGAACTTTATAATTTGTTCATACAAATCTATGTGGTCCAATGTAAAAACCATCGTTAGGGAGGAGCATTTATTTTCTAACATTCATTGATGAATTTAGCAAGAAGACATGAGTTTATTTCCTCAAATATAAATCTAAAGTGTTTGGAAAGTTTAAATAATTCAAAGCATTGGTTGAGAAACAAAATTTCCTATCCATCAAGGTATTGAGATCAGATAGTGGTGGTGAATACAAATCAAATGAATTATCAAATTACTGCAAGTATCACAAAATAAGGAAGAAATCTACTACAAGTTACACACCTCAGCAGAATGCTGTCATGGAAAGGAAGAACCAAATAATAATGGAGATGATAAGCAGAATGTTGAAAGGAAAGAATATACCTAATGGGTATTGGACTGAAGCAGTATCTTGTGCAGTCTATATCTTGAACAAATATCCAACAAAATGCGTGAAGGACAAGATTCCACAAGAAGCATGGACTGGTAAGTATCATAGTGTTTCTCATTTCAAAATATTTAGTTGTGTTGAATTTGCATGTGTACCAAAGGAATAAGAAGAAAGCCAAATGATAGAGGTGATAAATGCATTTTCATTGGTTATTGTGAACAAACCAAAGCTTATAAGTTGTGTAATCCTATCACAAAGAAAGTCATAATTAGTAGAGATGTTGTATTCAAGGAAGAAGAATCTTTGGATGGAAGTATAGATAAAATAATTCCAATTTCTGTAGCAATACCACATAATGAAGAAAAATAAAAGAATCAAGGAAGTCAAGAAGGTCAATCAAATATGCGAGAAAACACTTCACCAAGGAGCCCATAAGGAGCAATTCAGAAAGGGAGATTGAACAAGGAGAATCATCAAGTAATGATTCAAATCATACGCTTGCATAATTGAGATAAAGAATTAGAACCAAGAAAACTCGAAGCTTTCAAGAAATTTATGATCGAGGAGAAAGAATAGATTTGCAATCAAACTGAGATTTACTTTCTCAAGATCTTACAAATTTTGAAGATGCAATTTCAAAGAAGATCATTGGATTAATGCAGTGAAAAAAGAGATGAAATCTATTAAAAAGAATGACACATGGGAATTAGTAGATTTACCTAATGGAAAGGAATGTATAGGTGTGAAATGGGTTTGTAAGAGTACTTGCTTAATGTAAATGGAGAGGTAGAGAAACATAAAGAAAAATTAGTAACCAAGGGATTTGCACAAGAATATGGAGTTAATCATAATGAAACATTTGCACCCATAGTATGACTTGATATTGTTAAAATGGTACTAGCTATTGCAGCCCAAATCAATTGGAAGGTCTACCAAATGAATATCAAATCAGCTTCCTTGAATAATTTTCTAGAAGAATAAGTCTATGTTCAATAACCAACAAGATATAAGGTAAAAGGATGAGAACACAAGGTATAGAAATTGAAAAAGTCACTTTATGGATTAAAGCAAGTGCCAAGAGATTTGTACAACAAAATAGATTCATACATGATGACTAATGGATTCAACAAAAGTAGTAGTGAGCCTACCCTATACACCAAAGTCAACAAGCAATGTCAGCTATTAATTGTTTTCTTATATGTTGATGATTTGATTTTTACTTGAAATATATCTATCGATGTGTTTAAAGATACAATGAAGAAGGAATTTGAGATGAGGGACTTGGGATTAATGAGGTTATATTTTCTTGAAATTGAAGTTACACAAAATGATAAGGGAATTTTCATTTGTCAAAGTAAATATGAAAAAGATGTATTGAAAAGGTTTAGAGTGATAAATTGCAGTCCAATATCTACTTTTGTAGCAAAAGGTACAAAACTCAACAAAGAAGATAAAGAGTCCAATTTTGATACAACTATATTAAGGAAACTTGTTTGTAGATTGATGTATCTCATTGTGTTAGCCCAATTTTAAACTTGTCAAAATTTAAACTTTCATGTAAAAATCATTGAATTAATAGCCTCTTGGTCATAAATATCCTTGGTCATCCCAAGACTAAATATCTCACCATGGAGGAGAAAAATCACTTCAATTTAGTCGAAGGCCTTGCAAAGTGTTTAACATTGGCCGATACGTATGGTTAGTATCCAATTCGCATTAAAACTCAAAGTTATCTCCACTCAAACCGGTAGTTTACCAATGGCATGACGACAAGTAGTTCTTATAACCGACAAACCACATGCTAAGTGATTGATAATAAGGAGTAAGCGGGGTCATAATAATCCAATCGGTAACTTATGGCACTTTCAAACGTATCGATGAGATAAATATTAAGAAGCCCGATCACTCCATTATCCTATATTAATCCTCAACGTGTGGCAACTTGGCAAAGATTATCAACATGCCGATACTCTTATATTTGAAAAGTGGTGCCTCCACAAAGCTTGCATGAAGTTCCAGTTAGCATAAGGAACTCACCACGTCGTACGCAAACGCATGCAAATTTGGTTTTAATAACTAACTCTCGAACTCCTCCTCTGCATACTCTTTTGAAAGCCATAATACAAACATTAGTGCAGGTTGCCTCCCAAGGATCTGGACATATTCTCACACAAGCTTTGGTGATATCGTAAAGAGAATATTCGAACACAATATGTGGGAAAAGCTTTGTTAAAAGCATCTTCACTGGCATCCTCCTACCCGTTTGCGCTGCATTTTGAAGCTTTGGAGCACATTATAGATATTCATCAAAGTATCAAGGATTTTGTTATATGTTACAGCTGCAATTACTCTGGTCAACATGCATTCAAAATGTGGAACCGTAAACAAGGTACGCAGTGAACCATGGACGTGAATGCAAGTCTACAAACAAAGACAATGCACTTGACTTGTTGACAAAATGTCTTATAGGGTTGTCATCCCACTGCATGCCTAGAAGAGTAAACGCAAAGCCAACGGACTATTTTAAAGAATGCCTACAAGAGAAAGTCGACTGAGTTTAATATGGTCTCCCATCCCGATGTGTTGTAGAGTATACATAGAATGTGTTTGTCGATAAAGGCTTTAAAATATTTCAAGCAAATGTAACCAGGAGGAGCAAAGCCAAATTGAACTTGCACGACGTGGAAGCATAGACTAGGCACATGAAGGTTTGAATATCATCTCATGGAGTGCAATGACTGCAGCATAAAGGGGAAAGCAGAGTCGTTGAGAAAGATTTAGAAATTATCGAGCAGATGCAATTGGTTGCGGTTTATGTGTGGACGTGTTGTCTTGGTGCATGCAGATTTTACATGAGTATCAATTGAAATGTTAAAAAAAAAAGCTTTAAAAAAAAACCTTCATGGAAGCAAAATTGGTAAGCGTAAGCTCATTCTATAGTGTATGTCAACATCCTTGGAGCTCGTGCTGAAGTGAAGTATTGTTATCCATCAAATATGAAAGGATACCTGCAAAATAGATTCGATGAAAGGAGATCTGAAAGATTTCATACAAATGTGCAAATAATGGATGTACAACTATGCTCTCTAGCATTTTCCGACATCTTCTCGCAGTTGAATGGGTTCCTTGAAACGTTAGCCATGCTATAATACCGTGATATACATGTCAAGAAAACATGTCTTCAAACTTGAGAGATTTCAAAGGAAGGGTGACATATAAGAATGAGACATGCGAACCCAAAGTTGCTAGAGCCTACAATGTAAGGGGAATGAGCTTAATTTGAAGCGAGATCGAATTCAAATCTTTAGTGATAAGCAGAGATGACTAAAGCTCATTAATTCATTGGTTCTAAAGGCATAAATGTTCGAGTATGCAGATATATTCCATAATACAAACAAAGAATTGATGATGAAATGGTCGTAAAGTTAAATTTCAAGTTATCCTAACTTGAAATTTAATATGTTTTAAGATGTTTTGTTCTAATTTACCATGTCTCTCGTCATTGCACAATTTAGAATTCGAAATCCATTTTTGTAAAAGTTAGAGAAATCCTAACTTGTCTCCAGAGAGGGTAGTTATCCCAAGTGATTAACTTAGGTAGTTATTTTCAGTGATTCTCCTAAGTAGTTACACAAAGTGGTTATCCTAAGTGGCTTTTTAGGAAGTTATTCTTAAGATAGTTATCCTAAATGGTTACCTAAGTTAGTTATCGTAAAGTATTTATGAGTTGGTTATTGTCACGACCCGACTTAGACCCTAGTTAGATTTACTTTACTATGCCAGATACTTATACTGCTGACATTTTACATGTAATTATTTGATTATCTTTTTCATGATGTTAGATGGTATTTTTTGGTTTAATGACATTAATGATGGTCATTTATTTTATAATATCATTATGATGAATTGTTATTTTCAATTATGATCATTAATGATATTAACGCTTTAATTAGATTATAACCCTGATAATATGAATAATGCATTTTATTATTGTGATATGACGACCTTTTGTTGAGTTGGAGTAAGTTGCAGGTTAATCGTCGAAGGTAGACATATGACCAAGGAGGGGTTTTTCTAGCTCGCCAGTAGCAACCTAAGTATTGGAACCTTGTGTAAAGTACCCAATTAGATAAGTAATTAGTAAATTAAATTAGGGAGTTTAATATAAAATGATAAAATGAAATTATTAAAATAAAAATAAAATAATAGTAAGGATAAATTATTAAATATACAAGTATTTAATATTACAATCAAGCTAGAAATTAATTATAATATAATTATTTAAAAGAGAGTAAATAAATAAATTAGTTGTGCAATTAAAAATAAAATTATTTTGATAATTAAATTCTTAAAATATAAAAGATATTTAAGATATAATATCTTATAAATACTAAAATTAAAGGACTAATTAAATTAAATAAAGAGAATTAACTCAAGAAATTAATTAAAATATTAGTTAATAAATTTAAATGAATGATCAAGGCATGCAAAAATACAATGTTGGAGTAGACTTATGTATTAAAAAATATAGATGACATGTGAGGGACTAATAATTAATTATTTTCTTAAAAAGTAAATCTTTAACAAATTGTGATTTAATAAAATTAAACTAATTAAGAATTATTTTGTGAGTTCTAATCATGCATTTTATAATTAAAAATTTGGTTTTATTTTTAGAACATAATCATGCAATCAGTTAAATTTTAGTTTTAGAGAATATAATATTTATAAATATAGGGATAAATCTCTTATTTGATTCATTCCAATTCTTTTTGAGCTTCTTGATTTGTGTGATTGCTGTGAAGTCGACAAGGTAGATTGAAGAGATTGTTTAAAATTTGGGAAATGCCTGCGATTCTTCTTTCTTACAGCCAAGTTCATTTATTTTAAATATTTTATTGAGTCTTTATTTGATCTTTTTCTTTTAAAATTGGGTATTGTGGATTTAATGCTAGTTTGTTTGATGTGTCAGTTGTGTTGTCAACACCTTCGTCTCGATTTATCATAAAAAGTAGAAACTGGGTTTTTAGGAAATTTACTAGGTTTTTGTGTTTCCAATATTTTGAGTTACTGTGAGAATTTTAGAGAAATTAGGATCTAGGTTTTTAAGAAAATACTGAAACATTACGACTATATTTGGAAAGTCTTGATAGTGGTAAATTCTAACTTAAATAGAGATTCTTAATTTAGAATTATTGAAAATAATAAAATTTAATTTTGATTTAAATAAATTATATTATAAAGGGAAAATTTATAAAAATCTATAAAGAAAACATATAATAATATTATTCTGACATTAATCCGTAGAGGGTTAATTATTTTTCTATCTATGAGGGATGATTATGGAATGAGAGTGCTTGTTTATTGGCTAACCAGGGAATGGTGATTTTCTTCACCTCCCCAATAGGGTAATGATGGCCATCATATTTATTTATTTATTTTTCTCCCTGCCATAACACATGTAGTTAGTTCAACTAGGATGGGTTGTTAGTTCTACATGATTGCATAGGATTCCTTTACTACCAGTTGGTACCAGCTTGCTAGGATACTCCGTCGTGAGGGACGGGAGCTTATCAAGAGCACCGGGAAGCTTATGCTTCATTTGGTTGGGTGGATAAAATGCCTGGGTCATATGTCTGTCATCCGGTTTGTGAGAGGAGGTTATCCAGGTCAAACGGAGGCGACACATCCAGAGACAGAGAAAGTCAGAGATTCCAGATAAAATTTTATGTAATAATTAAAGATGTATATTTTATTTCATTGTAAAGACCAGAATGGTCGCATGTAGAAGTTATAAAAAAAGATCTATAAGGTAACCTGATGTAAAGCAACAGGAAGTCGCCATGCAATGTAACTAACAAAAGAAAAGAAGAAAAAAAGGCTACTAACATACTAACCTACTAACATGCATGGTTTACTTTCTTTAGATTAGTTTAGTTTAATTTTCTGTATGCATGCATGGTTATATTTAGTTAGTTGATTTAATTGTGAGTTTTTCTCATGTTAATTCAATTCTTAATAATTTCATGCACACGATTTACTTCTACGCATGTGCGCACATAACTCGACATCATAACTGATTATGGATTTGCATGTCATTTAAATATCATGCGTGCTTAACTTATGTTCTTTTTTTCGCATGCATATGTAGTTTTCACATGTTAATCATGAGATGCATGGTTGTTCAGAGTACTTATCTATTATTTGCATTGCTTTTGCACGTGTAATAATGGTTAACTTAGTTCTAATTGTAACTGTGAGTTTAAGTATGGTTTAACTAGGGTTAGGACAAGCAGGTCCTTACATTTTGGTATCAAAGCTCTAGGTTCCACACTAGGGCCTTTAGTTTATTATTCTAAGATGTGATAGTTGATCGCAAGATATTCTAGTCTCGGTGCATTTACATGTATGTACTTATCAATTGAGTTAATAGTTAGACCAACTAGACTATTTCACAATCTTATACATATATATTAAATTTTATCAAAACAGTAAGATAATATTATTATTACTAATATATAGTTACATACATAATTACTTTATTAAGTTTCTAGTATATATATATAATAATAAGTGTAGTTAAGCATAAATAGATGCTTTTAGGTAAATTAGTACTTTATATATGTGATTGATGATCACCCTTGATGATCATGTGTAACACCTGCATGCATAACATAATCATGGATAATGTTTGTATTGAGTGATGCATTAGATAACACCTTGTATGAAATAAGATGATTAGATTATTTTTGTATAAATGCAAGGGAGAGCATGACCCTTTTTAGTGCCACATTAGTGCTTGATTAAACACTTTTGTAATCAGTAAATAAATCACTTAGATTATTATTAATGCTTCATTATTATCTCTCATATCATTCCTAAATAAACACCTTCTTTAGAAAGAAATTGTATAGTCATTGAGTAACAACACATTCTCTACTTAGCCTTACTATAATCTTTTATAGTAATAATATGAAATACCCTACTAAATTTAATTAGTGGTTAAGAGACATGGGTCTTTGCTTAAATTTTGAAATTAAGTGTTGGTACCTTAGCATTGATTCTGGAAAAAATAAAAATAAATAAATAAAAGCATAGAATCCTTAGGTTCTCAAATTTTGGTCTCATCCAGAAGCATGATACTGCTAATCTAGTTATGAAAATCAATATATATTGTGCATGTCATCTTTAAAGAGTAGAGGGAATTATTTTTGAAACTACTAGAAACCATATAAGTGTAATGAAATTACTAAGTATAAGAAATGCTAGATATTATTTTCTTTCACATACATTCCTTGACTATTTGATATGGAAATAAATTTGTATTGATTAGTAGATATGTGTGACTTTAAGTAATCATGTATATTTTGCATGAAATTGTAAAGGATAGTAAATAAAAATTGATAGGTGTATCAAGGTTAAGGATGCATGATTGAATGATTATTATATAGAATGCACTAAGGCTATACAAAGGATGTGAGGACCTCTAAATCCTAGAATGATTAATAGATGCATGAGCAATATGACTTAATTATTGGTCATGTTCTCTAACACACCTTGGACGCAAGGTGTTGTGTAGCTTTTACTCCCTCGATGTGACTAGAATTAGCCACACAGTTTATGTGAAATTGGTTATTGTGCTCGAAGCTTCTTTTTTTTCTATTATTAATTGATAATTTGAATTATTGTAAGGACTAGCTGTAAAAAAATTTGAAACTAGTCACCAAATCTTTAGTCCTTATTCTTCTCATGATTCTTTAACACACTTTTTGATTTTGCATTTTATGATTTAATGAAGGAATTTTGTTACTTGAGATTTCTCTTACTTTCTTGCGGTGACTAGATTTGTGTTTATTTTACTAGTCCTTTGATGTGATTTCTATATCATGTTCAAATGTTTATAGATATGTTGTTTAAGGGAGTAAATAGTGGAGAATGTGCCAAATTTTAATGAGTATTGAACCTTGGTTAGTATAAGGGATGATACCCATGAATGGACTTGAATGTCCTTCCATACTTTGTGTTTAATGGTTGTTTATCAATATCTTATATGGAGTAATATAAACTATAAAGCATAAGAGTTGGAGGAAAGGGTGAAATAAATCCGAGATGGATCTTGTGCACTAGAAGACTGAATTATTAAATATTGCTCTATTCGTTAGGTACGTGAGGTACCTGATTGAAATATTTTCAAAATTAGAAAAAAAATTAAAAAAAATAGTAAGCATTTAAAAAGATACATAAGGTATCTTTCTAAGATTAAATGGTTAACAAATTTCATTGCTAAATTATTATTCTCCTTGGGATATTTATTACCTTAGGACAATATGGAGAGTTAATTTCTCATATTCGTGAATTATGGTTGTGATGTTCCTACTTTACATAAGCAAGAAAGATAAATTCCTTCTCATAAGATATTTTGGTCTGGTGTATTCAATTATGATATGTTGATCATGTATTGGAACATTAGCTAAAGGAAAACATTCTCTTTGAGTCAAAGTAATGAAGGTCGTGTATCATGACCTATTTGCTGAATTTGTTACGAGAAGCATTATAAATAATATTATGTGTTATACCTTATACTTTTTGCAATTAAGAGAGATTATATGTAGATATGGTAGAGTTTTCCCTCATATGACTTCTTGTGTAATGAAGTGAGTACATAGTTGCACTTGAATTATCATATTGAATTTATTCAAATTCTGGAATTTTAGAAATAAGAGGATTGAAATTAAACCTTGTAAGAAATCCTGATATAGCTTGGTTTGTTGGATATTGAGAATATGACCACCTACATAAATGACATAGAACAAAGTAAGTGGACATCCTTGTTTTGTGTAAATGATAAACTTTGAGATATATTGTAAATTTAATATGGAATGTGACAGGATAGGTCACATGATAATAAAATGTGACGGGATGGGTGTAATGCCTAGGTCACATAATTAATGGTGATGAGATGGGTAGGATGCCTAGGTCACTTAAGGAAATCAGAAGGATGAAATCATTAAACAAAATGAAGGCATAGTTTGATTGTAACTTGTTAATAATTATCTCTTAAGTAATGTTTTTGACGTGTAGGCAATCATAACCTTAGACTATCATTTTGTGATCACTATGTGAAAGGTTTGTGATCATCTTCTAACCTATAAAGTTAACATAATATTTTCAATCAGTTTGGCTATAACCTCCTATAGATAGAAAGTATGAAGTTTCTTAAATTATAAATTGATTAATGAAATCTAATTGGATGATGAATGATATAGTTATGAGTGATATATGATACTTGTTCTCTGTTAATAACATTTATTCTGCATATCTTTCTTAAAACATTGATGTATAGATAATTATTGGTTGCACATTGTGACCTTTCTAGAGAGATGTATTTTTCAGATGTGTATTATGACATCGGGACGATGTCTCTTCCTGGTGGGGAAGGATGTCACGACCCGACTTAGACCCTAGTTAGATTTACTTTACTATGCCAGATACTTATACTGCTGACATTTTACATGTAATTATTCGATTATCTTTTTCATGATGTTAGATGGTATTTTGTGGTTTAATGACATTAATGATGGTCATTTATTTTATAATATCGTTATGATGAATTGTTATTTTCAATTATGATCATTAATGATATTAATGCTTTAATTAGATTATAACCCTGATAATATGAATAATGCATTTTATTATTGTGATATGACGACCTTTTGTTGAGTTGGAGTAAGTTGCAGGTTAATCGTCGAAGGCAGACATATGACCGAGGAGGGGTTTTTCTAGCTCGCCAGTAGCAACCTAAGTATTGGAACCTTGTGTAAAGTACCCAATTAGATAAGCAATTAGTAAATTAAATTAGGGAGTTTAATATAAAATGATAAAATGAAATTATTAAAATAAAAATAAAATAATAGTAAGGATAAATTATTAAATATACAAGTATTTAATATTACAATCAAGCTAGAAATTAATTATATATAATTATTTAAAAGAGAGTAAATAAATAAATTAGTTAAGCAATTAAAAATAAAATTATTTTGATAATTAAATTCTTAAAATATAAAAGATATTTAAGATATAATATCTTATAAATACTAAAATTAAAGGACTAATTAAATTAAATAAAGAGAATTAACTCAAGAAATTAATTAAAATATTAGTTAATAAATTTAAATGAATGATCAAGGCATGCAAAAATACAATGTTGGAGTAGACTTATGTATTAAAAAATATAGACGACATGTGAGGGCCTAATAATTAATTATTTTCTTAAAAAGTAAATCTTTAACAAATTGTGATTTAATAAAATTAAACTAATTAAGAATTATTTTGTGAGTTCTAATCATGCATTTTATAATTAAAAATTTGGTTTTATTTTTAGAACTTAATCATGCAATCAGTTAAATTTTATTTTTAGAGAATATAATATTTATAAATATAGGGATAAATCTCTGATTTGATTCATTCCAATTCTTTTTTAGCTTCTTGATTCGTGTGATTGCTATGAAGTCAACAAGGTAGATTGAAGAGATTTTTTAAAATTGGGAAACGCCTGCGATTCTTCTTTCTTACAGCCAGGTTCATTTATTTTAAATATTTTATTGAGTCTTTATTTGATCTTTTTCTTTTAAAATTGGGTATTGTAGATTTAATGCTAGTTTGTTTGATGTGTCAGTTGTGTTGTTAACACCTTCGTCTTGATTTATCATAAAAAGTAGAAACTGGGTTTTTAGGAAATTTACTAGGTTTTTGTGTCTCCAATAGTTTTAGTAACTGTGAAAATTTTAGAGAAATTGGGATCTGGGTTTTTAAGAAAATACTGAAACATTACGATTGTATTTGGAAAGTCTTGATAGTGGTAAATTCTAACTTAAGTAGAGATTCTTAATTTAGAATTATTGAAAATATTAAAATTTAATTTTGATTTGAGGAAATTATATTATAAAGGGAAAATTTATAAAAATCTATAAAGAAAACATATAATAATATTATTCTGACATTAATCTGCGGAGGGTTAATTATTTTTCTATCTATGAGGGATGATTATGGAACGAGAGTGCTTGTTTATAGGCTAACCAAGGAAGGGTGATTTTCTTCACCTCCCCAATAGGGTAATGATGGCCATCATATTTATTTATTTATTTTTCTCCTTGCCATAACACATGTAGTTAGTTCAACCAGGATGGGTTGTTAGTTCTACATGATTGCACAGGATTCCTTTACTACCAGTTGGTACCGGCTTGCTAGGATACTCCGTCGTGAGGGACGGGAGCTTATCAAGAGCACCGGGAAGCTTATGCTTCATTTGGTTGGGTGGATAAAACACCTGAGTCATATGTCTGTCATCCGGTTTGCGAGAGGAGGTTATCCAGGTCAAACGGAGGCGACACATCCAGAGACAGAGAAAGTCAGAGATTCCAGATAAAATTTTATGTAATAATTAAAGATGTATATTTTATTTCATTGTAAAGACTAGAATGGTCGCATGTAGAAGTTATAAAAAAAGATCTATAAGGTAACCTGATGTAAAGTGATAGGAAGTCACCATGCAATGTAACTAACAAAAGAAAAGAAGAAAAAAAGGCTACTAACATACTAACCCACTAACATGCATGGTTTACTTTCTTTAGATTAGTTTAGTTTACTTTTCTGTATGCATGCATGGTTATATTTAGTTAGTTGATTTAATTGTGAGTTTTTCTCATGTTAATTCAATTCATAATAATTTCATGCACACAATTTACTTTTACGCATGCGCGCACGTAACTCGACATCGTAACTAATTATGGATTTGCATGTCATTTAAATATCATGCGTACTTAACTTGTGTTCTTTTTTTCACATGCATATGTAGTTTTCACATGTTAATCATGAGATGCATGTTTGTTCAGAGTACTTATCTATTATTTGCATTGCTTTCGCATGTGTAATAATGGTTAACTTAGTTCTAATTGTAACTGTGAGTTTAAGTATGGTTTAACTAGGGTTAGGACAAGCGGGTCGTTATAGTTATTAAATTAGTTATTGCAGGATGCCTATAAAGTAGTTATGAGTTGGTTATTAAATTAGTTATTTCTCGTATGTTAAATTAATAATACATTTTGTGTATTGGTACAATCAATTGGTTTTCATTTCCAAAATATATGCATTTTGTTGAAACCAAACATTTCTTGGTATCCTGAAATGTGTGTTAGTACAACTTGTTTCTTCATATGTTGAGGTTTGTTGTCTTTCTTTCATCAACATTGCATATCAAAAGCATATCTCATGCTTAAAGCTCTTTTGTAATTGTTATTCTTTGTGAAATCTCAATTTGTATTTGTATGTCTATTTTTGGGGTTTTTGTTTTTTATATTTCTTTAGTTCTATGCTTTCTCCTTTATGTACTTTCAGGTTAAAAGTACACAAAAATCTCAAATACCCCCATCATGCGAGGGAGCTGCCCCTCACAAACACAGAGGAAGATTGCAAATTGATTGCAACCTCTCCAACTGTTGGAACATTTGTCACTTCTCTTTGGGTGAAGAGGGTCAATTTTAAAGGAGAATTCATAGTGACAAATCTTTCTACCAACACATTGCAAATAAGCCAAATATTATGTGTGGATTTATCTCGATATCTATAGTCATGGACTCTACTAAAACCTCACATTAGCAAGCTTGAAAAAGAATATTAAGACCTACATTGTAGGGACTATGGACTATGAGATATTATATTCCACCATAGGTGATTTTTAGTTGATTGGGTGTATAGATAGTGACTTTGTAGGGGGAATTCATGATAGAAAGAGTACATCTGGATATCCATTTCATCTTGGAATAGGAGTTGTAGCATGTGTACCAAAGAAATAACCTATAGTGATAATCTCATCAGTAGAAGCAGAATATATAGCAGGTACACCAACGACATATCAAGTGCTATGGATATGAAGATTCTTGGTGGATCTAATGCATGATCAAAAGGAGCCAATTACAATCTATTGTGATAATAAATCTACCATTGCATTGTCAAATAATTACTTATTTCATAAGAGGACCAAAAACATTGATACTAGATATCACTTTACTCAAGAGTTGGTCAACAATGGTAAAATTAGCCTACAACATTATAGATTAGAGAAACAACTTCCAAATATATTCACAAAGGCCTTAGCACAAGAACAAATTGTGTATTTGAGAGAAGTAATGGGTATTATAAATATTGATGTAATTAGCTATAGAAATTAGGGGGGAATGTTAAAATGTTCTATATGTTCTAGTAATTTCTATCAGATTAGAAAAAAATTGTATTTTGTTTTAATTTTGGAATGTTGGTTAAAAGATATTTTTCTACAAATGAATACGCCAGATCATACTAAAGTTTTCCATTTTGTATCCAAATATCTCTATTTAAATAGGCTCATGTAAATCATTGGAATAGAAGTAATCTGAATGAATTTTATTATTATGCAGTAGCACACACACATCTTATTTTACTATTTTCATTTCTTTGTCTCTACCCACTAACACATAAAAATGATGGTGGTTTCACTTAGTGAACCTGGGTTATATCACGTGCATTCATGAAATACTAAAGAATCCCCCTATTTTTTTTAAATATTGCCCTAAACTCCTTTGTTATCACCCCCTCCCAAAATATAGTTTGAATTAAACCCCCCTCCTCTATTTTCACCAAATATTGCATTTTTTCAAAGACTAAATTAAAAACCCCATATTTTTATCGATAGGAAATATATTGTACCCTCATTTTTGGGATATTAAACCCCCCAATATGAAAATGTGATATAATATTGCCTAGCCAGTGAAACCCCCATTATAGGAACCAAACATAGAGCAATTTGGATCCAAACTTGAAACTACCAACCTTAAATAGACTCACAAATCATTCAAAACCTTTGCACAATCTCAAGAAAGAGCTAAATGGAAAGGGGACTGACAACATGTCTAGATTATGAATCTTGCCTTAGGCTTGTACTAAGAAGAACACTGTGAGAATACAATGATTCAACACTCACAAGGCTAGAATGCTAGCCTAAGCCATGAAAGGTTGTAGACTGCATAGCAAAAGATCTCATCACATCTGATGTAACCAGTTAAAACATAACCAATATAACAAAGAATGATAAAAAATAAACACAAGTCTAGATCAAATGTTCTTCATTATTCTTCTGCAACTCCAACCATTCTTCCATTACAATGAAAAAGTCCCTATTTTAAACAATCACCAAAAATTTCCTTTTTGGGCAGATTTTTACAAAATCTGAAAATTGTCATTTAAGAAAATTTTCAAATCTATCATAAAAATCATGAAATCTTAAAAAAATTCCTATGACACAACATCATACTAACACCATTGGTTCTAGCCTCAGTCACCATGATAAGATTGAGATTATTGTATTAGCTAAGATCTAGGGGAAGAGTAATAGTTACCAACCATGTTTCAATTATAGTTCATTACTTGCTCACCCAACCTCCCAATTACTAATTTTAGACAAATAAATACTAATGCTAACTAAAAGTCTATTAATAAATTTCACATACATAACAATAGTTGTTCACATTTTAACATTTTTAGATCATAATTGGCACATTTATGCACAAATTTTGGGGCACTTGTGCATGACTAAAGTGCCATTTGTGTGTGAAATAGTGTACAATTGTTGGGGCATCTTTAAGTAGGTATCAAATGACACTTTGAAATGTACTTTTTGACAACTCACTGCTCAATCACAAAAAGGAGTCCCACTGACTACAATTGGATGGTTAAATCTAATGACAATGTACTGCTCAAAATAGCATTTGCAATGCTGGATTTAGTACCCGTTTAAGCTCTGTCACATACCTCTGCCATAATCCTTGCTTCTCTCTACTCTCCTCTTATTCACTCATAAAATAATTACATCATAATGCATATATAATTATTCTCTCATATACTGCTTATATTCATTACCTAATTACCTTTTTAAATGACCTACAAGATCTCATATATATATGAGTTTTTACAATACATCATGTCAGCTATACAAATAATATTACAATACAAAACAATATTATTTCCATGTCGGCTTAAAGTGCCAGTGTGATCTATTGTCGGTGTAGACTAGATGCCGGTGTGAATAAACTTGTAGTGCCTGTCGGTGCCAGTAAATGATGTTTGTTGTCGGTGTAACCCATGAACCATGCTACCAGTTGGTTGGCATCAATGACAACATCAACTATTCTCCTCTAAGTGTGTAATGTCAAAGGTTATAGGAGATATGAGTAGCAAAGACCTACATGGAATAAGATGAAAAGTGTATCGACACATGCAAGGAATCCATGGAGATTGAAAGCTAGCCACAATGGCTTGATTAGAAGAGGAAGTGCAAACTGGTATGATAGAAGGTTTCCCAATAATGAGATTGGCATGGATGCAGTCTGCTACTACAACAATGTCTCCATGCATGCGGTAGAGTCTAGTAACCCAAGTACCAATCAGTAGAAGAAGGGAAGACCTACTCCAAAGGCTGCAAATGAGAAAAGGAAAGAAAACAAAATGGTATGGAAGAAGAGGCAGGAAGACAAGACCATTGACCAGCACTATGAATTCAATGCATATAGGTGATATCTTCTTAGGATTAAAGGAGATGCAGGGCCTTAGGGGGAGTTACACATTGACCATACTATTCACTCCCTTAGTGGAAGAATACCAATTGAAAAACAAAGTGTTATCGGTATAGAGGAAGGAAATGAGATGGCAAGTGTGTGTAGTGGCTGCCCTGGCTACACACCTACATATGAAAGATGGATCACTACTACATATGTCAATGGTTAGCAAATCCGCAATTAGGATTAGATGCAAATTGACACAAGAAGATAGGAGTTATAGGAAGGTGCTTCGATGGAGATGATGGATTGGTGCAGGAAACCAGTATGTGCAGTAGGTTACCGGTATGTATACTAATTAGTATTGTAGGTTATGTAAATGTGGTTCTAGATCATTGCATTAACTCTAGTAGCATGAATTAACGTGTTTATGTCTCAGGTTGTATTGGAAAAGACCTGAATGACATATGTTGACCGAGTAGCTGATCTTGTATGCATGCATTCTGTGTGGGATAACCATTTTTTATTTATGGCATGATAGTAGTATTGTATGGCATTGTGTACACCTAGGATCATGTCATATACTATGATGGTTACAATGGAGCTAATAGATCATCCATGTGATCACATATGCTCAACTCAACTGGTATAAGGGGTAGATTGGAGCTCCAAATTAGAACTTGATAGACATTGGGAACCTGAGATGTATGACTCAGGGGGAGTTGACAGCCATGCTTTTTTGACTGTTATCAAACTTCCTCACAAAGAGGGTGTGCAAGTGTCTTTGGAGGTATCCGAGATTATGAGATATTTCAATGCCTATTCAATTGAGTTCACAACTGAATCATCATGAGTTCTTCTTGATAAGAGAGAAAGTCACCTGCATAAGAGAACATAAGAGATACAATTAGTATCAGTGTTAGCCTCAACACTTGATATCAACATTTTGGGGTCAGAATGGCTTCTGCATATCAAGGGGAGATGATGTAGTTTGACTGACAGGTATGGTCTATTCACTAACACATGGGTCTTCAATTGGTTTCAGTATTGTATATGCATATGTCTCTTGTTTGCATATACACTTGGTTGCTGGGAAATTGGTGTCAGATGGTGGTTGAAGGAGGAGAAGCATCCGATAGAGAAAAAGGTGCTAAACCAATCTATCAATACCAGATAGACACAAGGAGGAGTGAAGCCCTGACATTCCCTTTGCCATTGTTGTCAAAGGGGAAGAGAGATTGTGTAGTATGTCGCATACTACATGTATTAGTATCCATGAATCACACAAAGGGCAAGAGACAATATGTAGTATTCCAAATACTACGTGTTGACATCAATGCCAAAGGGGGAGATTGTTGGCATTGTCTTGTCATTGATGTCAAATGGTATAGGAAGACTACCCGCATAAGACATATATGTACAACACTATCATTGTTTCATACTGGATGTGATGTCTTTGATATCACCTAGTGTTGCATGCCACTGGTAAGGGAGAGAATAATACAATGACCACTGGAGTCACAGGTATACAAGTTAGTGTTTGACTTGTGTGGAAGAGATGGATAGGAGACTGATATGATATAGAAATAGGTAAATGATGACATCTTCAAGAGGACAAGATGCTTGGAATTCGATTGTGATGAAGAGGTGGAATGCTACCAAGAATCACATCAACACCGAAGGTGAAGTCTGTGCAGGCCACTAGTATGTTGTTGGATGTGTGGATGTGAAACAATAGGACTCCCACTGGTTAAAGATGCAGTCACAGGATGAAGAAGATATCACTGAAAGAAGAGAAGGCTGACAGAGAGTATGCTCAATGGGATTATATGTGGTTATTTGAAGACATGCATCTGCTCAAATAGGGAATTCATATTGATGAAATACCGGAAGCTGAAGAGCACAATATGATGACAACTGATTCTCTCTAGTAAATTGTGAGTAGGAGACAAGGATCTACTGCTACCAATAAGTGATAATATCTTTCTTATCCCACATCGTACATAATATACTTCATGACTCCCTAGGATAAGATAGTCAGAGGAGGAAAAGGCAAGTGATTGGATGCATAGATCGGTTGACCAATGTGGAAGATGAGCAAGCCTCCAGAGTGTGAGCTCATAGATAAACATTAGATTAGCATGTGATGTCAAGAAGTGCCACCGAGACAGAAAAATAAAATTAAAGAAGTGATGGGTTTGTCACTTTGACAAACTGGTTGAGATGGTGTCTGGGCTGATAAAGATAGAGGCAATGTTAACCAGCTGCAAATAGATGATATTTCCATATTAAAGATGGAGTTTGCTAAAGGTTGATGACATGGTTTCATCAAGGTGGTTACCAGTAAGTGTGTCTCGGTAAGGCTAACAAGGTGCAGATGTGGTAGGCTCCCATCTAATGAAGATAAGCATGTGATGGATTGATATGCTTGGTGATCGGTTAAGGTGTTCCACCGATATAGTTGTTGGCATTTTGATAATTATGTTGTGATTTTCATTCATGGACACACACTTGCTATGAGATCACTTTGAGAATGTATGAATTATGCTCAACCGGTAATTGTTTCAAACCGGTATCATGTTGTAGTCTTTAGACTACTATTGTTATGCAGAAAGTGTTTACTAGTCTAAAGCAGTATAAAGACCCAAGCAACATAGAGAGATCAAGCAGTTTAAGGATCTCAAGAGGAGTGAAGCAAAGGAGCCACAAGTGATAGTTATCTTCTTCCAATCTTCAAGTTTTGTCAACCAGAAATCTCTTTGAACCGGTATTACTCTGAGTTACCAACCGGTAACCAGAAAGTTGGAAAAACTGGTAATACTCTATGATGAGTTACCAACCAGTATATTTTTGTGATGAGTTACCATCCACCAACACTTTGACGCTAATTTTGTGTCGTGTTATCAAATGTGTCTAGATACAATGAACCTAGGAACTTGTAATGAAATCCTATTGGACCGACATGAAATTAGATTCCTTTTAAGGACATCATGTCTAGGGTTTAAAGAGAGAGAGAGAGTATGCGAGAATAGCTATTAGGTTTTGTAGTGGTTGAAAAACGTCTTGAATGTGTGATCTTAACTGAGAAGATCAAGTCTGTGAGTTGTAACAGAGTAAGGAGTTTACTAAAGACTGAAGTAATGCTGAAATGCATTAGCTATGAGCTACAATGGATCTAATCAAGCAAACTGTACCATTTGCTAGATCATTCACTTGTTGATTATTCACATCTTTGACAAGTTAGAAACCCTTAACCGGGTAGGCCTAGAAAAGCTTTTGTAAATCCTCTAACAAGGTGGTTCACATCTGTGGATCTGGAATCCTCTCACAAGGTAGTATTTAATCGGACTTATCTCCTAATAGAGATTGAGATTCCTAATAGGATATGTTTTGGTGAAGAACATTGTATGACCTTAACCGGTCTGGTTACTATTCTACATATAGTTACTTGTGAGTTTCATCTCACCATGGTCTTTCCCATTTCGGTTTCCACATCAAAATCTCCTGTGTTATGGTGATTCTGCTTCTATGGGTGAATGCATTATTTGCTATTTGGTTTGCATGTGTGTTAACTGGTTTGTTTGCAAAACGGTTTTACCGGTTTACTACTAGACTATTAAAGTGTTTAAGTACAATATTTTTTGCTATACTAATTCACCCCCCTCTTAGTATTCATCAATTGGTATCAGAGCCAACCTTTCTATAAGTCTAACCACTTGGAAAGAGATATGGGGGAATACACTGTGAGGGAGCTTACTTGTCAGCTCACTCAGTCTTAGCAAGCCTATGATGAACTTATGGTCAAATATAAGGCCTCTCAGGCAAAAAGAAGAGAGCATGCTGAAAAACTAATGGAGCTATCTGAAAATAGTTCTTGTGATGAAGCAGACATGGAAGCCCTAATTCAAGAAGTAGAAAAATTGAATGAATCTAATTCCAACTTGAGAAAGGAGTTGGAAGGACTGACTATTCGAATGTGCCAAGAGCTTGAGAACCAGAGGAAAGCTGAAGATCTGGTAAAAGACAAAGACTATGGGATCTCAAAGCTGAAGCAAGAGATTAGTGCACTTACTGCTAGTCTTCATCAAAGCAAAATGGAAAAAGAAGAAGTACAAGGTGAACTAAGCATGGCTATCTTTGAGAATGCAACCTTGAAGGAATCCAATGCTGCCATTTCCAAAGAACTCATTGAGTCAAAGGAAATACTTGCCAAATTCTATAAGAGCACTATCAAGCTAGAGCAGAAGCTTGAATCAGCAAAACCAGTAAAGAATACCAATGGACTTGGTTTCTCTAATTATGAGGAAGGTGAGACCTCTGGAACAAAAGATGGAGCATCAAAGAAACAACCGGCATCAAAGGATAAAGGTAAGAAAAAGTTCAAACCTGTTTGCTTTAATTGTCTCAAGGAAGGACACACTACTAATGTATGTATAAGTAAGGCTTACAATGATTTTCCTTATTTTCTAAACGATAATCCTAGATCTAATAGATTCAATGGTAATTGTTATGCATGCAACAAGTTTGGCCATAGAGCATTTGAATGCAAGTCTGTCATGCACAATACTAGAAGGTATCCTTAAAGGAGTCAAGGAGTTTTTCCCGAACCCTTTGGGAACCGAAACCCAAACTAGTTTAATACCTATAGTCATCAGTCAGGTAGCGGTGGCTATCAAGTGACAACCGGATGGAGAGCAATCTATATGATTTGCCATGGTAACTGTCACACTACTGCAACATGTAGAAGGAAGAATGGAAACATGAATAATGAACCTTGGAGAGCACCTGGAATGGTTTGCTATCATTGCAACAAACCGGGTCATTCAGCAAGATTCTACAGAAGTAGAAAGAGTGTATCGAATGATATACCAGTCACTCTGAAAGGAAAAATTGATGTTGAAACTGTTCAAGTAGATATGAAGAAAACCTGGATGAAGAAGCCATAAGAAGTGATTCAAGAAGAACCAGTTTCTGAACCCAGTGTGGAAGTCACTGAACTCACAAACTAAGCATCAAAAAAGCTTAGGGGGAGCAAATGGTGAAATATCTCAAAACCCCCAGTTGACACCGGTAAAAGACCTTAACCGATATGAGATACCTGTCAGATTAGCAGAAGACTGGAAATGGTATAAGGCAAAATTAGGGTTTACGCCCTAATAGTGGAGCGTTTATTATGGTAAGTGGAGAATTTGTTTAAAAGGAATTTTCATATCATTTCTCACTATCTTTTTTTGAGTGAAGAAGTTTTCAAGTGCAGAGTGAAGAAAAGTGATTTACATTGCGATTCAAAGAATTTATCAAAATCCTGAAGAAGAATCTGAAGCAAACATCTATTAGAGAAGTGTAGAATGCAAAGCAGCATTTTAGCAACCGAAGGAGGGTGTAGCGAAGTTCAAATTGTGAAGCCCTAAATTTTGATCTACGAAGGTATTTTTCAAAATTCTCTGTTTATCATGGCTTCCGCATCACATGCTAGCTCTAGTGCACCCATTGATTATGTTGACTTCATTCAATGGAAGGAAAAATACAATTCCCTATCTCAAATACCCACTGGTGTTATAGTGGAAGAAGGAATTTCAGATTTCATTGACTACAAGATTGAAGACCTGGGATCTCTGATGATCCATTCCTAGTTGAGTTTGTTTTGCGGAAAGGATAAGAAGATTAAACTAGAATTCAACATTCTAGAAAAGAAGAAACTTCACAACGCAACCTATTTTCTTGAAGAATTTTCAAATGATCACATTTGAATTATTCTGAGCAGAGTACACGGTGATAAGATGTACTTAAAGCGGACACATGATATCACACCAGAAGTGATTCATGCCATCACTGGTTTCTGCAACATCGGTGAAGTGCCAGCCCTAAGAAAGATTAGCAAGATAGAAATGACTAAGAACACCGGTTCTATGAGCGATTCATGAGGTATGACTGTCAATTCAATCAAGGACAATCTTGTCAAATATGCATGTATGGTGATAGGATACTAGACGTTCCATGCCAGTAGAATCAACTCTGTCTCTGCTGCAGCGGTAAATGCCACCTATAGGATGATCAAGGAAGATGCATCATTTGATCTGTGCACTTGTATGCAAAGACAACTTCTATTGAATCTCAAGTCAATCAAACAGGACTTTGCACTGAGATTTAAGTTCGGACAACTACTGGCTGGGTTGTTCTTTTACTTCCAATGCTACTTTCTAGGAGTAGGTGATATTCAGTGGTTTGTTGACCAACCAGTGACAAAGCAAATCAAGGAAAGCCTACAAGCAGTTGGAACTAGCTATCCGGAAGTACTGAACAAATACTTTGATGAGTTTACATGCAAAATGAACTAAAGGGTAAGAATATCTGGTGATATAGTCAAAAAGTATGAGGAGGACATCTGCTTCACCATCAAAGTTGATGAGTGCACAATGGAGGCTGTTGAGCCTAGACAGGAAGAAGTGGAACCAATTTGATATGAGGTAATGTATGATATGTTGGATGGGTATGTCTCTACCCTACTTGCCTCGCCTCTTGATCCAAAGGCAAAGAGAACCGACACCTATCTAGAAAGGGTTACACCAATTCAAGAACCCTTAGTAAAGAAGGGAAAGGCAGTGCCTTCAACATCGACACTAGTTACTCCAGCAAGTCCCAAAGTGACCAAGCGGTCACCAGTAAAGAAGAAATTGGAAGCGGAACCTTCCAAAGTCTTCGAGAGGAAGCAGAAGACAAACAACAATAAACCAAACTCAAAGGACACTGTCTTTGAAAAACAGATTAAAATGACTAGGCAAACAAGGAAAAAGACAAAGAATGAACCAGCAACATCGGCACCGATAAATATTGATATTTCCTCTTACAAACCTTTGACACATTATCAAAGAACAATTAAGAATATTAGAAGAAAGGTGCTTGGTGATTTGAAAGAATGTTTTGATAATTTTAATGATGTTGAAAAAGAAGAAGTTGAACAGGAAGTTATTAATTATTTATGTATTAATGACCGGTGGCCTTCAGAAATTAAGTCTTAGACACCTGATTCTTTATATAACTCTTTAGATAACAAATGGTGCATTGCCATAGAAAAAGAGCAGGAAATAAGAGAAGAAGTATTTTCACATTACTTCACTGATGTACCTAGATCAGAATTGTATGAAGTAGTGGAGAGATATAAGGGCCTCTTCTTTATGAGAAGAAGAAGACTCCAGTTGCTAGAAGGAAAAGTTTCGGAAGTGTTCAAAGATACTCACTCCCTTGCTCAATCAGCATTAAGATTGCATCAAGTAGCTGAAGCCAATGAAAAGGCTGAGCAAGAACCAGAAATCACTCAACCAAATGAAGAATACAATAGTGAAGGAGAACTGGTCACCACTCAAATGGAACCAATTGATGTTGAAGCCTTAAACGGTGACAATGTTACTCTGGATGCACCTACAGAAACTGAAGGTCAGGAGAAAGACAAGAGAAAACAGGGAGAGGAAGAAAAGAAGAAACAGGAGATAGAAAAGACAAAATAGGCAGAACAGGAAAAGGAGCAAGAGGAAGAGAAGAAAAAGAAAGAGGTAGAAAAGAGAAAAGTAGAAGAGAATAAGAAACAAGAAGATGAGAAGAAGAAGAAGGAAGTGGAAAAGGAAGAGGAGAAGAGAAAGGAAGAGGAGAAGAAAAAGGAAGAGGAGAAAAAGAAGGAAGAAGAGGAGAAGAAGAAGAAGGATGAAGATGAAGAGAAGCAGAAAGAAGAGGAGAAAAAGAAGGTAGAAGAAGACAAGAAAAGAGCCAAAGAGAAAGAAGAAGCGGCACATAGCACACAGATGGAGACACCAAAGACAACCAGTAGTCAAGCCAAACCGGTTGACATTACTAGTCCTATTGACCTCCAGTCTACAAACAAATCAGAGCTGCTACAGAGCATTAAGCTTGTTCAAGAGTGATTGGATGCTCTAAGGAGGAAAAAGGAGGAAGATGTTATCCAAACTATGGTGGAAACACTCACCAATTTGATACCCAGTACAAACCTCCCCGGTACCGATTACTCACTTGCCTAATTAAAACTTCTATGTATAGTTATGGAAGACCAGGTCCAAAGCTTGGAAGAAGTCACAGAAACAAATGCCAAGAAGCAGCATGAAAAGGCTCTAAACATTTATTTGGTAAAGAAGTTGAATGAGCTTCGGTCAGAACTCCAGAAGGCACAAAAGGACATCAAAGATGCAATGGATGAGGGCAATCTACTACTCAGAAAGATTTGTCAACCTCATCTATTCTATGATGATGTGCTCACTCAGAAGGACAAACTGCAATCTGATATGCAGTCATTTATTAGCACCTTCAAGATGCCATATGATTCCTTCTCCACATATGAACAAACTACTCACCAGTTTCAACTTCAGTCTGCAAGAATTGAGGCAGAGATAAGCAACCAGACATGTAATTTGCAGGAACTTCAACTGGTCCTACTGCCAAGACTGCAAATTCTCCAGAAATGCTACCTCAATCTAGATGCCCTAATGGTCACTCATGAGATGAGTACCATGGATGCCATGGAAGAACAGGTCTATCAGATGCAAACGAAGAATGAGGTTGCTACCTCATTGCTTGAATCATGGTCTTTATCCATGAAGACATTTATGCAGGACTTTAAATCTGCTTTTGACAAATTTCACTCCTTATTGTCATAAACTCTTATTTTGTTAATGCAAATAGAACAGGGGTTATTCAGCTGTACTTTGTCATTGTTGGAAAAGGGGGAGTAGTATACTTGCATTAAAATTTTAATGGGGAATAGTATCTATATTTAAGTTTTGATGCATG
Organism: Cryptomeria japonica; assembly: GCF_030272615.1. NCBI lineage: Eukaryota > Viridiplantae > Streptophyta > Pinopsida > Cupressales > Cupressaceae > Cryptomeria > Cryptomeria japonica. The sequence goes on from NC_081410.1 coordinate 514,607,940, forward strand.
CTATGTATACTTTCATGTCTATCTCTATAAGAAAGTAGTATACATTGTATTGTTTGCAAAAGGGATAGTGTATATGCTTAGGGGGAGTAATTTTGTCTATGGCATGATTTTGTTGTAAAACACTTAGAAGTCAAAATTTTTCCTAAGCGTTGCCATCAATGTTAAAGGGAGAGATTGTTGGCATTTTGATGATTACGTCATGATTGTCATTGATGGACACACACTTGCTATGAGATCACTTTGAGAATGTATGAATTATGCTCAACCAGTAATTGTTTCAAACCGGTATCATATTGTAGTCTTTAGACTACTATTGTTATGCAGAACATGTTTACTGATCTCAAGAGGTATAAAGACCCAAGTGGCATAGAGAGATCAAGCAGTTTAAGGATCTCAAGTGGAGCAGAGCAAAGGAGCCACAAGCAGCAGTTATCTTTTTCCAGTCTTCGAGTTTTGTCAACCAGAAATCTATTTGAATCGGTATTACTCTGAGTTACCAACTAGTAACCGGAAAGTTAGACAAACCGGTAATACTCTATGATGAGTTACCAATCAGTATATTTTTGTGATGAGTTACCATCCACCGATTCTTTGACGGTGATTTTGTGTCATGTTATCAAATGTGTCTAGATACAATTAACCTAGGAACTTGTAATGAAATCCTATTGGACCGACATGAAATCAGATTCCTTTTAAGGACATCATGTCTAGGGTTTAAAGAGAGAGAGAGAGAGAGTATGCGAGTATAGCTGTTAGGTTTTATGGTGGTTGAAAAACTTCTTGAATGTGTGATCTTAACTGAGAAGATCAAGTCTGTGAGTTGTAACAGAGTAAGGAGTTACTAAAGACTGAAGTAATCCTGAAATGCATTAGCTATGAGCTACAATGGATCTAATCAAGTAGACTGTGCCATTTGCTAGATCATTCACTTGTTGATTATTCACATCTTTGACAAGTTAGAAACCCTTAACCGGGTAGGCCCAGAAAAGCCTTTGTAAATCCTGTAATAAGGTGGTTCACATCTGTGGATCTGAAATCCTCTCACAAGGTAGTCTTTAATCGAACTTATCTCCTAACAGGATCTATTCTAGTGAAGAACATTGTATGACCTTAACCGATCGGGTTACTATTTTGTAGATAGTTACTTGTGAGTTTCATGTCACCGTGGTTTTACCCATTTGGGTTTCCACATCAAAATCTCTTGTGTTTTGGTGATTGTGCTTCTGTACGTGAATGCATTATTTTCTATTTGGTTTGCATGTGTCTTAACCGGTTTGTTTGCTAAACTGTTTTACCGGTTTATTGCCAGACTATTAAAGTGTTTAAGTACATTATTTTTTGGTATACTAATTCACCCCCCCCCTCTTAGTATTCATCAAGAGTAGCAAAGCGCAAACATGATGGTTAACCAGAAAAGGGAGAGACACCAGCAGGATTAGAAAACTGATAGAAAAGAAGGACCGGTTTTGTGTTGATTGTCGGTGACCAAGTCCAGCCAACATAGAGCTCTTTGATGTGATGGACATCAACATAGATGACACGTGGTGTTGAGGTGGTGTGCATGCACAAGTCAGCATGTTGAGTTTGGTGATGTGGCTCCTGGTGAGGTAGATAGTGGTAGGTCGACATTAATGTCGACCATGTATTTCACGGATCAGTTGCAAAGGTTTCGTGGCTCGGAGTAGATTGAAGGAGCAGTTGGTGAGTTGATGAATGAAGGTCAATCAGATCTTTGTGCCTTCTTGTCAAAGGAAACAACCAAGACTTTTATGGTGTTTGACAAATGTAGGTCAATATACAGGGAAGTGGTTACTAAAAATAGAAGGCATGTTCTATAAGGCATGACAATGGAGGGTTTGATTGGTGTGTTGTTGTTCATCAATCAAGGAGATCAGATCAAATGAGATCTAATTAGTTTCTATGTGCCTCATGATCACTAGAAGAAACCCTAAGGCATGAAGTTTGAAGGTGGCTTTTGGCGGGAAATTCTGATCATAAATATGCAGGCCGAAGACAAAATTTGATGATGCCTTAGAGAGAGATGTTGCAAAGTAATGCCAAAAGCCAAATAGAGAAGTAGATGAAGAGTGATATTTGCAGAGCATCGTAGAGATTGAGAAGAAGGGAGAAAACCAGTAATAGGTTTTAGAGAAGGTTTAACTAGTACGAAGCTGAAAGAGAGCATCAGTGAAGCCAACCGGTAATGCTAGAATCAGCTAGAAGAAAACAGAGAGTATTGAAGTGCAGAGCAAGTGAAGAGGAGATCCAACAGAGCAGAAGCAGAGGAAAGGTAATCAGTATAATTGAGCTAGTAAGGTAGCAACAAAAGATTGTAGCACAGAGAAGAAGATAATGATCTGGCAAAGAGATGAAGAGAGACAGAGTGATAGGAAGAGTAGAGAACAAGTAAGGCAGAGAAGGGGTGATACCGATAGATAGATTATGTGTCGTGGTTGCAAGATTCACTTGTAATTAGGGTTACAACTTATGTTTTGATTTGTTATCTTTGTAGAACACTGAGTTGGAGCTCTGTGCTCCTTGGGTTGGTGCTCCTTGGGTCGGTTCTCCTTGGGTTGTTTCCCTAAATAAGGAGTTGGTGCTCCTTGGTTTAGTTCCCTAAACATTGTAATTATAGTTTCATTGTGAGGCTGGATTGGAGCAGTAGACTCCAACAATAGTTTTCATCGAGGTTTTTCCCATATTAGTTTTTCCTCGTAAATGCTAGTGTTATGTGATGTCCCTTTCATGTGTAAATGTATTTAAGATAATATCCAATCTAACCATTATGTCTTCCTTCTGTTAGATCTGAGAACTGGTATACTCATATCGGATAGTTAAAGGGAAAAGTTTGAGAACCACTGATTCACCCCCCTCTTGGTGGCACATTGTGTCTAACACAACTATAGTCTTGGGACACAAGATAAAAAATAAAAGAAGAAAGATCAAGCATGCAAACAACATGCACATGACCAGCTGACATCTCTTGCCAAGAGAACGACATGGATTCAAATAAATTGTTGGACTAGGGAAGGATGCATCTAATGAATAGGTAATGGATTAAGCAAAAGGAAAGATGGTGTGTGAGGTCTATAGATGAGAGGATCGTCATTTGGATTTGATTAGCACAACATGGATGGGTGTTTGGATTAGGCACAAGTCAATGTAAGCTCGGGTAGATGGGAAAAGCTCAGTTTGATAAATTGGATATGATGGAAGAAGGATACATGATTAAATAGGTTGAAAAGGGGGATGGATGATTGAGTAGGATTGGATTTGTGATGGGATTAATGATTGAATTGGAAGAGATGGAGAATATGATTTAATGAGATTGGATTGGATTAAAAATATAATTGGATAGGATGGGGTGGATTGGTGGATATAGGATAGATGGAGTGGAACCAATGACAAGGGAGAACCAAGGATTGGTAAAAGGATGGATGAATGGAGGGGGATTTTTTTGGATAGGAGATAGATGAATTGAGTCCATGGATATGGACTGGATATGAAGAAATAAAGAGATGGAGGGTAAGATGATGGAGACCCAAGGACTATGTTGCAAAGAAGTGCAATGCCCCACACTAGAGATAGTGAAATCTAGGATGTAAGGATGGTGGATAAAGATGTATGAGATGAAAGGATAATGTGTAATGGATATGGATGGATAGAGGTTTTAAGGCTTGTGTGTTCCAAAGAATGCATATATATTATTTTACCTTTATAATGATCAAGATCAAATGTAGGGATGGATGATGGATTTGGATAGGAGGAGGGATATGAGATGCAGGATATGGATAGGATAGTCAAGATCAAAATAGGAAACAAGGTTGGACTTAGATAGGATACCGATAAAAGATAAGGAATGTGGATGGTAGGATTGCATGGATGAAGCTTGCCCCCAATTGTAGGGTGCAAGAGGGGGGATTACACATGATGCTTGTTTGCCAAGTTTTCATCATGATACTTACCCAAGGTACCACAAGAAGTGGTTTTCACCATTGAATGAAATCTCTGACACAATGAAAATATAGTATAATTTTTAATAAAAAATTTCAATGCATGCTTGGAAAAGTCAATATTTATGTGTTTTCTTTTTTCCTACATTTCTAATTGATTGAATCTTTTGACCCAAAATGCATTTTCTGTCACGTGCATGCCTTCAAATACATTTTCAGCCATTTTCAGTCCGCTAAATTTCATAAGCTTCCGCATGTACACAACTTGTAATTTATGTCTATCTATTCGATACTCATTACTTATATGTAGTTTGAGTCCACCATTTCTTCAGTCGCGTGCATGCGCTGCAAATAATATATTCAATGTTTATACATCCAATTGCTTAAATCATTTCATTTGAAAACTAATATGACTATCACACTTCTATACAAGTGTATAAATAGTTAGTAAAAGATTCAAGCCGTCTCATTTGAAAAAAATGCATTTTCAGTCGCTCCCATGCGTTCAAAGACTGAAGATCAAATGCATTTTCAGCCTAGATTTCATAAGCTGCGGCATGTACACAACTTTTAATTTGTCTATAGATTTTTAATGCATGCATATATAAGTCACTTATATCTGTGTTGGTTTGCCTAATTTTTTATATCTGTGTTGGTTTGCCTGATTTTTTTTAATGAAATTTGATGTGGAACTATCCAATTGCTTAAATATTCCACATTATGAAAATATATATATATATATATATATACTATAAGTAAAATAATTTTGAATCAATCATTTAAAAAAATTCAATGCATGCTTGTATAAGTCAATATTTATAGTCTTTTTTTTTGCGCTCTACATTTCTAATCGATGGAAACTTTTCAATTGTGCAAGACAATGGCTTTAATATTTTTTAGTATGGTCTAAAGGAGTTGTTATAGATATGGATAACATCAGAATGGTTAACATCAATTAGAATGATATGTTTTTAAAAGTCATTATTGTTACATTAGATGACATATTTTTTTGGTTATGGATGAATTATTAAATTAAATATATTAAACATTATTATCTATATTTTATTCAATTAGAACATATGATTTTCTTAAAAAGTTAATAATTAAATAAATACATCAAATTTAATCAACTTTGACTCTTTAGTGAAATGTACCAAATACATTAGAGTTCACTAAGATATAGAATATAGACTCATTAATAATACAAATAAATGTCATACTACTATACTTATACATCAAGGTTGAAACAATAGTTATGTCACAAATAAAAATATCAAGAAAAGTGTGGAACGGTAACATTGTAAGTTAGTGGATCAAGTTCATAAAGGAGTATAGATGGTTCTTATTCAAATTAAAACATCTTTGTACATAAGTTTGAATCATATTTTCTAATAAGAAAAGAACATTTTATTTCAAGAGGGTTAGCTTACTGTTAAAACACATTATATAATCGCTTTTATTTTAACTTGACATCAATATTATGACCATCTAATATTTCAAAACCTATTTACCAAATCTAGTTAAAAATGAAAATTCCAAAACAAATTAATCTACTTTATATAATTATATAAATATTATATGTAAAATTATAACTACCACACTGTGAAAAAATATATATTATAAGTAATATGAATTTGAATAATTTTCAATAAATTCTTTTCAATGCTTGCTTATATAAGTCAATACTTATATGTATTTTTTGCATACATTTCTAATTGTTTAAATTTTTTTGAAAAGTGCAAGACATTAGCTTCAACACTTTTAGTGTGGTCCAAAAGAGTTGTTATAGGTATGGATAACATCAGAATTCTTAACATGAATTAAAAAACATGTTTCTCACTAATATTATTATCAAATTAGATCACATTTTTTTGGTTCTATATGAATTATTAAATTTTATTATATCAAACATTTTCAAGTATATTTTATTCTCTTAGAACATATCATTTTCTGAGAAAGTTAATATTTAATTATTAATTAACTAAATACATCAAATCTTGTCCAAGGGATTGAGCTTAGTTGGTTAAAGCTTTGAGTTCTCAATGTGGAGACCCAAGTTCAACTCCCATGAGGGACACCTTTGTGTAGAATTCTAAGTTGTGACTCTTGGTCTTTCAATGGTTGTTTAAAGTGGATTTCGAAGTTGTGACCCTTGGCCTTCCTATTTTTGTTTCTAATTTGGTGCTCGAAAGGAGCTAGTATGTAATAAGTTTGTAACGTCGATGCTCGAATGAGAAAAAATTGAACTTTGTGATTCTATGATACTTAATACAAAAATACATCAAATCTTATCAAGTTTGATTCTTTAGCAAAACTCACCAAATGCTTTAGATTTTACTAGGATACAAAATATACTTGCAATAATAATATAAATAAAGGAAATACTACTATACTTATACATCAGTAATGAGACAATAACTATACCACAAATAAAAAGTGTATGCAAGTACCACCTAACACATAATAAGAAGTGTACAAAATGAAGTTAGTGGATCAACTTTAGAAACAGTTGTATGTTGGTATTTTGGTATGGTTTTGTCATTGATGTCAACACCTACTAACACTTATCAACTCTGGTACTTTGGAGATTCAACAACATTCACCGGAAAGCAAGTGACTTATGCACAGTCACCGGTATCTGGTACACCGACAAGATATAATGTTCACCGACACTTGTAATGGTATGGAAAACACTTGGTTATGTCGAAGACATCGTTTAGACACTTCATCTTGAAGATTTGGTTATTGGCATATTCGTATTTGCATATTTGTTGTTACCGGCAAATAGGTCCAGGTTACACACCGGCAAGTTTGTCTTTTCCAGATCACCACGACACAATATGGAGATGTTTCATTATTATTGTAAATGCATTAAGCTGACATGTTGAATTGGTTATTGCATTGGATATTATTTTAATTGTAAATTGATTTTATTGTAATATCCTTTAGAGCCGACCTACTAAAATTGGTCTTAGGTTATGGTATAAATGTAAGATCTTATTTGTAAGATCATACGTGGAATGTGAAAAAGGATTGTGTGAAGGTATATGTGAGAATAAGCAGAGCTATACAGGTAGACATCATTTGAAGGTTGAAGGAGGGTTTTTGTGAAGATAATCAGAACTACACCGGTACTGAATCCAGCATAGAAAGATGCTAATTTGAGCAGTACATCCTTATTGGATTTAACCATCCAATTGTAGTCAGTGTGACTCATATTTTGTGTTTGAGCAGTGAGCTCTAGGTGCTTGGCCTTTCTACATGTGCAGACCCCATTTGTATACACTTACTATCTGCAGTAGTATCATCTTATTGTGGGTAAGGTTTCCCACCGTAGTTTTTTCCCTTACAAGGTTTTAAAGTACAAATATTGGTGTTATGTGTTGTGGATGACTTTATCTTTTTGATTCATGCATTAATCTTTATGGGTATTGCAATTAACTGATAAAACTATCTACCGATATAAAAGACTAGTTTACCGGTATTAAGCATTAAGTTGCTTAAGTTGTTTTTGGTTTGAATTTATTTGACAACTGATTCACCACCCCCCCCCCCCCCTCTCAGTTGTCTCTGGGACCTAACAATTGGTATCAGAGCCTAGTCCTCTTTTGCAGAAGTTTAATAGCTTGAGGAGATCCAATGTCTACTAACTATTTCAGGAAGGATAGTCCTAAACTTGACGGAACCAACTATGGCATATGGAAGATCAGAATGGACACACATCTAAATTGCATTGGAAAGGAAATCTGGGATGTTACAAAGAATGGCTATACTGCTCCTACTCAAAATCAGCCTAATCCACCTAACTTGACTAAAAATGAGGAAAATGATTGCAAAGCAAAAGAAGCACTTTTGAGCGCATTATCAGATCAACAAATCATGGGATTATTAGATAGGTCTAGAGATAAAGTTATTTGGGATCATTTGGAAACACTGAATCAAAGAGACTCCACAGTTAAAATTGCAAAACTTGAAAGCTTCTGGGTCAGGTATGAAAATCTAAAAATGGAAGAAGATGAAAGGATTTCTGCTTTTATGGAAAGAGTTAATGAAATTGTTTTGGGTATTAAATATTGTGGAGGAACTTTAAGTGAAGATGAAATTGTTTCAAAAGTTTTAAGAGGATTGCCACCATTATATAAAATGAAAGTTACTGCTATAAATGAGTTAAGAACAATGCCTAATACATCAGTAACTAGCGATACATTGATTAGAAAAATTTCAGCTTTTGAAATTGAGGAATTTGGTCTTGTTGCTACTATAAAGATAGATTTAGCTTTAAAAGTGTCTACATCATATGCACCATCATTTGACAAGTCTAATTGGAAAGCCTTTTATGCAAGAGAACTTGAAGAAAGCGGGAGAGAAAATGAAGAACTTGAAGAACTTGAAGCACTATTTGCAAGAAAAATGCCTAAAGGTCCAATTGGAAGTAAGTATGAAGGTAAAGCACCCTTTAAATGTTTTAACTGTAATAAGATTGGTCATATGGCTTCAAGATGACCTGATAGACATGCTAGACTAAGAGAAGAAGCTAGAAGAACATACAAGCCTAACCCTGAATATCGGAGATACGGATTTAAGAAGAATAAAGATGAATCTTGTTATCTTGTTGATGAAGGAGTGACTAATGATTCTGATGAGGATCCGACATACAATGGATGGTTTTTTGTTGCTATAACAGAAGATCAACCAACACCTACTATTCAACTGGTAGAGAAGGCCTTGGCAGCTAAAATTGAAGTTAAGGATGAATGGATCATTGATTCAGGATGCTTACATCATATGACTCATGATAAAAGTAAATTCTTGACTTTTCAGGAATATAATGGAGGCCTAGTGAGATTTGGAGATGATAAAGCTTGTTTGATCAAAGGTAAAGGTACAATATCTCTTGATGGTAAGAATAATACTGACAATGTTTACTATGTTGAAGGTTTAAAGCATAATCTTTTGAGTGTTGGTCAATTAGTTGAGAAAGGATTTTAGTTACAATTCAAAAATGGAAAATGTAAAATCATGAATAGAACTGGTTTTGGAAATTGCAATTGGTAATCAAACTAGATGTAATATCTTTCATTTGAATAATAGTGAAAAGACATGTTTGATTGCACATATTGATGAAAGTTGGCTATGGCATAAGAGAATCTATCATGTAAATTTTGATTGCATGGTAAAAATCAGTACTACTAAGGCAATTAGAGATCTACCTAAGATTGTTAAGCCTCACAATTCGGTATGTAAGGAATGTCAATTTGGAAAACAAGTTAGAGCTACTTTCAAAAGTATTGCAAAAAAATCCAATAATGCTCTTGACTTAATTCATACTGATTTATGTGGTCCAGCTAGAACTAAAAGTTTACAAGGTGATAGATATTTCATGCTAATCATTGATGACTATTCTAGAATGTGTTGGGTTACTTTTCTCAAAGAAAAATTAGAAGCACTTGGGAAGTTCAAAATATTCAAAGCAATGGTAGAAAATCAAACCGGTAAGAAAATCAAATGTCTAAGATCAGATCAAGGAGGAGAATCTACATCTAAGGAATATAATGCATTATGTGAAGTGAATGGAATCAGAAGACAACTATCAACACCTCGGACACCACAATAGAATGGAGTTGTAGAAAAGAAAAAAAAAACTATCTTGGATGCAGCTAGAAGTATGCTATCAGAAGCAAACCTACCACATGTATATTGGAGAGAAGCAGTAAGTACAGTGGTCTATACATTCAACAAAGTTCACATCAAAGGTGAAACCGGTAAGACCCCTCATGAACTATGGTTTGGTATTCCTCCTACACTTAAATATTTTAGAATATTTGGAAGCAAATGCTATATCAGAAGAGATGAGTATATTGGTAAATTTGATCCTAGAAGTGATGAAGGAATATTTCTTGGTTATTCATCTAAGAGTAAGGCATATAGATGTTTTAACAAAAGATTGCAGAAAATTGTTGAGAGTACAAATGTGAAGATCAATGAACAATTTAGAGGAACTTCAAGGTATATAGACTCTGAACTGCCAACAAAAATTCTGACAAATGAACCTACACTGAACCTACCAGTACAGAATGAAGATCCAATTACCCTGGTATCATCTAAAAATTCCACTGCAACTGAGGAACAACAACAAACAAAGACACCTCGGTCTGTAAGACTGAATCATTCTGAAGATCAAATAATTGGAAACAAGTATAAAGGAGTTATGACAAGAGGAAGATTGGCAAATGAAGAGGTGTGTCTTATTTCTCAAATTGAACCATCATCTGTTAATGAGGCATGTGAAGATAAACACTGGATTAAAGATATGGAAGAAGAATTAGAGCAAATTCAGAAGAATAACACTTGGACATTAATTCCCTGGCCTAAAGACAAAAATGTGATTGGAACCTGTAACGTCATAAATTGTACGCACTTGCTAAAGCAGTACAATTTAACACCTAGTTTAGCACCCGCCTTGGCGCAGTTGCATTTTACATTACATTTCCCCTTTAGCACTTAATTAATCAAATTAATTAGGTCTAAAGGTTCTATTTCATCATTTTCCACATCATAAAGTTGGGCCCTTTCATTAAAGTGTGCCCCTTTCATTTTATTCTTCCAATACACTACTTAATCAAAAACCTTAATTAGGCCCTATTCTGAGCTTGGGGGCTTGATTTCGGGGGTCAAAACATCTCGAAATCACCTGTAACTTTGGGATTCTCTCTAAAATCATCATATCTGACGGCCTTGAAAATTTGGTGAAAAGTTGTCGGGACCGTGGCGCCCGAAGTGCACATGGTCCTGGACATTTTTCCTGAAATTTTAGGAGCGCGATCCAATCATAAAATAAAGCTTAACCCCAAGAAATTGGCAGGATATTCAATCTCTAGGTCAGCCAAAAATTGGAATTGAGACCTAGGGTTTCATACATAAGAGCTCTCTTTCTTCATTTGAAGGGATCCGGAATTTTGTTTTTAGGAACCTCATATGCAGCGAAAGAGCAGATCTGTGAAGACTTCAACAACATTCAACATCCCTCTATCAAGCATTTAACAATTCCATTCATCCATTTAGGGCTTGGAAGACATTGAAGAATAATAGGAGATTACCGATTGAAGATGGCTTGTACTCCTCCCTTGAGGGTTGGGTATGATTTCATGTTGTTTTCATGTCTTTGCATAAGCTTCAATATCTCAGTTATTCATGCTTTAGATCACTTTGCATCTTGATTTAGAGAATTTACATTATCATTAACAAGCAATTAGGGTTTACTTTCTAGGTTGCTCTAGTTTGCTTACTTGCATTTTAGATCTTGCACACACACAAGGTCTGCACACACATTACTTTTACAATAAAACTTGGCTATTCATGGAGGTGGAAATCACCGAAGCAGGGGTTTGACTAAGGCAAAACCCTATATAGCCACCCAAACACCTTTTTCAGATATAAGTGCAGGTTTCGAGACTCGGACGACACCGCAGGTTGCAGATCCAGAAAAAGCAGGTCGAGACAGCACCCCACATCAAATTGCAGAGCAGAATACCAGGACAGGGGCGTGGGGTGCCCTGGTCCTGCCAGGACAGGGGCGCTGGGCGCCCTGGTCCCTGGGAAAGAGGCGCTGGGCGCCCTGGTCCTCCTGACAGACAGCATTTCAGACAGTTTTCCAGAGTGCAAAACAGCAGTTTCAGGTGCAGTTCTGGGACAGAATCAGGACAGTGGCTCCCGCGCCCCCGTCCCGAACATTTTCAGTCAAACTTTGACTCTGAGTATGCATCTGCATTCTTGTTTTATCCTTGTGTTTACAGCTTTCCATTGTTTAAGTTCAATTCTGCAATCTTGTTGTTAGCTCATACTTGCATTTTAGGGTTAGGAATTGAACTTGCATAATCTTACCTTTCAATTACAACAAAGGAATAGAAACCCTAATAGGTAGCCCGTGGCTCTCTCTTTCACAAAAAGAAGTAGCCAATTGTGTGATACCTCTAGGCTCTTTCGTATTCCGTAATGTGTGACAAGAGGTAGGATTAGGACATGATAACCTAGTCTCGCTTTTTCCCTCACACAGAACCAAATGGGTATTCAGAAACAAACTTAATGAAGATGGAAAGGTAATCAGAAATAAAGCAAGACTAGTGTGTAAGGGATATTCTTAGAAAGAAGGAATTGATTACAATGAAACCTTAGCACCAGTAGCTAGAATTGAGGCAGTTAGATTATTCTTGGCTTTTGCAGCACACAAGAACTACAAAGTATATCAAATGGATATTAAATGTGCATTTCTGAATGGAGATCTTTTAGAAGAAGTTTACATTGAATAGTCTAATGGATTTTCTTTGACAGATAACAATGATATGGTTTGCAGGTTAAGAAAAGCTTTGTATGGGTTGAAGCAAGCTCCAAGAGCTTGGTATGCAAGATTGGATAAGTATCTTTTGAAAATTGTTTTTTCCAAAAGGTAATGCTAACAGCAACTCATATTAAAAAGTGACTAATAATGACATCTTGGTTATAGAAGATTTTGTTGATGATATAATCTTTGGAGGAGAAGATGGATTATGTAAAGATTTTTCTATTGAAATGCAACAAGAATTTGAAATGTCTATGATTGGAGAAATAAAATTCTTTTTAGGATTACAGATTTCTCAAACTGATAAAGGTATATTCTTGAGTCAATCCAAGTACTTGAAAGAGTTACTAAAGAAATTTGGGATAGAGAACTCTAAACCGGTAAGCACACCTATGACTACAAATCACAAATTATCACTAAGGGATGAATCTACACCTATTAATCTGACTAGGTACAAATTTATGATAGGAGATTTACTATATTTGACACAAACCAGACCTGATATCATGAATGCAGTATGTATTGTTTCAAGATTTCAAAGTAATCCTAGAGAAAATCATGAAGAAGCTGTAAAAAGGATTTTCTGGTACTTACAAGGCACTGCAAATCTTGAATTATCGTATCCTAGAAATGAAAACTCTAAATTATGTGCATACATAGATGCAAATTGGACAGGAGATGTGGATGATAGAAAAAGCACCACCGACGGAGCATTTTTTCTTGGAAGAAGATTAATTTCTTGGTTGAGTAAGAAACAAAGTTGTACATCTTTATCAACAACAGAATCAGAATATGTTGCAGCAACAACTAACTATACACAGGTATTATGGCTTAAGAAAATGTTGAAGGACATAAAGATAAAGTGCAAGGAACCTATTACTATCTATTGTGATAACACTATAACAATTGATATATCTAAGAATCTGGTATTACATTCTAAAACCAAACATGTTTCTATCAAACTGAATTTTCTAAGGGAAAAAGTTGAAGCAAAAGAAATAAAACCGGTTTATGTGAATACTAAAGAGAAGATTTCAAATATTTTCACTAAACCTTTGCCTAAGTAGACATTTGAATATCTCAGAGATTAGCTTGGGGTCATACCCCCACTAGTAGAGACTTAGGAAGTTGATGTTTGTCATCATCTGACATAATTAACAAAGAAATCTTTTACTCAAGCTTTGATGATGAAGCTACTTCCCAGCGGGAGTAGTTGGTATACTGAATTGGTTGGTATTTTGTATCTGAAAAATAGTTTTTTATTTTATTTCTACTTTGGCATTTTATGTCAAAGGGGGAGAGATTGATATGGAAAAACACATCATCTTTTGGGAGAGATTATTCATTGGGGAGAGATTATTACTCTTTGTATCTGTATTTTGATTTCCGGTTATGATCTCTTTTGGGAGATTGTTGGCTTTTGGTATTTGGCATTTCCTTTTGGCACTTTGATGGTTTTTCCATCTTGTGTTGCCATTAATGCCAAAGGGGGAGATTGTTGGTATTTTGGTATGGTTTTGTCATTGATGTCAACACCTACTAACACTTATCAACTCTGGCACTTTGGAGATTCGGCAACATTCACCGACAAGCAAGTGACTTATGCACAGTCAATGGTATCTGGTACATCGGCAGGATATAATGATCACCGACACTTGAAATGGCATGGAAAACACTTGGTTATGTCGAAGACATCATTTAGACACTTCGTCTTAAAGATTTGGTTATTGGCATATTTGTTGTTACTGGCAAATATGTCCAAGTTACACACCGGCGGGTTTATCTTTTCCAGATCAGCATGACACACTATGGAGTTGTTTTATTATTGTTGTAAATACATTAAGTCGACATGTTGAATCGATTATTGCATCGGATATTGTTTTAATTGTAAATTGATTTTATTGTAATATCCTTTAGAGCTGACCTACTAAAATTGGTCTTAGGTTATGGTATAAATGTAAGATTTTATTTGTAAGATCATATGTGGAATGCGAAAAAGGATTGTGTGAAGGTATATGCGAGAATAAGTAGAGCTATACATGCAGACATCGTTTGAAGGTTGAAGGAGGGTTTTTGTGAAGACAATCAAAACTACACCAGTACTGAATCCAGCATAGAAAGATGCTAATTTGAGTAGTACATCCTTATTGGATTTAACCATCCAATTGTAGTCAGTGTGACTCCTATTTTGTGTTTGAGCAGTGAGCTCTAGGCGCTTGGCCTTTCTCAATGTGCAGACCCCATTTGTATACACTTACTATCTGCAGTAGTATCATCTGATTGTGGGTAAGGTTTCCCATCGTGGGTTTTCCCCTTACAGGGTTTCCACGTACAAATATTGGTGTTATGTGTTGTGGATGACTTTCTCTTTTTGATTCATTCATTAATATTTACCAGTATTGGAATGAACTGATAAAACTGTTTACCAATATAAAAGATTGGTTTACCAGTATTAAGCATTAAGTTGGTTAAGTTGTTTTTGGTTTGAATTTATTTGACAACTGATTCACCCCCCCTCTCAGTTGTCTCCAGGTCCTAACATTGTAAATGATTCTTACTCCAGCTCAAATCTCTTTGTATGTAAGTTTGAGTCATATTTTTTAGTAAGAAAATAGCATTTTATTTCAAGAGGACTATAATATTATTAAACACAACATATAAATATTTGTATTTTAACTTGACATCTTTTTTTATGAATATCTAATATTTTAAAAACTATATCATAAACATCAAAAATATAAATTGTAAAAAAGATAAATTTACTTTATATAAATACATAAAATTATAGGTAAAATTATAACTACAACATTATGAAAATATATAAATTATAAGATATAATTTTGAAGCACTTTGATAAAAAACTTCAATGCATGCTTAGATAAGTCAATAATTATATGTTTTATTTTTATTTTTCCATACATTTCTAATTATTTAAATATTATCAAAAGTGAAAGGTGAAAGGCATTAGATTTAATAATTTTAATGTGGTCTAAAAGAGTTCCTATGGATATGGATAAAAATAGAATGGTTCACATAAATTAAAATCAGAATTTTTATAATGTTATTTTTATTGTAGTAGATGACATTTTTTTTGGTTTATAAATGAATTTTAAATTAAATTTATCAAACATTATCAAATATATTTTATTTGATTAGAGCATATAATTTTTCTAGAAATTTAATTAGTTAAATACATCAAATTTAATCAATAATAATCCAAATAAAGGAAATACTACTATACTTATAGTTCTATACTTATAGAACAAGGTTGAGATAATAAGTATACCAAACATTAAACTTGACCAAATGCTTTAGATTTCATTGGGATATAGAATATGCACCCAATAATAATCCAAATAAAGGAAATACTACTATACTTATAGTTCTATACTTATAGAACAAGGTTGAGATAATAAGTATACCAAACATTAAACTTGTATGCAAGTACCACCTAAGAAAAATCATGAAAGTTGTGAAAGGTAGAATTATGTAAGCTAGTCGATCAACTTCAAAAAGGGGTATACATGCTTCTTACTCAAATTCAAACCTAGTTGTGTATAAGTTTGAAACATATTTTTTAGTAAGAAAAAGAGAATTTTATTTCAAGCGGACTATCTTACAATCTTATTAAACAACATCATATAAATACTTTTATTTTAACTAGACATCAATTTTTATGATCATCTAATATCTCAAAACCTATATCCTAAATCTATTTAAAAATAATGTGTGCATGTGTGTGTGTGTGTGTGTGTGTGTGTGTGTGTGTGTGTGTGTGTGTGTGTGTGTGTGTGTGTGTGTGTGCGCGCACGGGCACGCACGTGCGTGCATATGCACGCACACACACACACAACATGTGACTAGCACACTATGAAAATATAGAAATTATAAGTAATATGATTTTGAATCATTTTCAATGAATTGTTGCAATACATGCTTGTATAAGTCAATAATTATATGTGTTTTCTAATTTTTCTTTTGTCTATATTTCTAATTACTTAAATCTTTTGAAAAGTTCAATGCATTAGCTTTGACACTTTTTGTATGGTCTAATGGAGTTGTTACAAATATAGATAATATGAAAATGATTAAGATATATTAAAACAATATATTTTTCAGAGTTATTATTGTCACACTAGATGACAATTTTTTTAAGTTATGAATGAATGTAAATATATAAAAATTTATCATCTATATTTTATGTTCTAAGAACATATAATATTCTTAAAAATTTAATGTCTAAAAATTAATTAAATAAATACATCAAAGTTTATCAACTAGGATACTTTAGTGAAACTCAAAAAATGCTTAATATTTCACTTAGATATTGAATATACACCCGACAACAATAAAAAAGTAAAGGAAATACTACTTTACTTGTACAACACGGTTGAGACAATAATTATGCCACAAATAAAAATTGTATTAAGCACCACCTAAAAAATATAATTAAAGTTTAGAAAGATAACTTTGTAATTTATGTATTAGATCAAGAATTATCTATATTGAGGATATAAATTAACAACGTAAAGGAATTGATATCTAATAAGATGACAAAATGATGTAGCGACTCTGCAGGGTCATAAGTTTTGGCTCAGTTGTACATTTGGACTAAAAATTAATGTGGAGGTTTATCACGAGGATTTGTTTGGATTACCAACAAAACCCATTTTGGTAGGACCTTGGTTCAATCAACTTTTCAAGGCCAAATTCTTTCATATGTGGCTTCAAAATTGGTTTTTAGTGTTTTATTTTCATATTTTTAGAAAGTTGTTTTTTTAGTTACTTTTGAACTTGTAATATTTATGGGGTTAGACAGTTGGAAATTTGTGCCTTAACAACGTTTTTTAGATTTCTAGAATATTTTGTGACTTTTGGGATAGATTTGAAAATTTTCATAAATGGCAAATTTTGGATTTTGTAAAAATTTGCCCAAAGAGGAAATTTTAGTTTGCTATTAAAATGGGCACTTTTTAGTTCCAAACTATTGCTACAGTGGCCCAATTTATGCAATATAATTCAAAAGGATCCCACGTGGTCAAGCACATACACACATTTTTTCCCATTGAGAACAAAAACATATATATATATATATATATATATATATATATATAGAGAGAGAGAGAGAGAGAGAGAGAGAGAGCTCCCACTTTGAGTTCTCTATGCTCTCTTCTTCTTTATTCTCCTCTTTATATTTTTTTTGCTCTATATTCACAAAACCAAAATTGAAAAAATTCTTGACAATTCCCCAAAATCCACCTAATACTGTTGCAACCTCCCCAAAATCTCTCATAAATGCTTTCCATTTCATTTTCCAAACTTAAAACTCCCACTCAGACTCATTCCTTTATCATTTTTCCTAACTGCAACTTATTTATGAGTCTTTATGGGTGTGTTTGGGTACCTGCAAGAAGTTGTGTCCACTTTTTGGCCAAAAAGTGGAAGGTTTTTCGCATTTTTTTCAATTTCATCCTGTTTGACCTAAATATTTGAGGCATTTGAAGAATGAATCTTGAAAAAATTCAGGAATAGAAAATGTAGTGCTCGAAGTCTACTTTCCAAATATGTAATTTATTTTCATACCCAGATCTTAAAAATGAAGTTTGAATAGCCATTACTAAAACCTATAGTTTAAAAGTCACTTTTCAGGACCATACCATGCTTGTGTAAAACAAGCATAATTTGACCTAAATGAAATTATTTTTATAAATCCTTTTGGGAAAAGATCTATAACTCACTCACCTTTGATGAGAATATTTTTTTGTAATTTTTTCTGCACATTTTTTTTGTTAATTTTTTATTGTCCATAATCATTGTTTTGAAAAAATTTTGTGTATGACAAGCATGATTTGACCTAAACTTAACATTTTTATTTTATTTTTTATTTTTAAACTATATAGAACTGTCTCTAGTTTGATGCCATATAATTTTTTTCAAAAAACTTAGAGACAAAAAAGTTATTAAAAAACTAAAAAACTATGTTATTTCGAGTTTATAGACCTCTTTCATTAGTAATTATTTTAAAAAATTAAAATATTGATCCATTTTTTTTAAAAAATACATATTTTGAATCTAGATAGACTCTACTATAATGGGTTTTCATTTTTTTTTTAAATTCTGAAAATTTGGTGTTCAGATATATTTTTGAAGTCATTATTTTATATGAAGATTGATTTGGCCTTCAAGTTGCAAGTCAAACCAGGTCCAAGCCAAAGGGTCGGCTCTCCAAGCCATTTCCCAAGCCAAAATCGAAGCTACAACCAAACCAAAGTTTGAAATTTTACGAAACGGGATCCCGTTTATGAAACGGGATCCCGTTTCATTTTTTAAAATAATTAAAAACACATTTAGCAAACGAGATCTCGTTTTGAAAGAGGGTCCCATTTCAAAAACAAAACAGGATCCCGTTTCCCCTTATTTTAATTTTTTTTTTTTAATTTTTTTTTTTTTTTTAAATAAACTATATATACATTTTCTAATTTTTAAAAAAAAAAATTTTAAACCAAACAATATATAAATGAAATATAACATTTAATTTTAAGTCACATTTCCCTTTGTTTTTTTCCTTTCTTATACTTTAAGTTATATTTCATGTATATATTGGTAGGATGTTTAAGAGTGGTTTCAGATCTCTAGGAGTTATAATACAGATTCTAGATTTTAGAAGATCTTATAAATTGTGATGTAATAGGACCTATAATGTCATAATACAACCTATTATGTCATAATAAGTCTCATTGTGACATAATAGGTCCTATTGTGACATAATAGGTCCTAATGTGTCATAATAGGTCCTATTGTGACATAATAGGTCCTAATGTGTCATAATAGGTCCTATTGTGACATAATAGGTCCTATTATGACATAATACGACCTATTAAGTCATAATAGGTCCTATTATGACACAATACAACCTATTAAGTCATAATAAGTCCTATTATGTCATAAGGCTCCTCAAAAGGACCTATTATGACATTATACCTCTTAATAGGACCTATTATGACTTAAGACCCCTTAGTAGGACATATTATGACATAATAGGATCAATTATCACATAATAGGACCTATTATGTCATAATAGGTCCTATAATGTCATAAGACCCCATAAGAGGACATGTCATGTCATATTAGGTCCTATTATGTCATAAGACCCCTTAAGAGGATGTGTTTTGACATTATACCCCTTAGTAGGACCTATTGAAGGGTATTCTGTCATAATACGACTGATTATGACATAATAGGACCTATGATGACATAATAGGTCATATTATGTGATCGTAGGTCCTATTACGACATCATAGGTCATATTATCTCATAAAACCCCTTAAGAGGACCTATTATGACTTTATACCCCTTAGTAGGACTTGTTAAGGGGTATTATGTCATAACAGGACCTATCATGACATAATAGGACCTATAATGTCATAATAGGTCCTATTATGTCATAATACCCCTTAAGAGGACCTATTATGACATTATACCTCTTAGTAGGACCTAGTATGACATAACACCCATTAGTATGACCTATTATGACATAATAGGATCGATTATCACATAATAGGACCTATTATGTCATATAGGTCCTATAATGTCATAAGACCCCTTAAGAGAACTTGTCATGTCATAATTGGTCCTATTATGTTATAAGACCCCTTAAGAGGACCTATTATAACATTATGCCCCTTAGTAGGACCTGTTAAAGCGTATTATGTCATAAAAGGACCAATTATGACATAATAGGATCTATGATGATGTAATAGGTCCTATTATGTCATCATAGGTCTTATTATGACATCATAGGTCATATTATGTCATAAAACCCCTTAAGAGGACCTATTATGACTTTATACCCCTTACTAGGACATGTTAAGTGGTATTATGTCATAATAGGTGACATAATAGGTCTTATTATGACATAATACAACTTATTATGTCAAAATAGGTCCTATTATGACATAATACGACTTATTATGTCATAATAGGACCTATTATGTCATAAGATCCCTTAAGAGGACCTATTATGACATAAGACCCCTTAGTAGGATTTATTATGACATATGTAGAGAAAGATAAGTTGGTTGGAAGAGAGAGATGGTACGTTTAGAGAGAGTTGAGGGGTATTATGTCATAACATGACCTATTGTGACATAATAGGAGCTATAATGTCATAATATGACCTATTGTATCTAAATAGGTCCTATTATGACATAATACGTCCTCTTATGTCATAATAGGTCCTGTTGTAGCATAATACAACCTATTATGTCATAAGACCCCTTAAGAGGACCTATTATGGCATTATACCTCTTACTAGGACCTATAATGACATAAGACCCCTTAGTAGGACCTATTATAACATATGTAGAGAAAGATAAGTTGGTTGGCAGAGAGAGATGGTACTTTTAGAGAGCGTTAAGGGGTATTATGTCATAACATGACCTATTGTGACCTAGTAAGACCTATAATGTCATAATACGACCTATTATGTCATAATAGGTCACATTGTGACATAATAGGACCTATAATGTCATAATACGACCTATTATGTCATAATAGGTCACATTGTGACATAATAGGACCTATTGTGACATAATAGGTCCTATTGTGACATAATAGGTCCTATTGTGTCATAATAGGTCCTATTGTGACATAATACGACCTATTATGTCATAATAGTGTCCTATTATGTCATAAGACCCTTAAGAGGACCTATTATGACATAAGACCCCTTACTAGGATCTATTATGACACAATAAGATTGATTATCACATAATAGGACCTATTATGACATAATAGGTCCTATAATGTCATAAGACCCCTTAAAAGGACCTATTATGACATTATACCCCTTAGTAGGACTTGTTAAAGGGTATTATGTCATAATAGGACTAATAATGACAAAATAAGATCTATCATGATGTAATAGGTCCTATTATGTCATCATAGGTCCTATTATGACATGATAGGTCATATTATGTCATAAAACCCCTTAAGAGGACCTATTATGACTTTATACCCCTTACTAGGACTTGTTAAGGGGTATTATGTCATAATAGGACCTATAATATCATAATGTGACCTATTATGTCATAATAGGGCCCATTGTGACATAATACGACCTATTATGCCATAAAAGGTCCTATTCTATCATAAGACCCCTTAAGAGGACCTATTATGACATAAGACCCCTTAATAGGACCTATTATGACATTGGTAGAAAAAGATAAGTTGGTTGGGAGAGAGAGATGGTACTTAAGAGAGAGGTAGAGATGTATATATAGAGAAATATAGTTAGGTAGGGGATAAGGGGAGGTGTATAGAGATAGCGAAGATAAATAGTAGAGAGTCAAGGACGTGAGAGAGAGGTACATACATAGTTATAGATTTTGGGAGAGAGGAGACAATGTGAGATAGAAAGGGAAAAAAAAAGACAAAGAGAAATGTGAATTATATATAAATTTTATATTTCATGTATATATAGCTTGTATTTTTTATTAAAAAAAATTTTGAAAAAGAAATTAAAAAAAAAGAAAAAAGGAAATGGGATCCCGTTTTTTTTTTGAAATGGGATCTCATTTCTTAGATCTAGGCTTGGGATCCCGAAGCTAAACGAGATCCCGTTTCAAATTTTGGCTCGAGATCCCATTTTGTTTCTCATGCACTCCGTGAGATTTGTTATTTTTTTCTAAGTGTAAAACTTCCACACTAAGTGGACACAACTTTGTGCACTTACCCGTTTGCTACTTCCAACAAAAGTAAACTAAATTAGATGTTAAAAGAAAACTCCATTGGTATTGTACCTGGTGAGTAGTCAACCAAAAGACCTATGTTATGATGCCCCTACATCAAATTACCGAGGTATAATTTTTTTTGAGCCCCTTCTTACAAGGTATAATCCTTTGATGTTACAAATTAAAATGAGTTGATACAAGGATAATGTTTTATTGAAGTTATTACCTTGTTTTGTGGGATGATCATGTTATTTCTTCGAATAAAAAATCTTGTTGCTTTTGGTTGAATGAAATGACTCCACATCCAGTGGGATTAACCATGTAGCATCCTCTACTATTCTATTTTTTAATTTCGCCAAATATTTGCCTATATTCATTGCCCCTAGTCTTCCTAACCACTCTTGAATATAGAATGCTCTCAACCTCCTCACGTTCTCGCTCTGACAATTCTTCCATCCATTTCTTTGGTTATATTACCTCCTCCATTTTTTGATGTTGTGGTGTATCTCCTTTATAGTAAGTGTATAATTTAGATACATTAAAAATTGGAGATATGTCCAAACCTATAGGTAGCTCCAACTCATAAACATTTGGTGAAAACTTCTTGATGATCTTACATGGTTCAATCTTCTTCAACTTGAGGTTTTTGTAGGTATGATTGGTGAATTGTTCCTTTCTAGGTGTGCCAACACCATGTATCCCCCTTCAAAATTATTTTCTCTCCTTCTTAAATATACCTTCACTTTATATTGATGGCTGCTCCAATTGAGATTTTCTCTTACTTGTTGGTGCAAATCTTGCATGTGTTTATCAAATTATTCTTCATCAACACTTCTCTTATATACTTCAATATTTCTTAGATCTCTCAATTCTGAAATAAGCCTAGCATTGTACCCATAAACAATTTGACATGGTGTTTTACCTCTACTCTTGTTCACTAAATCATTGTATGCAAATTCAGCTTGAGGCAATATCAAATCCCATTGCTTAGGCTTGTAAACAACCAGACACCTTAACAATTTTCATAAGCTCCTATTAACAACTTTGGTTTATCCATTTGTTTGGGGATGATATGCTAAGCTAAAATTCAAATCAATGCCTAATTTCTTCCAAAGTTTCCTTTGAAAGTGACCCATCAGCTTAGTGTCATGGTCTGCAACTATACTTTTTAGTATTTCCATGCAATCTAACAACCTTTATAAATAAAAAAAATTGTAATATGTGAACCATCATTGGTCTTCTTGTAGGCTATAAAGTGAGCCATTTTTGAGAATTTGTCAACAACCACAAAGATAGAATTGTTATCCTATTGAGTTCTCGGTAATACAAGGACAAAGTCTGTGCTTAAATCATCCCATGGTTGCTCATGTATGGTTAATGGCTGATATAATCTTGTGTTCTGACTCCTCCGTTTGGCATATTGGCAAACTTGACATCTTTGCATAAATTTTTTGATTTCTACCTTCAACTTTGGCCAATAATATATTTCACTAAGTTGTGCCATGGTTTTATTAGCTCGAAAATATCTAACTAAACCTCCATAATTCTTTTCTATTATTGAATTCCACCTCATTGACCCTTGTGGTATACATAACTATTGTCCTTCGAATAACAGTCCATCTTGTATGAAGTAGTCCATCCAAGGTGTCTTGTCCATGGTAGTTGGCTCCATACAAGTTGTCCATGCATCCTTAAAGTTTAAATCATCTTTTTATAACTCTTCTATAGTATAAAATCCAACTACTTCAGACTGTATTTTAGTTAAGAGTGCTACTCTTCTAGTCAATCCATCTTCTATCTTCTTAGAACTTCCACTTCGATGCTTGAGAATAAAAGTATACCCTTGTAGGAACTCAACCCACTTCATATGTCGCTGATTAAGTTTGTTCAAGTATTAATAAATTGCAAATCATGATGATCTATGCAAAGAATGAACTCCTTAGGAACTAAATAATGACGTTTCTTCTTTAAAGCTTGCACAGTGGCATAAAATTCTTGGTCACAAACAAAATACTTCTTATTGGCATCATTGATTTTCTCACTGAAGTATACAATAGGTCTACCCTCTTGACTAAGAACTACT
Source organism: Cryptomeria japonica (assembly GCF_030272615.1). Lineage (NCBI taxonomy): Eukaryota > Viridiplantae > Streptophyta > Pinopsida > Cupressales > Cupressaceae > Cryptomeria > Cryptomeria japonica. Next base: position 514,632,042 of record NC_081410.1, read on the forward strand.
CCTATGGCTACCCCACTTGAATCATAATCTACTTGGAACACTTTGAAAAAATCTGGTAATGTGAATATCGGTTGCTCAGTGACTTTCTTCTTCAAGAGCTCAAAATTCTTATTTCTTGATGTTGTCTACTTAAATTCTATTTTACCTCCCCATATGATTTCAGTTATGGGTGCACATATCCCAAATGTTTTTTGAATAAATCTTCTATAGAAACTTGCCAAACTATGCAAACTTCTAGCATCATTCACACTCCTAGGCATTGGTCACTCTATTATGGTGTGTACCTATTTTGGATTGATTTGCAGATCTTCTGGTGAAATAACATATCCCAAATAAACCAATTTCTCCTTCATTAAACTATACTTCTTTAAATTTATAAGTAGATTTTCCTCTTTGAGTCTTTGTAGGACCTTCCTAATATGCACTAGATGTTCTTCTTTAATATTGCTTAAAATTATAATCATCAAGATAAATAATCACAATTTTTCCTAAATATGGTCTGAGCAGTAGGCTCATTTACCACATAAAGGTACTCAATGCATTTGTTAATCCAAATGACATTAATAACCATTCATATAACCCTTCTTTGGTGTTAAAAGTTGTCTTCCACTCATCACCCTCTCTTATCCTAATTTGGTGACATCCACTTTTCAAATCAATTTTAGTAAATATTTAGCCTTCCCCAAACAGTCCTTTATATTATCCATTCTAGGCCAAGGAAACGTATACCTAATAGTTATTTTGTTGATGGATCTTGAGTGTGTGCACATCCTCCACTCACCATCCTTCTTTCGCACTAACACGGCTAGAATTTTACATGGGCTAAGACACTCATGAATTAGTCCTCTTTTTAATAGTTCTTGTACTTGCTTGTTAACTTCTTCATTTTTTGCTAGTGGAAATTTTGTTAGTGAACATATTTTTGCCTTTCTTCTAATTAAATTGTTTCAAACTCTGTCACCTTCTTTGAAAGACAAAAGTTCAACTAAACAGTTGGGTATGTATGACATACACCACTTCCCTCTGAATTTTTGATAGGTACAACTCACTCCATTAGTTATTCAGGGAATAATCTAATTAAATTAAACTGGTATGCTTTTAACCTGAAAGCACATAAGGCTACCTACTTCATTCTTAGATGAGAGGCTACTAGTTTGCAAATATTTCAGAGAAACTATACTTCAAAAACGCTTCAACATGAAGATCAGAAGTGATCGAAACAAAGTTCAAAAACACCGATTCAACACTTCATAAAAAAAGGTAAGAGAAATAGAGTCTCTTTTCAAGCATTTATCTTTTTAAAACACATAGATAGGAGCCCCAGATTAATAACAACATCTACCACCAGAAAGGTAATCACAGTCATTTAATTGGATTAATATTTGCAAAGAAATACCACTCCATGGATTCAAAACTCAAATATTTTTCCTCTCCAAAACGCATATGATCTTTATATATATGTATTTCATGCAACAAAGACACAACAATACACGTATAACTTCTTTCCAATTTCAGATTCGAAAAACTAATGACTTCTTTTCCAACCCAAAAATAGAACTTCTAAAAACAAAATCTAAGTAACTTATTCTAACCCCTTCTCTATCTATCTTAATCTAATTTATAGTAGCTTATTCTTTTCTCTATCTATCTTATTATAACCAACCTGATTGAGTTTTCTTCTAAAAATTTGGTGGCTCCATACTCTTCTATCTTGGTGAGCATGGGCAAGACATTTTCCCATTTATGCTCTTCTTTTTCTCATGGCACAATCTAATTCTGAATCTCTACAATGAGGCTTTGCGTCTCGTCACATAACTTCCTGGAGCTTGTGATATATTTTCACCATCTTTAATCACTCCTTCAATCCATTTCTCCACAGTCCCCGTGATGCTTTTGGCCCGCTGAACTTGACCCATCAGCTTCTTGTTCTCTGGCATAGTAGTGTCAAAACTTTCTGAAGCATGTGATATGGGAAGTGCTCCAAAACAGCCTATACTATCAATGAATTGAGCAAGAATTTTGATATGTCACTTCAACTCTCTTTTCTCCTACCCAAATTTTTTTGACCTGGTGAGCATCTTCTTAGCTGATACTTGGAAAAGGTGATTATCCAAATCCCTACTCATGTTCCCGAGCTCCACTTTGGTAATCTCAAAGTCCTCTGCATTTACCTCCATATTCTCATCTTTGGGTTTGTAAGAAGCAATTTCGGCAACCCACTTCCCAGTCTCTTCATCAGCATCCAATCTAGTAGTTGTTTTGAACTTCTTTTGTTTGGGACCCTTCTCCGTGTATTTAACCAACATGTCCTGAATCGGGATGGTCACTGGAATGAAACTCTGTTTCTTGCTTATGGAAGTGGTTAGCCATTTAGGAGTTCCACTTGAACTAGTTGTTCCTCCAATCACCTTAGGTAGCAGCGTCATGGCTACAGTGACCACATGAGAATCCATGGTGTTGACAATGTCATTGTCAAAGTCCTCAACTTAGAAAATATGAGCATCTAGGATTTAGTCTTTTACCTCTGTGTCTTTGACATGGTCCATTTTCTTTTGCGCAGCAGTTCGTGACCTTGTATATCGAGGAGCAGAAAATTCTAGAGCTAGATTGGACTTGTGCTTGGTGTGAGATGACTTCTTATCTTTACCTGCATGAACAGGCATAGAAGTGGGGTTAGAAAAATGTTTTGGGGAATGTAGAGCAACCTCACTATCTCTTGTAGGACCAATCTTGATGCCTATTTTTATTTCTCTTGTCTGGTTAACCCATTATGTGGTTCTTTCCAAGACCCTTTTTGTATTAAGTTGTTGTAGCGTCCTAAAATTGCGACACTTGCAATTTCGACTGCATTTGGGTCTTCATGACCCCGAAACTTGTTCATGACATCAAAAACTGCATTTCTCAGCACCCTGGCTTGATCCTCCTTGCACCCCGCTGTCCCTGGAGGTGGGACCATGGCGCCCAGCGCCCTGGTCCCTGGCCCTATTTTGGGCCCGGTCTCTTATGGGGCTTTGGGTCTCTAAGTTTGCAAATTGGAAAATAATATTTCTTGGTCGGCCTAAGGTCGAGAAAATCAGTCTTTCAACCCTAATTGACAAGTATATAAACTACATTTCCTCTCCCATTTGAGGAGGTCGAAAAATAGAACATAAGCAAGAACAAGGCGAAAACGATATTCAAGCATTCAAGCATTCAAGCATTCAAGCATTTCCTTCAAGCAATTGATCATTCTAAGTCTCCATTCAAGGCTAGGTGTTGCATTCAAGACAAGGATTCAACCATTGAAGAGGAGATCACTTACAACACATTACATACTACATACATTACACCTTTGCATGTAAGAATACAAACATTCTTACAACAAGGTATCAGTACTTGTTTACATTACAAACATTTACATTTACAGCATTCTCATTTCTTGGTTAATTCCAAAACCGGGGTTTGACCTAAAGGCAAACCCCTCATCCCTAACCCCCCAATCATCCTCTCTTTTCTATGTGTAGGTTGCAGGTACGCGGCTGTAATTGAAGATTTGGGATCCTTGTGCAGAGACGAACAGATCCACCTTCGTTTCGCGGATTTTTCGGAGGACCGTGTGCACGCTGGGTGCCATCGTTCTGTCAACTTTCGCTCAAATTTGCAGAACAGCACCGTCTCGACATTTTACTGCTAATTCCAGGTCCACAGCTTCATCCTATATTCCTATCTCTGTTTATAAGTGAATCTTTCTCACTTTTCATGCATTCCTAGCTTAATCTTTCTATCCACATTTCTTTACAAAAGAGGGTATCCTTGATGTCCTAACCCTTGAAACTCATTTAGAATCCAATCTTGCATTGTGTGGGATTGGATCTTGTGGGTTTCAACCCCTCTTTTGAATGTAAAGTCTCCCCTAAGTGAAAACCATCAACCCTAGTGACTCTCCCTTCTCTCTCCTCAGAGTTGGGGAGGGGAGAACGACTAGGGTTCGATTTTTCTGCTTTACATTTTGGTGAACCTGACGTGAACATCCTCATTCTAATTATTCATGGTTAGATCTGAAAATTTTGCTTTCCCAATTATATTTCCATGTTTGATCTTTTGCAAATTTTAGAGGTTGATTGCATAAAAAACCCTAAAATTTTCTTTTTAGTAATTAAACTTGTGAAATGTTTAATTGTTAATGCTTGTTTCAGATCTACCCTTCTACTGCAAATTATCAATTCATATTTGTGCTTTAATTCTAAAAATTAAGTGGTTAAGTGTCAAAACCCTAATTTTTAAAACCTTCTTGATTCAACCTTTGACTGATAATTTGACTGATCAAAACACCTCCAAATCGGCTGTAATTTTGGATTCCGCAATAAAATCACAATATCTTTCATCCCTGAAAATTTGGAAAAAAGTTGCGAGGACCGTGTGCACCCCGAGCGCCATCGTCCCCGACATTTTTTCCGAAATTTCGGGAGCTAGATCTTACTGTATTTTTCTGCTAAAATCCAGAATTTTGGCTGATTTTATCAATTTTAACACTTTCAAAATTACAGTCAAAGTTGGTCTAGCGATTACTTGGATTAAGGCTTCTAATCATTCAAAAATAATTGAAATTGAAATTGGTGTCAAAATTGTGTTTCTTATAGTTCTAAATCTGAGAAGTGTGTTAGCATTCATTCGAAATTTCAATGCTTTGTTCAAATTCTTGCAATTTGTGACTTTTGAAATTAAGTGTTTTTGCAACAACCTTGATTTCCATTTTCAAAATTTGAATTTTGCATGAAATCGAGTCAACTTTTAAATTTCAAAACTTGCATTGCTTTCAGCATTCCCTTTAAAATCATAAAATTCAAAATTTCAGTTTCCCTCTCTTTTTCAAAATTCAAATTTTGCATTTTTCAACAATCTTGGTAGGGTTCAATTTTGAGATTGCAACTTTAATTTGGCCTATCTACAGATCGTAAAATCACTCAATTTTTTCAGATTAGCTTTAAAACCATCTTAACTTTCATCCCTGAAAATTTCGAAAAAAGTTGCGAGGACCGTGTGCACTCCGTTCGCCACGTTCCCGGACATTTTTTCCGAAATTTTGGGAGATTGTCCTGATTGCATTTAACAACTTAAATCTAGGAGATTGGCTGATTTTATTGAAATTTGCTACCTCTAAAAATTCAAAATCTTCTCTCTCTCTTTAGTGCATGAGTTTTACGACAATAAGCACTACTTACACTATTCCCGTTAGACGAAGCCTTAGAATTAAGTCCTTCCAAGGTGTAATTACTAAGGAGATGGAACCTAATTTGAATGGCCTATTTAACGAGGACATGGGTAATTCCTCTAATCCTCTTAATGATGAAGAAGCTCTCCATGAGATTTCTGTCGAACAACTTTCAAAATTGGATAACCAGTTTGATGATTTTCGACAATGGATGTCTCAAGAATACCCTGATAGCGAAGCTCTTTCATTAATTGAGGGTCTGAAACGTATGGTTCAAAGTGATAAGAATGGAATTGATATTTTGCGTGGTATTGCACGCATTGTGGATTCGAATGTGATGCCTATGAAAAGTTGTGCCGAAACCTTAGGTTATACACAACCTCCTACTCAAGTCAATCATTCTATTCCTTTGACGACTCCTATTCCTAGTATACCTACTTTTACATCAAACATAATGACTACTTCAACACAAGACATTCCTCCTATGATCACCAGTCATGGGGGCAATCCCTCTTCTTCAATCAACCCTCTTCCTTCATTCAATCCGACTTCTTCATTCATTCCTTCAATGAGTGTTCCTATTATATCACCACAAATGAACATGACGCAAGGGGGCAATTCGTTTAATCATTCCATCCCTCCTTGTAGTGTTCCTCCTGTCCAATCATCTCCTATGACTAACTATCATAGTGTCCCACCACCTTACTCTCTACCTTCTTTCAATAACATAACACCTCCATCACAATCTAACATGTCTAATATGAACTCTTCGACTGAAGCGACCATTAACAATCTTGCACAAACTGTCTCTTCTTTACAGCAACAAATTGCCTCTATGAATCAATCTAAGTTTAGTGTGCCCACATTTGATGTTGCGAGCCCACTTTCTCTTGACATTGTTCGAGCTATCCCCCCTAAACATGTTGAAATTCCACATTTGGAGCTTTATAATGGTAAGGGTGAATCCTCTAACACATGTTAAGACATTTCAAACAATATGCATCGATTTTGCTTATGACCAAAGGTTGCTTGCAAAATTGTTTACTAGGACATTAAGAGACAAAGCCCTACAATGGTATTGCTCGTTGCCTTCCTATTCTATTACTTCTTTCGAACAACTTGCAAATGCTTTCATTCAACAATTTCAAAACAATATAAGTCCTAAAGTTACTTTGATTGATTTAATGCATTGTAAACAAGGTGTTAAAGAAAAAGTGACTAATTTCATTGGTAGATATAAGCATTTGTATGCTCAAATTTCCTTTCCAGTACCTGACAATGATATTCAAAGAATCTTTATTTCTAATTTACAAAAAGATATTAGAGAAAAACTCCTATTTTCTGAGTTTACTTCTTTCCAACAGTTGTGCGCAACTCTTCACAATTATCAACTGACTGTTAGTCAAATGGAACAAGCAAATCCTATGGCTCCGAGTGATAAGGGTGATAGTAGTCAACAACCATTTGGGAAGTTTAAACCAAATAGAGAGTCCATTAAATTCAATGAAAACATCATCAACAACAATGTGAATGCAGCATCAGGTGTGCTTCCTATTTCTAAGTTTTTCAGGAAAGAAAGAAAGTTTACTCCTTTGAATGAATCATTGCATAGTATTATGAATAAGTTACTGGAACAAAATGTGCTTACTCTTCCTCCTATAAGGCAAATAGATCCTGCAAAGATTAATTCGCCCTATTTTGATAACAAATCTTTTTGTCAATTTCATCGTCATCTTGGGCATGATACTGAGAAATGTTTTGCTTTAAAGGGTAAAATTCAAGATTTGATTGATAATAATACTATTTCTGTTTCTGGAGTGAATGATAAAGGCAACACATCTGTAGCTCCTCCTAACCAAAATCTTCAGATTTTTACTGATCCATTGCCTTCTCATACCTCTAATGCGATTGATACTACCGATTCCTCTGTCTCACCTGATGATCTTGTGTCTATGACTCCGAATGTGATTAACTTTGTGGAGCAGCAGAAAATCCCTAAAGAACCTTCCATCACCTTTGATTCTAGTGAAACTATCAGGGCTCCTAATGGTCCTTTATATATAGTTGCAAAAGTCAAGAATACACCTTGTCGTGGAGTGCTTATTGATCCTTCTTGTATGGTTAATGTCATTACTGAAGAATTTCTTTTTACTTTGCAATTGAATCAAGTAATCTATGATGAAACAAATGTGGTTGTGAAATTATTTGATGCATTTTCTTCTCCTGCAATTGGTTCTATTACATTACCTATTGAGGTCCATAACAAACCCCTTGATGTGGACTTTGCTATTATTCCATCATCTGAACAATTTTGTGTGAAGCTAGGCTATCCTTGGCTATCTTCCATGAAAGCTATTGCTTCTCCTATTCACAAGTGCTTGAAATTTCCCCATAATGGTGAAGTTGTTACTATCAATCATAGCCTCTTTAAACCAGCTGAAAGAACTTTTAGTGTTCCTATTGATTACTTTTGGCCTAAACAATTCTAATCTCTTCCTCCGCGAAGTGATCATCTTTTTAAATCTTATCAAAAGTGGAAAAAAGATATGATCCTTTCTCTAAGTGAACCTAGAACACCCAAACTTGACATTCCTATCATTCTTGAGAAGGAAGTTCTTCCTTTGAAAGATAAAACTAATGTCTTTCCTCAAGAAGATTCCCAACCCATTCCTATGGATGTGACTATGCCTATATCTAATAAGCTTTCTAAAAGTAGACCTATACCTCCTCGTCATGATGGACTTGGTCTCCTTCCTAAACCAAATATTCCTCCCTTATATGGAGCAGTTCCTCCTCCTTCCTCTTATGGAGAGAAGAGAGCTTCCTCTTCTCCTATTGTTCAACTTAAGAGACCACAACCTAAACACCCAAGTGATAAGGATGAGAACATTCCTCCTCCTCACTCTTCTCAACTTCCTACTAAGACTAGATGAAATCATTCTGCACGTGAACACCGACAAAAGCGTCATCTTAAAGCTCAGGCAGCTGCCTCTCAAACTTTGCAATCTCCAAAAACACCTTCAGCCAGTATTATTCCATTTTCTCCTCAGCCGAAAATTGACCCAAAATCTCCTAAACATAAGATGCATGATGGTCTTGATCCTGTGCGAGTTAAAGATCCTATTTTTATAAATCTTGATGATGATATAGATGAAAATGTTATTCATGATGAAAATATTACTCCTGTTCATTCTGATAGTGAATATGAATATGTTGATGTTGATAACCATTTATCTAATGCATTTTCTAAAGCACTTATCCTAGCTCCTAGACAAGAACAACGTGGCTCGGAACATGAACATAGCCCTTGTTTGGATCTTGTGATAGCTCCATCTGCTGTGTTGGATGTTCCTCCTCTAGCGTGTTTCCTACCTTCTCGAAATACTGATCAACAAGATCGGCGGGTAGATGACGTGCTAGACTAGTGTCATTAGCATAGTAGATTCTCTCCTCCTCTCTTTTGTTACTTCTTCTATGTGTTATTCTCATTCTTCTATTTGTTGTCCTTAGTGTTGTCTACTTGAGGACGATGCAAAGCATTGAGATCCCTTTTGGTTTCTCTCATGTTGACTCAAAAGACACATGTGTTCCCTTCTTCTAGGTGACCTTCCTTGATTGGGGAATGAAGAACAATTATGCATACATACATATGATATACATCAATTATCATATAGCATACTGACCCCGAGGAAAGCAAAGTCACCTTGTGCTTTGTGTTTTGTGTCTATTATCCTTGGGCTTATCTCACACTTGGGGGCTAAATCCTTGTGATAACATGCTCCTTTCCCTTCTCATTTCTTATATGTATCACTACCTTAAAGCAATCACCCCCGGTGAGGCATGTGCGATCGCTTTAACGTAGGGGGGCATACATCCCGTTCATATCTTTTCAAGATACTTGAAAATTTCTTGACAAATTTAGCTTTGCCTTGAAAATTTTTGATATCTTTCTTGCATGACTCATAGTGAGGGAACCTTAATACTGACAGTCATGGTTCTCCCTCGTGATCTACCCTTTTACTTTGTCAATCGAAGTCGTAAGATCCTTAGTCCACTGGGGGCTTGGTGTATCTTGCCTCCTTGACGTGGTGAAAGTCTTTCAATGTTGTTTCCTTGTACTTTACCGGAAGTATTGGCGTACGCTTATACTCCCGCTAAAGTGGGGGCTAAATGTAGCGTCCTAAAATTGCGACACTTGCAATTTCGACTACATTTGGGTCTTCACGATGGCGATGCAACACGGAACCTGAATGGAGACCCCGAAACTTGTTCATGACATCAAAAACTACATTTCTTAGCACCCTGGCCTGATCCTCCTTGCACCCCGCTGTCCCTGGAGGTGGGACCATGGCTCCCAGCACCCTGGTCCATCAGGACTAGGGTGCCCAGCGCCCTGGTCCCCCAGGACCATGGCGCCCAGCGCCCTGGTCCCTGGCCCTATTTTGGGCCCGGTCTCTTATGGGGCTTCGGGTCTCTAAGTTTGCAAATTGGAAAATAATATTTCCTGGTCGGCCTAAGGTCGGGAAAATCAGTCTTTCAACCCTAATTGACAAGTATATAAACTACATTTCCTCTCCCATTTGAGGAGGTCGAAAAAGAGAACATAAGCAAGAACAAGGCGAAAACGATATTCAAGCATTCAAGCATTCAAGCATTCAAGCATTTCCTTCAAGCAATTGATCATTCTAAGTCTCCATTCAAGGCTAGGTGTTGCATTCAAGACAAGGATTCAACCATTGAAGAGGAGATCATTTACAACACATTACATACTACATACATTACACCTTCACATGTAAGAATGCAAACATTCTTACAACAAGGTATCAGTACTTGTTTACATTACAAACATTTACATTTACAGCATTCTCATTTCTTGGTTAATTCCAAAACCGGGGTTTGACCTAAAGGCAAACCCCTCATCCCTAACCCCCCAATCATCCTCTCTTTTCTGTGTGTAGGTTGCAGGTACGCGGCTGTAATTGAAGATCTGGGATCCTTGTGCAGAGACGAACAGATCCACCTTCGTTTCGCGGATTTTTCGGAGGACCATGTGCACGCCGGGCGCCATCGTCCCGTCAACTTTCGCTCAAATTTGCAGAACAGCACCGTCTCGACATTTTACTACTAATTCCAAGTCCGTAGCTTCATCCTATATTCCTATCTCTGTTTATAAGTGAATCTTTCTCACTTTTCATGCATTCCTAGCTTAATCTTTCTATCCACATTTCTTTACAAAAGAGGGTATCCTTGATGTCCTAACCCTTGAAACTCATTTAGAATCCAATCTTGCATTGTGTGGGATTTGATCTTGTGGGTTTCAACCCCTCTTTTGAATGTAAAGTCTCCCCTAAGTGAAAACCATCAACCCTAGTGACTCTCCCTTCTCTCTCCTCGGAGTTGGGGAGGGGAGAACGACTAGGGTTCAATTTTTCCGCTTTACAGTTGTATGCCATCCTCTTCTTCCACATCCCAATTAATGCAGGACATTTCGGGTTCAGCTTGGTCTTGATATCCAGGTTCAAAGAGCTCTAGATAATCCTCTTGGATTCCCCTTATATCAAGTTTCACCTGTAGTGAAACTACCTATTCCAGAACCATTCTCATGTTTTCTCTCTTGAACACTTCAAGCTCGTTATTGCAATCTTCCCAGAAGTCCTCCAGGTGTGGGATTGGAAGTTGCGGAATCAAACCAAGACTCCATGAGAAACTTTTATTTTCAAAGCCCTTTCTTTCATGATACAGTAGAAAATTGAATTTCTTTAAGTCGGCTCCAATGCTTAAATCATCTGACATTAAACTGCAAGATAAAATACCCAATTGAATAGGAAAATGATCCTCCCATTTATCTCTGGGTCAAGGGCCTTCTTAGTTACGATAGCCAACTGCCTACAGATTTCAGCAAGAACAAAACAATCCAAACAAAAATGAGGAAGTCTGAAAGGCTCTTCCTCAAAACCACCTACTCTTATGTAACACAAACAAGGAAACTGAACAAAGAAACTACCATATCTCTTCACTAATGCCTGTGCATCTTCAGACATCCTCTTGGTTTTCATGTTCTTTAACTCATAACACAAATCTCCCAGGAAAGCATTGTGTACTCTCCTAAAATCTTGCAATGTATTATCTTTTTGTAACATGGGGTAAAATTTATACACGAAACCTCTCCCTCAGCAAGCTACCTAAGTATTCCCACTATCTCTTTAACACATGCCAAGCAATATATCAGATACGAGGACATAAAGAAATTTTTCATGAACTTCTTCGCCATGCTCAGTTGTTCCCTCATGGAGTTGGTAATAAGCTTTGCCCAGTCGAGATACTACTTTCCTTCTAGCACCAATTGTACATAACAATAAATCCAATCATCGAAACTGTAGGCCTCAACTGAACCTCTAACTCGATGTAGCACTAACATGACATCATGGATGTTGGGAAGCATGTGATTCTTGTTGGGATACTTAGGTAATCTCGAGCCATCCCTCTGAGGAACCTTCAACCAATACTTTGCAATATTATTCCGGTGTTCAATTTTATCTATATTGAACTTGGTGATTGATTGGGTGGGAGAAAAATTTGAGAATTGATAATCAAGCAATTTGAAAATGGATGAAATAACATCTTTGTTAATTGTGAGGAGGGTTTCACCATTATCCCTTTTGATATTTTTGGAGATAGGATCATATCTCGCAATACACTCCCTAACTAGTTCTAGGCAAGGGACAACAGGAGGAAAAGTTGCCGCTTCTATGAGACCACTACTTATAATTTCTAAACCAAATGAACTATCAATTCCTTTAAACACCCTTTCTTTTAAAACTTCCAAATTTTCTCCCTTCAAGTCTGTATCACTGACTATGGGCTCTATGCATGCAAGATTGAAAATATTCCTGAAAAGGTGCAGTGTGGACTTCATAATTCATAAACAACAACCCTTATTTTCCCCAACAAATGTTATTATGAGAGAGAAAAGAAGGTAAAAATCACTAGAGAAGAAAGGAAACAAACTCACCTTCATAGTTGAGACCAATCGAACAACTACTAGCAAACAAACCTACTATCAAAGACTCTGCAACAATGAAGAACAAGTTTCAGAAATTAATCACTTCATAACTTATAGCAAAAAGAAGTGATACAAACTTATTTAGTGCATTAATTCTGATTGTCAACTCAAATTTGCTGAGCATTGGGATTGGACATCACACACATGCATTGAGTGCATGGCGGCATTTTTGCAGTAACCACCAATTCCCAAAAATGATTACTCGCCTTGAAAACTGAACCAGTTGATGTCACCCGAGATATGGTTCAATCTTCATCATACTTAGCAATAAATGCACCATCATGTCCTTTAGTCCATGAGACCCACCTGATTTCAACATGCATGAACAATTTGAATTGACTTCATGAGAGTTTAGGTAGTTCAAGGTGTACACTGCACCAAGAAAATTCTCTTTGAAAGGATTAACTTTGTTAAGTGTTGCTGATCTTTGTAACTTCATTGAACATGTTGAACACCACTGAACTATTTGAACAAGGTTCAAAGGGTTCACGGCCTGGAGAAAGAGGATATAACACATCATATGCGACCATGAAAAAGAACTACTGCAAAAAACTTGAGTGAACCTTAGCATGAAAAAGCTTTTAGCCACCTTAGAACCTGCAGAACCTAAATGAACATTATGAACTCCCTTCAAAATGGTTCAATGATTTCATAGGGTTCAAACAGATCATTAAACTTGGTGTTACGAATTAAGAGACAATTTACAAACGGATTAAAGATTGATCCAAGGAATTTCTAGAGAGATAAGGACTCGAATAAAATTTTGTAGGGTGACTTACTCTTTTTATGAAGGACGAATGACAAGATAACATTGGCTCTAACCGGGGATTGTATTTTGTGAAAAATGCAAGGAACTCTAAATCTCTAGTTTCGCATAGCAATAATAGAAAGGGGGAAAGAGGACACACACCAAATAGACACAAAATAAACAACTAATCTACTATGTAAAGGAACTCTTAACCATAGATTTCAAAATTTGTAGAGCTTGAGATCCTGCCCATTATAGGTATAGGGCATAACCGTTCCATAAGAATAATTTAGTCTTAACGCATTCGATCCCACTAGTTCATGGATCTTGAACGGACCTTTCCACAATGAGTCAAATTTGCCAAGGGCACCCTTTGGTTCTTTCCTCTTGTCCCATAATAGTACTTCATCTCCTTTAAGGAAACCTCTTCGCTGAGCTCTCATATCAAAGATTTTCTTCACCTTGTTCTGATGCTTAATAATTCTATCCACTAACATCTCTCTTTCCTCTTCCAACTTCATCAAATACATAACTCTTTTCTCCAGAGCATTTTGGAAAAAGGAATCCTTAATTACAGTTTGAAGCTTGGTTGCTGACAATTCCAGGGGTAAAGAAACTTTTGCACCAATCCCATACACCAACTCAAAAGGTGCCATTCGAATCACTCTTTTAGGGGTAATTCTATCCACCCATAAGGCTTCATATACCTTTTTATGCCAGTTTCGGGCATTATCATCAACTAACTTCTTCATGATTGCTACCAGGTTCTTGTTCCTCGATTCTGCCAACCTATTACCTTGTGAAAAGTAATCGAAAGAGTGTGAAAGAGTAATTTGGTGTTCATAGCAGAACATAGTCAATTCTTCAGAGGAGAAATACGATGCATTATCTGCAACAATCTTCTGAGGGACCCCAAAATGAACAAGGATGCAATCTTGGAGAAAATTATGTATGACCTCTAAGTTCGCTTTCTTAGTGGGGAAAACCTCCACCCACTTAGTAAAATAGTCTGTTGCTTTCAAAATATACATATGACCAGCACTAGAATGAGGATTTATTGGGCCAATGAAATCAATACCCCATTGTTTGAAAGTTTCGTCCACTACCACAAGCCTTAAAGGTAGAGCAGCTAAATGTGGTTTTCCTGAAAAGATTTGACATTTTTCACATCCCTTTACATAAGAATATGCATCACGAAACATACCAAGCCAATAAAAGCAATTTCTTTAAATTTTAAAAGCAGTTCCTGAGGATGAGAAATATCCACCACAGGCTTCACCATGATAAACTTCCAGAAGCTTTTGTTGTTGAGGCTTATCTACACACCTCAAATAGGTACCATCCAAGCCTTTTTTGTATAAAACATCTTGCCAAATAACATACTTAGCTGCTTTCAATTTGAGATTCCTTTGTTCTTTAGCTGACAAATGACTTGGGAAACTGCCATAGGTCAAATAATAAGATACATCAGAAAACCATGTATCTTGCAACCCAATGAACAGAGTCAATGGTGGCTCTTTTTTTGTCTCCATCTTATTTTTTGCCATTAATTTGCATAAGCCTTGTCCTTTAACTGTCTTTGTAGGATGAATATCTAGATCATATTCCTGAATTTTGGTTACCCACATCACCCTTTTATTGAGTTTGACTTCTTGTTGAGTCAAAATACTTTTCACTGTAGAATCTAGAACAAAAATCACAGAATGCGAATGCAAAATATAATACCGGAATTGTTTTACAACTTTAACCATGGCGAAGGCTTGTTTCTCTGAAAGTGAATCCTTAAGTTCATGCTTCTTGAGAGGGACACTCATGAATGCTATAGGTGCTTCAATCCCAGATTCATCCTCCTGTAATAATATTCCTGACATCGTATGTTCTGAGGCATAACAATATATGACAAAATCCTTTTTAAAATCTGGGTTGATGAGAGTTGGCACATTGGCAACTGAACTCTTGATCCTTTCAAAATATTCTTTGGCTTCATCAGTCCATTTAAAAGGATACCTTTCACTCAATAAGCTAATGATATGCTTAGTAGTTTCTGCAAATTTGGGTACAAACCTTCTTAGGAAGTTTACCTGGCCAAAAAATTACCTTACTCCAGTCCGATTTGAAGATAGACTGAGATGTTGAATTACATTGACTCTATCAGGATCAATCTTGACACCTTCTTTTGAAATGATATGCCCCAATAATTTTCCCTCAGTTACATAGAAAACTGACTTCTTTGGATTCAAGGAGATACCATGTTCTCGACAACATTGTAAAACTGCCTTCAGATCTTTGAGATGATTCTTCCTATCTTCAGAAAACATGGTCAAGTCATCTAGGTAAGCAACAATAATTCTGTCATGAAAATCCCTAAAAGAAGAATCCATGGCCCTTTGAAAAGTTGCTCCGACATTAATCAAACCAAATGGCATACGATTATATGCGAATGTTTCGCATGGAGTGATGAACGCTATCTTGTGTTGTTCATTCTCTGCAACACCTATTTGATTGTAACCAGAAAAATCATCTAACATTGACATCATTTCTGACCCAGCTACTGTCTGCAAAATATGATCCATATTGGGTAAAGCATAGTTTTCTTTAAGACTTACCTGATTCAAATTGCAAAAATCTAAACAAATCCGAATTTCCCTGTTGTTCTTCCTCACAGGAACTATATTGGCTACCCAAGTACAGTGATGAATTGGATATATAATTCTAGCTTTAAGCATTTTATCTACCTCCTTAAAAATCATGTTTGCCATCATGGGATTGAAATTTCTCAGTTTTTGTCTAAAAGGAGAAACACCAGGCTTCAATGAAATTTGATGTTGAAACTGTCCATTCCTAAATTCCTTCAAATCATCATAAGACCAAGCGAATACGTCAATTTATTCTTTCAGTAACCCATTGAGCATTCATTTTTCCTCAGAAGAACAACATTTTCCAATTATTACCATTTTAGGATTAGATTCATCACCAAGATTGATCTTTTCACAACTTCCCTTTCTGTCATCATCAAGAGCTTTCTTTCCAGTGAACACATCATTATGGGTGAAAAACCTTTCTAAAGTCACCAAATCTTTTGGAATTTTGTTCCCTTTCAACTGAATGAAATTCTTATCAAAATCAATACCAGGGTCTAAAAAAATTCTTTGCAATTATCTTTAGAACCTTCAAAATATGATTGGGCAAATGAACGGGTACACTCTAGAAAATCCTTAATCTGGGCATATGTATCAAAAACTTGCCAATGATTCACATTGTCAAGAACACTAGGTCTGTAAATCATTTCAATTCTATAAGAATCATTCTTAAAGTTTGGGTGTGGTAACAAGAGAGAAGCTAAAATGGCCAATGAATCTGCCCTAGTGTTTTGCTCTCTTAGTATAGCTTCAATTGACAAAGCATCAAAAAACTCTATCTCATCCCAAACCCTGTTTCTATAATGTTTTAGTCTATCATTCTTAACTGAATAAAAATTCCTTACCTGTTTAACAATAAACTCTACATCACCTTTTACCTTAAGCAATTTTATACCCTTATATTTGGCTTCATTCAATCCTAAAAGTAATGCCTCATATTCCACAATGTTATTAGTATTCTTGAAATCCAACCTTAAAGAAAAAGGAAAAATGTTACCATTGGGGGAAAGCAGAACTACCCCTACTCCTGAGCCAGAGTTGGCACAACTTCCATCAAATTCCATTTGCCATAGTCTACCTTGTTCATCGACTACTTCTTCCAATTCTTTTTTATCAAGTGCAAGAATGAGATAATTTCCAAATTCACATTCTTGGAACAAAATCTGGGCTTTGGGATTATCAGAGGGAAAGACTATATATTTATTCTTCGACTCAGGTTCAAGTTTGATCTTTTGTTTTCCTAGTGGGATGATAGCTTCTGACCAGTCCATCTTAATTTCACGTCGAATCTCTTTACAGAAATTCCTACTTAAGAGCATCCCATAATTTCCAGGAATGTCAGCAACCAAAATGGTCAATTTTACCCTTTTATTAGGACATGCTGCCAGCACTGCCTGAGCATCCTTTACCTGTCTAATGAGAGGTACCTACTTCCCATCCATTGAATAACATCTCCCAAATGTCTTAGTGAGTGTTAAACCTAAATCTCTTGCAACAGACGATGGAATTATAATATCTGACACCGCTGAATCTATAATACAATTGCTAAGCTTCTGACCATTCAGGAGGAGAGAGATATAAAAAGGCTCGGGCTTCAAAACTTCTATGTCAAGCTTATCTTCAGCATTGTGGAAGGCACAGGGAGTAACCGAACCAGTGGAAGGGCAAGAGATAGATGTAGGTGTTTCAGCAGTAAACAAATCTCTATCAACCACACATTTATGCACTGAGGACTCTAAGGTACAATCTCCTTCTACATACTTGACCAGTTTGTCTAATTCCTTCAAGTTCAGTTTCAAATATTCAGCAATGGAAAGTTGAACAGTTGAAGCTTTACAAAATTCAATTATGTCAAAGGAGGGGGAGGGAGAAGAATTATTTTTACTTTCCATATCTCTTTGCAAAATTTTAACTTCGGAAGTCTTTGCATGAAAGGGGGAATCATTACTCATAGGACTCTTACCCTTGAAACTAGTTCCAATAGAAGTCACAAAAGGAGCAGGTTGGGAGGTTCGTTGATTCCTTGTAAGGATTGCACGTGTAGGGTCTTCAAGAGTTACCAAAATATTACCACCTCTTTCTGAATCTGATTCATATTCAAGGTAGAATGATCCAGAGTTGCTAGGTACTTCTTGAATCTTATCCGCTTCAGTGAACTCACCTAGTTCATCCTTTGTGCTTTTCATCTGAACATGCCTTATCATATTAGGACAACAACTCCCATCATGATCTGTAGTAAGGTGAAAAGAGCACATAGCACCTTTATCGGGAGGAGCCTCTATTTGCAATCTTTGCAAGGCAGCGGGCAGTTGTAAAGCTCGCCCATAATTATGTTAGGCCCAATATGGAAAGCTAATGTACTGAGAGGGGAGGGGTGAATCAGTACTCCAAAAATTTTCTTCAACAATAACTTTATTGTTATGCATAAACTAAATAGTGCAGTAACATAATATAAAGCTAAAACAAATAGATAACAATCATACAGTATTCACTCCATAACACATATATTTTGGTTATGCAAAAACTCTTGGTTAGAGAGAAACACTACGGTGGGGATGGCACCCACAACTTCAATAGTACAATAATAAAGGGTGCTCAGTTAGAGTTACATGTTTAGCTATTTTTTATAGCTTACCCTGTTAGGAGTAACAAGATCTATTGGATCTACCTTTCTAAAGGATTTTACAACACTTCATCTAAGTGTTGCACCTGGTTAGGGGCTTTATAATTTAAAGACTTGATTAGAGTCTTTTACCCTATTAAAGGTTTCTCTTACAACTTCAAAATATTACAATAAAATTATTACAAATATCTGCAACTTTACATCTAGAATGTTATAGCAGATTCTATGTGCTCAGAATAAGATTACCTTGCTTATAGCATACCTCGGTACCCCATATAGTAACTCGGTAAACCCTTCTGTTTACTCTGTTCTTTGACTGTTCTCTCAAATCCTTCTCGGTGACCTCTGTGTCTTTGTAATAGTCATAACACTTAGTGCTTTCACATGTCTTGTTTTGTATATTTCTATATCTTCCTTTATGTCATCCTACATGTTTTTTTATCTGATCTAAATCCATGTTGTATAAATAGATCTCTTATGTCGGTGATCCATTCATTGCTTCAATCTTACAAACATGTTTTATCGAATGAATAACCATGCAAAATATTTCATTGGTTAGATGACGGCCTCAAAATCATACACAATCTTTAAGTGTAATTTCCAATGTGATAATGGTTCTATGTGCCTCGATCTTGTAACACATTTTCATATGCATGTTCAGGTTCAATGAATCTGGTAACACGTTTCACTCGGTGTGTCATCTTTGTTGCTTGGTAGACATGGAATGATACTTGGTAGACAGCTCGGTGTATATTGCGATTTGAGACTACTTTCTTCTGTAACCGACTTGACTGTTCATACCGACTGAATATTTTTGGTAGTAGTAACCAACTAGAGTATATAGAATAACTTTGAACATAAAACTAATGGCAACTTGATAATTAGTAACAATATCCCCTTTTGACATTAATTGAGATGTTTGACAAAAACTACTCTCAAAGTTATAACTCAATAATCTATATACTTGCAAAATTTGACTATACTGACAGTATATACAATAGTCAATAAAATAATATATCCAGATATAATCCCCTTATCAATATACTGTACAAAACTCTGGTTTTGCATGTTGTTGCACTGCTCGGTTCACTTCTCTCTCTGCTCAGTATACTCCCCCTATATACTATACTCCTTTTGTTTGATACTATACTTTGAATACTATATTACTCCCTTAATATTGTATCACTCCCCCTTTTTGACAAACATCAAGACTTAGTTACCATTTGGTGGAGGCAACTGGTCAAAAATGGATTTGTACTTGGTCTATGCTTTGGTGAGAGAGACAGAGAGGGAATCCTTTACACTGTCCATTAAAGAATTATGTGCTTGAATATCAGCCAATAATGAGATTAAGCCATCTAGAGTGCTTCCCTCTTGTGTAGTAGATAAGGAGGTGGCTCGGTTGATCTGTTCTTGGACGGATGAAAGATGAGGAAGGAATAATGTCTGAAGTGTCATTATGTCCATCCTGATCTTATGCTCTTCATTTCTTAGGTCCAATTGTTGAGCCATGAGCTGTTGTAGCTTTGTATAAAAATTCTGAACTGAATTTGGCTTTGTGGTCAACTTATTTGAGAGATCGGTGATTTCTTTCTCAATTACTGTTGTTTTATTTTTGATGTCTTTAATGAATAAAGAAAATGTATAGAGTTTCTGAAATAAATAAAGAATGTGCTTGAGTTGAGGAGTCAACTCAGCAATAAATTTGACAAGTTTAACTTTGCCAATAGCTATAGCTTTCTGTACCTCTTCTATCATTTTTGCAGTGAGCTCCTTGTCTTTTAGCTTGCTCAAATATTTTGATGCATCTACTCCAGATGTCTCTATCTTTGTTAGAAGTTCATCCAGTTGAATGTGGATGGTTGCATCTGTTGACATTGTAGCTTCAAGTAGCATATCTATTAAGAGTGCTTTCACCTTCTGAAGTACTTTATTTTTCTTTTGAATCGCCATTTGCTTTTCTTGTTCGGCCTTAGCTTTGCATAGTTCATTGAAATCAATGAGTGCTTGCCCCTTTAATTTTGATATGTCTACATTGGGCAACACTATTGGTTTTGACAAATCAACTTTAAAACTATTCTTTTTCATCTTCTTTTCTTTACCTTTCATTGATGGAACTAAGACAATGGCTTTTGAGGCTTGATGACCCTCGGTAGGTTGCTCGGTAGAGGCAACACTTTGGTCAGTTTCTTTAGCCTCTGTAGTGTCCTTTGGTGTCTCGGTACTTGGTGTCTCAGTTACAACATTTTTAGTGCTAGAAGGTGCTTGAGATGTCTATTCTTGAGTAGTACCTTCTCCTACTGTAGACTTGTGACCTTCGGTGCCTTGATCCGTATCCTGAGGGGTTTCGGTTGAGACAAGTTGTTTGACTGGTGGATAAGGCTGAACTTGATCCAAGACTAATTCACTGGATACAAGTTTTGCATATGCATTGCCTTCTATCATTTCCTGTTCTAGTGCCTCTGTATCCATGACATCTTCATCTATTTGAATGGTGTCAGCAGGGTCTTGCTTGGTAACATCAGGATCTTGCTCGGTGACATCAACAATTTCAACTGTAGCTTCCTCTCCGGCATCCTTGATTTTAAAGATTTCCTACCACTGTGCTTTTGTCTCATTTTCTACTTTAATATACATCCCATTCATCAATTTTAAGGCTCTTTGTTTGACGAGAAACTTTGAGTTGTAGGTTGTCAGATGTTCCTTTATTTCAGCTACGGATATGTCAAGAAAGAGATGTACCAAACTTCTTTCTCTGATCTGTTTCTCCGATTCCATTGCATACTTCCACCTATTGTCAATATGTAAATATAGTTCATTTAGAAGTGATTTAGATAGTTCCAATGGAGCTAACCAAAATTTTAGAAGTGTGCAGATGAGAGCTTCTTCAATTTGTCTCTTTTCATCATTATTCCTGGTTTGATACTTAACATATCTAAATCCTTTAAATCCACCATATTCTTTCAGATTAGGACAAAATTTTTCAACACTATGTACATTTACCTTCTTGCTCTTGACAATCTGAAATTTGTTTGCATCCTCAGATTCGGTATCACTAGACTCTTTTGCCAAAATGAGTCTCCGAGTAGATTTCTTGTATGTTTTTGTTACCTTGGGAATAGTAACACTCTTTATTTTCTTACTCGGTGAAGTTGCAGATGCTCTTATGTTAGGTTTCTTTACTGGAGGATTCGGTGAGGCCTTTGATGAATCTAGTTTCTTTCTTTTCAACACTTTACCCTTAGGCAATTCAGTGCTCAGTGTTATAGCTACCTCTTGGGCTTCAGATTCCTCTTCGGTAATGGCTAAAGTGCCTTTGACAAGTGTGGAGGAAGAGTATTCTCTGAATTTCTCTGATAATGCATTTATCATCTTTGTTGCCTTTCTTGTAGCTTTGGGTACTACAATGCTCATCTTTACCTTTTCCTTCACTTCGTCATAGGTTCCATACCTCAGCTCGGTAGCATGCCTTAGTAATGTGAGAAATGCATCAATTTGTTATTGTGTGATGTCAAAATCAATCTTGTAACCCATAGGTGACAAAGATTGAGTTCTTGGTTCCATAGCATTCACATAACAGTAATCGGTGTCAACTTCAAAACATATATCATTTTTGTATTTCTCCACTAGCTGGGGTGGAATTTTTTATCTGTTATGCATTTTCTCTTGAAATTTACTAAAGTAATCATCCATAATATCATTAAAATTATCACCTAACTTCTTGATGAAGTTATTGATCTGATGGGTTATTGGTCGGTGTAGTTCCCAAACAACTTTACCGACTGATGGAAAGAATTTTTCAAAATAGAAAAACATGCATACAAGTAATGATCCAAACTTTAGTGTATTAGGTGAGTTGTTCTTCTTCGGCTTCCTGATGGTGTTCATATTTTCAAAAAGGTTCTTTAGCAACACCTCACATAGATCAATTTTCATTCCCTTTTCCACAATTTTGTATGCTAGGTCTACTACTGCATAGGGTACATTGTTTTCCCTTGCTGATTGGAAGAAATAGTAGCCTATTACTCTAATGGAAAATTTTAGTTCTTCATCAGTGACATTGTTCAATTTCATTCCTCTGCAATCAAATTCCACTCTGGTTAAACTGATCAATTCCTTCTGTGATATCATCTTTTGGGCTCGGGCATGATCATAAATAGGGTAACCGGTAATCAGATGAATGATTTCCTTGGTAATCTTAAATGGTTGCTCTTCTAGCCACATGAAATCATCATGAACTCTACTCAGAACAAACTTGACCCACTGGGGTTTGAAGACACGAGGATAGGTTAGAGCTTCAGTTAATCGCTTGATCTTAATGTGCTCATACTTGCTATTCAATTTACCATCGATACACAGCTCATCATAGGTGTCTCTGATTTCAACATGACCGAGTTCTTCAACATGACATTTGGTGAAGAATCTCACATCCTCGACTAATAACACTCTATCCAGGATGAATGAAAATGCGGTTTTGTCATCCAGTTTAGAAGCAACTTTGGGAGTCAGAGTATTTTAGTGAGGGCTTTTCTACATTCTTGACAACAATGGGATCTTGGATCTTAGGCGCCATTGTAGATTTCAGATAAAAGCTAACAAAGGATCCTTAGGGTTTCAGGATTTCAAACAGCAGACGCTTTATACTTAGTAGATAATAGCAACTTGATAAGATCGATAAACCAGCTTAACAATGCATTGAGATTGATGTAAATACCTTGAATTTGCTTTGTAGGAGGTTTGATTGCCTTTGAATCGCTTTTCTCTACTCTCTCGAAAACTTGGTAAGTAAAAATGACCACGAAAATGCTCTTAAGTACACAATATACCTTATCGGACTCCGTGTGAGTTAGGTCAAAAACATTAAATGCGCTTGGTTCCACTTAACTTTCTTTCCTTTTTCCGCTTTAACCGAGTAACCAAACTTCCTTCATTCACCGACTAGACAGGTTTCCTGTAAAGTGCTCCAATAGACTTTTGATAGAATTTCAAACTTACTAATACATCTTAATTATGCAGATTTTGAATTAAGTACATAATAGAATAGGTAATGTTGAGATTTAACCTTGAGAAAATGCAGTCCCTTCATACCTTTACCGAATAATTTGGAATAGGTGCACCTAATGCGGTAGGTAAGGTGCTTTGTTTATTTGACACAATTTCCTTCTTTTTCCAAATCATCTTTAATTTTTCTTTATTTCCTCAGTGTCTTTTCTAGGTTGATCTCTGCATTCTCTAGCAAAGTGTCAAACTTTGTGACAATGAAAACATGCCATACCAGGATTTCTCCATGATCTTCGGTTGTTCATCCCAAACCTTATAAAGCAGTTGGCACTTATATGTCAATATCTTCCACAACATTCACACCATATCCTTGTATTGTAATCCCATGGTACTACAGAATACTGTCGGTAAGGATTTTTGTGAGTCCAGTAACCTCTAGCATTATGCTTGGTGTGCAGACCACATATAGTTCTTTTGCTTAAACCAACACTTCTCGGTACTATGTCCATATCTATTGTAGTTTTTAAAAAACCCTTTGAATTTTACCTTCTAATAATTGTTAATAGACTTTGTCCTACATTGATTAGATGTGTGACCATATTTATTGCAATTGTAACAATAACCATTGGACTTAGTGACATTTGGTTGCTTACCTTTTTTGATTTGGCACATGTTGGCAGTGTGACCTTGATTTCCACAGTAGTTGCAAATAGGCTTCTTTCTTTTGATGTTCTTCTTGTTTCCAACTTGATTTGATGATTCTCCTCTCTCGGTAGTATGAATTCCCTTCTCGGTAGAGTCTTTTCCTTTGTAACCGAGTCCTACATCTTTGTTGGGTCTTCTTGTATTCAGTTGCTCATCCAACATCTTTGATGCTTCATAACTCTTCTTCAGTGTTTCTTTGGATTTCTTCTCTATTTCAAGTTCATTGGTCAACCATGATACTTCAAGTTTCAATGCTTGATTCTCATCATCTTTCAGATTTGCTCCATGATGTGCATAGCCTAGTTGATCTGATAGGTTTTATTAAATTCCAGTCAATCTTGTGATTTCATCATTCTTATCAAATACTAAGACTTCAAGTTGTTGTTTCTCTCTTTCTAGATCTCTTACTTTATCCTCGGTTGTTCTCAATGCATCAAGATTTTCAGTCATCTATGTGCTGAAATGTTCATGTTCTCTTTTCATTGCTTTTAGTTGATCAGCCAATGCTTTGTTCTTTTCTTTCAATACTCCAATCATTTCTTCAGTCTCTTCAGATACACTGTTCTCAGATGATGTCTCAATTTGTTCCACTAAATCTTAAGAGTCTTGCAAATCATCAGATAATCTTCTTCTCACTTTCAGAGATTTTTGCATTTGCCTTTGCATGTCTGCAATCCCTTGATTAGCATGATCCAGCTC
This sequence comes from Cryptomeria japonica, assembly GCF_030272615.1. NCBI lineage: Eukaryota > Viridiplantae > Streptophyta > Pinopsida > Cupressales > Cupressaceae > Cryptomeria > Cryptomeria japonica. The sequence continues at coordinate 514,656,711 of NC_081410.1, forward strand.
TTCTTGCAGATACACAATCCTCCAAGATTTTTTATAGCCTTCCATTGATAAGATCTTTCTCTTTAGGCAGTTAAATCCTTTTCCAAGATTGAAGCTCTGATACCAATTGTTAGGCCCAATATGGAAAGCTAATGTACTGAGAGGGGAGGGGTGAATCAGTACTCCAAAACTTTTCTTCAACAATAACTTTACTGTTATGCATAAACTAAATAGTATAGTAACATAATATAAAGCTAAAACAAATAGATAACAATCATACATGATTCACTCCATAACACATATATTTTGGTTATGGAGAAACTTTTGGTTAGAGAGAAAAACTGTGGTGGGGATGGCACCCACAACTTCACTACTGCAATAATAAAGGGTGCTCGGTTAGAGCTACATGTTTAGCTATTTCTGATAGCTTACCCTGTTAGGAGTAACAAGATCTGTTAGATCTACCTTGCTAAAGGATTTTACAACACTTCATCTAAGTGTTGCACCTCGTTAGAGGCTTTATAATTTATATACTTGATTAGAGTCTTTTACCCTGTTAAAGGTTTCTCTTACAACTTCAAAATATTACAATAAAATTATTACAAATATCTGCAACTTTACATCTGGAATGTTATAGCAGATTCTATGTGCTCAGAATAAGATTACCTTGCTTATAGCATACCTCGGTAACCCATATAGTAACTTGGTAAACTTTTCTATTTACTCTATTCTTTGACTATTCTCTCAAAACCTTCTCGGTGACCTCTGTGTCTCTGTAATAGTCATAACACTTAGTGCATTCACATGTCTTGCTTTGTATATTTCTATATCTTCCTTTCTGTCATGCTACATGTTTTTTTATCTGATCTAAATCCATGTTGTATAAATAGATCTCTTATGTCGGTGATCCATTCATTGCTTCGATCTTACAAACATGTTTTATCAAATGAATAACCATGCAAAATATTTCATTGGTTAGATGACCTCAAAATCATACACAATCTTTAACTGCAATTTCCAATGTGATAACGGTTCTATGTGCCTCAAACTTGTAACACGTTTTCATATGTATGTCTAGGTTCAATGAATCTGGTAACGTGTTTCACTCGGTGTATATCAACTCAGTGTGTCATCTTTGTTGCTCAGTAGACATGGAATGATACTTGGTAAACAGCTCAGTGTATACTGCGCTCTGAGACTACTTTCTTCTGTAACCGACTTGACTGTTCATACCGATTGAATATTTTGGTAGTAGTAACCGACTAGAGTATATAGAATAACTTTGAACATAAAACTAATGGCAACTTGATAAGTAGTAACAAATTATATTGGTTTGGTTGTTTTCTACTTATATCTTGATAGGGCTATGGGTAGGAAACTCCAGGTTTCGGTATCTGCCTCTTCAAAGCAATCATATCATTGACTAATCTTTTAACAACTAGATTGTTCAAAGAGGTGGAAGCTTGAGATTGATCTTGAGGAATCTGCACTCCACTTCCCAGCTGTTATTAAATCATCTTCAAGCTCTATAGCCTGATTTTGTGCAGTATCAAGATCAGCTGGCCTATTTCTTCTGAGATGGAAACCAACATCAGGAGGCATAGAGTTGATGAAGAAACATTGTTGGTTATCAGTAGTTGGTCTTTTAGCCTTGGGAATTTTATGGATAATCTTATTATACCTAGCTACATAGTCTCTCATTGGCTCATGAATCTCCTTCTTCATTTGTGTGAGCTGAGCCAAAAGTGAGTGC